>NW_006399969.1:932356-932973 GCF_000299155.1 Elephantulus edwardii
GACTGGTACAGGAGGAGATTGTCCCTCCTTCTCCAGCAGAGCATCTGGCGGATTTGAACCGCACACCTCTGGGATTGCAGAGCAGCTTCTTGCCACTAGGCCACCAGAGCTCCCTGAGGGTCTTCCTCTCTTGCGCTGTCCCCCCACCTTCCCAAGCACGATGTCCTTCTCCAAGGACTGAAACTACCTTGCAATATGTCCTAAGTATGTCAGAAAATGCTTCAGAATCCTTGCCTCCAAGGAGCAGCCTGGCTTCACCCTCACCAGGTTGAATTTGTTTGTTCTTCTAAGAGTACATGATGTTGTTGTTGTTGTTATGTGCCATCGAGTCATTTGCGACTCATAGCGACCCTACAGCCCTGAACTCTGCTCTGTCTTGTGCCAATTGCACTGTCTCTGATACACCCATCCTGATTACCCCAGTTACTGAATCAATCCACCTCATAGAGGGCCTTCCGCTCCTGCACTGTCCCTCCACCCTCCAAAGCATGATGTCCTTCTCCAAAGACCGGTCCCTCCTTACAATATGTCCAAAGTATGTTAGATGGAGCCCCAGAATCCTTGCCTCCAAGGAGCCACCCGGTTTAACCCTTTCCAGGAAGAATCTGTTTGTTTTC
>NW_006399969.1:935479-936207 GCF_000299155.1 Elephantulus edwardii
AAAATGTAAACAAATATATAACAAATAATGTTGAACAATATAATCTTTAGGTTTAAGGATAAAAATATTAACAATATGATCATTTCCAATCCAGAGATACATGTTCCAATGCAATTCCTATTTTCGATAAATGGATTTGGTAAGAAAAATAATATTGTAAATGTGGATACAGTTCCACTTTCCTCCTCCATTCCATGATATAGTGTTATTAGTATGAGCAGTTATAAATCCATTGCCTTCCTTACTCTAACTTAATTTTTTAAATTTAAATTTATTATTAATTTCAGTAAAAATTTACAGAGACTTTGGATTTCTATCCATTCATTCATTGTTGCACATTTCTCCCCTTCCAACCCTCCCGCCCAGAACACTCCCCTCTTGGAAGAGTAAAAGAAAAATTCTTTCATTGTTTTACAAACCCTCCCCCAGGTCCACTCCACCATGTAGCCATCGCTCTAAACTCCTGTCATGACAGAAATACCTAATAACATATCCCTTTTGAACAGTTTTCTCTCTCATCTGTTTCAATGCAGTATACATTAGTGAACCCATCTCAGTCTCTCCCCAACCCCAAGGTCAGTTCTGTTTTATAACAGTGACACCATGCAGTATTTTTCCTTTTGTGACTGAGATACTTCACTTAGCATAATGTCCTCCAGAGTCACCTATTTTGAATAATATTGCATGAGTTCCTTGTTTTTCAATGCAGCATAGTATTCCATTGTGTG
>NW_006399969.1:945282-947891 GCF_000299155.1 Elephantulus edwardii
TTTGTCTTTTTGTGACTGAGATACTTCACTCAGCATAATGTCCTCCAGGGTCACCCATTTTGAATAATATTGCATGAGTTCCTTGTTTTTCAATGCTGCGTAGTATTCCATTGTGTGGATATACCACAGCTTCTCTATCCATTCGTTTGTTGATGGGCACTTAGATTGTGTTTCAGCTTTTGAAATAAGTGAAGGAGGGAGCCAGTGTGATGTAACTTCCAGAGGGAAGCCTTCCTCACGGTTCATTGCAATAAGAAGACCTGGGCCTCTAGAAGGCCCCTCCAGGCGGGCCTCCTTTCCCCTCTTCCTCAGAACCAGATATGTGCCTCAACTAAGATGGATGCCAGTGGGCAGTGACCTCCACCCCACCTCCTACAATCTGCAAGGTTGATGGGAGTGCATCCCAGCGGTTTTAGTTTGGGGAGGGGGAACTTTGAGAGAAGACTCATGCCAGAAATTTCTTATAATGTGACTTCTTCCCAGGGTTATTTCTGCTGGGGACCCCCATCACTCAGTTACTCACCTAGTTAGATATTTCATCAATGAACAGGCAATGATAGCATGAAAATAACAAAAATCTTCTTCAATGGCTTCAATTAGGCCTTTTGTGCATGCATGTTATTTGTGTCTATCCATGATGGTTGTGTCATTATGTGCCGTCGACTTGCCTGCAACTCACAGTGACCCTACTTGCCATAGCTTTGAACCCCGTCCTATCCTGAGCCAGTATCACTGTCTCTGACACACCTATCCCCATTACTCCAATTACTGTGTCCATCCATCTCATTCAGGGTGGGTTGATCTTATCCATGAATATACCATTAGAATAGTCTAGTTTGGGGTGAGTTCTGAAAAAGCAGCAAAAAATTTAAAATAGGTAACATGGGAAACATTTAAAGGGCCTGCATTTTAGGACCTTTTGCCTTTCTGTAAGGATTTCATCAGACCTGTCCATGACACTCCGGACCAACACAAACCTGGCCTCAGATAATCCTTCAAGAAATACAGATTAGCGGGGAGGGGTGGGCAGGGAGAAAAGTGCGGCAATGAATGAATGAAAATCCAAAATCTCTGTAAATGTTTATTAAAATTGATTAAAAAATACCTGGGGGGGGGAAAGAAATACAGATTAGTGGCCTAGTGGTAAGAAGCTTCACTGAAATCCCAAAGGCATGCAGTTCAAATCCACCAGCCACTCTGTAGACGAAGGATGGGCAATTGTCTCTTGTGAAATTTATTGTCTCTAAAACCTTGCTGGAAGCTCAGCTATGAGTCCATTCTGACTTGATGGCACACAACATGATTGTGAAAATAAGAAGATGACTGAGCTAGATATGCATGTAATTTCAAGGGGGGGAAAGGAAGGATAGAAGTAAGGAGGCAAAAGGGGGAGGGGAAAATCAGTGGTATAGCAGAGGGTAGGGGGTGTATCAAGGGAGACGTAATGGGGAAGAGGCGATGAGGACTTGAGGAGATGGAAGTAGTAAAAGGCATAGTTCAAGAGTAATTAATTATATAAAGCACAATGTATATGAATTGTTGCACAAAACTCAATATACATGAATGGGGGGGAAAAAGAGTAAAATGGAAGAAAAGCCCCCAAAACATGATTTTCCTTATGTAAATGAGAAAAACAATAAATAGGTGTTGGTCAATGGAAGAGTGGATTGCAGAGCCTTTGTGTTGGTGAAGAACAGAAAAAAGTAGAGTGGCGGGCCCAAGGTGGTACTGCTACTTAAGTGGAAGCCCAGACAAATTAGGCCTGCTGCCTCCTGACTGCGCTCCTGCTTCTTTGTCTCAGGAGCAAAAATTCACTGCAACAAGTTTTCTCTTTTTTTTGGAAACAAGTTTTCATTCGTATTTTCTTTCATAGGACTAAATTTGATCAAAGCGTTATTGTTTAAATGAAACAGGGTGAAAAAGCATTTACTCACCATCAGGGTGGTAGAGCATTAGACAGATCTGGGGCCAAATCTGTACTCCCACTCTCATGCTGTTGTTGAACGCTATCAGATCTCCTGACTGCTGGAACCCAGGGTATGGACCGTGAATGACATCTTTGACAATTCCGATCTTTTCTCAGTCTGTCATGATGTTGCTTGTCTGTCCTATGGTGAGGATTTTTGTTTCTTGATGAGATGTAATCCAAAATGAAGGCCATAGTCTTTGATTTTCTGCATCAAGTGTTTTAAATACTTACTTCAGCAAGCTACGTTGTGCCATCTACATGATGAGTCTTCCTCCACGCCAGATCCTACATTCTTGTTCACAGAGTCCAACTTCTCAGATGATTTGCTGAGATAACCCTCCAGCAGGTTTTCCAAGGCCGCAAATCACATGGAAAGAAATTACCCATCTTCCTTCCACAGAGTAGCTGGTGGATTCGAACCTCATGCCTTTGGGTTGACAGAGCAACTCCTTATAACCAAGGCACTGTTGTTGTTGTTGTTATGTGCCGTCGAGTCGTTTCCGACTCATAGCGACCCTATGCACAACAGCCCTAAACCCTGCTCTGTCCTGCGCCAAACGCACTGCCTCTGACACACCCATCCCGATTACCCCAGTCACCGAATCAATCCATCTCAAAGAGGGTCTTTCCCTCCTGCGTT
>NW_006399969.1:951492-1003341 GCF_000299155.1 Elephantulus edwardii
CTCCAGCACCACAGCTCAAAGGCATCAATTCTCCTTCTATCCTCCTTAGTCACTGTCCAACTCTCTGATGCATAACAAGTGATAGCAAAGTCCATGCTATTTTTTTCCCTTACTTTATGAATGATTTAATTTTTTATACATTTCTAAAATAAGTAAAAATGTTTTAATTGGGTATTATGGTTATGACAAGAGTCCAGAATGAAGGTTGCACAGTGGAGTGTACCCAGGGGTGGGGTGGGGATTGTATACCAATGAAAAATTTTTTCCTTGACTCTTCAAAGAGAAGAGTGAACTGGGGGTGGGCAGGGTGAGGAGGGAGAAAAATGCAACAATGAATGAAAGGAAATCCCAAATCCCTGCAAACATTCATTAAAATAGAAAGAAAGAAAGGAAGACAGAAAGAAATAAAGAAAGATAAAGCCAGACAAATAAAGTGAAACCAAAGCTCAAAAAATAAAATAAAATAAAAACCACTCAATATTTAACCATCAGTTTAAAGTAGGTCCTTTTGGACAGAACCAAATGGTCTTGGTGAATATACTTGGCAAAAAGGAACCCACCACCTTGACCACCATTTACTTTTATTGGGATCAAAGTTAAAACAGGACATTTATTTCTTTTTCTTGACTTATACTCTTCTCCAGCACCACAGCTCAAAGGCATCAATTCTTCTAACATCCCTAGTCATTGTCTAGCTCTCTGATGCATAGCAAGTAATTGCAAAGACCATGGCATGTGTCAGACACACTCGTCTTCAGACTGATACCTTTGCTATTCAGTACTTTGGAGAGGTCTCTGACAGCAGACTTTCCCAGTGCAATTTGTATTTTAATTTCCTGGCTGCTGGTACCAAGAGTATTGAGCATAGACAGAGCCAAGCAAACTAAAGCTGTTAACAATCTCAACCTCTTCACCATCTATCATGATGCTGCCAAGTGTCCCAGTGGTGAGAATCTTTGTTTTCTTGATGTTGAGCTTCAATGCATATTGAAGGCTGCAGTCCTTGAGTGTTGCATTTATTGAAAAGGAAGTGAGAATACAGAGTGGGACTGTGTACCCTGTGACCACACAGCTTGTGAAGGACATGTGAGATCTCCACTAGGACTCTTAGCAGGGCCCTAGTCACCTCTGTAATCTGGGGTAGCGATAACAGCCAGTGCTGTTTTGATAGCTAAAGTGCTATATGTGAGAGCATTTGATTCTCACAGCAGCCCTGTGAGGGAAGGAATTGCCTTTAATCCCTTTCCCAGATGAAAAAAACTGAAATACAGAGAATATAAGCACTTGTTCAAGGTCACAGGGCTGGCAAGTTGCAGACAGAGCTGGAAGACCTGACCTGACCTTGGCTCTTCACCTCTGACCACACCTCTTTGAGGAGAGGCAAGGGTGCCTTAGACTCTGCCTATCTGGTGGCATCTGGGGTGCTTTGCTTTCTTAATTTTGGAAGATGAGATAGTGGGCCACTACTGGGCTCTAAATTCACAGAAGCAAAGAGGTCCATACATCAGCCATTCTCGTTTCTGATGCCTTTGTGTTCTTAACTCCATGATGTCCCAAAATAGAAAGGGACACAGCATTTCAACCTCCTGAGAGGTCACTCAGGGTTTCTCTAGGACCAAGGAGCAATCTGAACCATCAACCCCAGAAATGTGCATTGTGTACGGTTTCTGAAATTTTTGCCAGCCTTGTGAGGTCCTTGATCAGGGTGGGGTTGTAGAGGTATACTTACACTGTTGTTGTACTATGTGTCAATGAGTTGAGGACAACTCATAGCAACCCTGTGAACAACGGACCTGAACCCTGTCCATTCCTGTGCCATCCTCACCAACTCTGACACACTTGAGCGCATTGATGCAGTCACCATGTCAATCCATTTTGATGGTGGTCTTCCTCTTTCATTGATCCTCCACCAAGCATGATGTCCCTTTCTAAGGAATAGCCTTTCCTAGTAATATGTCCAATATTATGTTGAAATGAAGTTTTGCCATCCTTGTCTCCAAGGAGCACTCTGGCTGCACCTTTTCTAAGATATATTTGTTTTTTAAAGTGTTCATAATTCTGATTCCTTAAGGTCAATTATTAGGCCCAGCATCACTGAGGGTTCCCTTAGCAAAAAGAAAGAAATAGCTTTTACATTTTTTTTCTGAAGGAGCACGTGGTCCCTCAAATATCAGGGAGGCAACATAGTTATGAATGAAGCAATTTGGCTGTTGAGGTGGAAGGCACACTGACTCTTCCCATAGTCTGGGCCTCCAGGGGTGCTCATGGCTACTTGGGTCATCATGTGGGCTGACCCTGCACCAAGGAGACATGGCTGTGGCTGTGGCTTGGAACTTGGACAATTCAGCTGTTCACAATGGGCCATTATGGGCTGTGGATTTAACTGAATGTCATTTCCCCCTTTCCCATCCTCTGTTCTGGGTCCCCTTTTGTATCCTTCTATTCTAGCTATCCCATACAAAGGATGAGGTACATCCCTTGGCCCTGAATCCAGCCCACTGGCTCAATGATTCATCAGCTCTTCTTGGAATTAATCAGCCCTGGACTGGGCACAGTACCATGTAAGACATAACACCTCTTCATGAGCAAGACTTAGTGGATGGCTTCTGGAAACCAAAATGGACAGGACAATAGTTAAGCAAGGTCTGTGTAATGCTGTAAGGCTTGTAGCCAGGAGAGAAGAAAATTGTTCCTAGTATCTTCAGAGAGGTGATAAGAGATTAGAGTACCCCAGAGAACTCCATGAGCACTCCCAGAGGCCCACGCTATGAGCAGAGCCAGTGCACCTTCTACCTCAATTCCCTGCAATTATGCCAAAACGTTTCAGCCTTCCTAATCCTTATCCCACCCAAGTACCTCAGAGAACAGTAGGGTGCTGAAGAAGGATACACAATATTGATACATGGACTGAAGGGACAGGAAGGGACAATAATATCAGTCTCTGGGGAAAAGCAATTAAAAAAACAAACAAACCTCATTATTGAGAATGAGGCTTTAAGTGTATCTACTACATTCTAGGGATTTTATAGTCACTTGGAGCAGCCAGACTGCTTCTTGGAGACAAAGATGGTATAGTTTCATCTTTCATACTTTGGACATGTAGCTAGGTGAGACTATTCTCTTTGAAAAGAGCATCATGCTTGGAAAGCTGGAGGGTGAGCAAAGGATTAGAAGGCCAAGACAGATTGATATGGTAATTTTAGCAATGGGCTCTAATGTGTCAGAGATTATGAGGATGGCACAAGATATGGCAGAGTTCATACTAGCCATTCATAGGGTTACTATGAGTTACACTTGACTTGATGGCATCTAACAACAACAACATCTCTAACTTCTATCTTTATGATATCATGCTGGGAAAGGTGGAGGGTCAGATAAAGAGAGGAAGGCCATCAAAAAGATGGAATGACTCAGTGACTGTAACAGTGGGCTTGATTACGGCAGATATTGTGAGGATAGAGCAGGATAGGGTAAGGTGGAGATCTGTCGTTCACAGGGTAACCATGAGTTGCCAGACACTTGTGGCACCTAATAACAACAGCAGCTCTAACTTGAAGTAACTCATGATGGCATAGTGTGTAGCTTGTTGGATTACTAACCAAAGGTCAATGGTTGGAATCCACCAGTCACTCTTCAGGAGAATTATGGGAAGTCTCCTCCCATATAGGTTTACAGCCTTAGAAACTCAGTGGAAGATTGCCATGACTCAGAATCACTACATGGCAGTGGACTTTGGACTCCTTTCCTTTAACAGTTAATGTAATTGTCTACTAACTGAAAGGTTAGTAGTTCAAGTCCACAAGAGGTGATTAAGAAGAACTGGAAATTCACTTCTAAAAACCAGTCATTCAAAACCAAGTGGAGCTCAGTTCTACTCCAGCCCACATCCATTTGTCATGAACTAGAGCCAACTCCATGGTAACTAGAATGGCTTGGTCTCTAGACTTAAAATAGGCCTGTGTGATGTTCAATGCCCTCAACTCAGCTCTTATTCACAGCGACCCATGACCCCGTGCACAACAGAATGAAAGCCTGCCTGACCCTGTGCTCTCTGTGGTGCTTCGGTCCATGGTTGCAGACACTTTGACAATCAATCTTATTGAGGTCCTCCTCCTTTTCACTGACCTTACACTTTGTCAATTATAGGGTCCTTCTTCAGGGCATGGCCTCTCCTGAAAACATGTCAAAAAGTGCACGAGATAAAAATCTCATCATCCACATTTCTAAGGAACTTTATGGCATGCTTGTTCCAAGACCGATTTGTTTGTTCCTTTGGCAGTCCCTGGTATATTCAATGTTTTTCAGCTGTACCACAATTCAAAGATATCAATTCTTCAGTCTTCCTTGTTCATTGTCTAAGTTTCACTTGTATTTGAAGAGATTGAAATGACTTGAGTCAGGTGCACCTTTAGTCTTCAAAGTGACACTTTGGGTGTTTAGCACCTTAAGAAACCCTTGACAGCAGATTTTCCCACTACTAGACATCATTTGCTTTTGATTCTTTTTAAAAAAATTATTCACCATGCAATCCTGTCTATAACTGGCAGGACTAAGAGAAATTTGTAATACTGGCTTAAGCCATGAGGCTGCAGGTCAAAAGTCTGTGACCATGCTTGAGAAACTATCTGGATGGAGGGGATGTATTTTGCTGCTCACATGAATTATAACCTGTTAATTTGCCTAATAAGTTCCATGACTATAAGTATGGTTCTGTAAAGGCTACATAGTCATTACAGCTACATTTGATACTGGAATTAGTAGAAATGGATGTAGGGGTGTGGGGGACCCTGTCAGACCCTATAGGAATTCTTTTTATACTGTTGATGTTGTTAACAGGAACAGTTCTCCTTTGTAGAGTTAATAGAGGTTAGACTTGGTGGTCCTCTTGCTGCCTACACTTATTTTACAACCTAGTTGTGAAGATTCTTTAAATTTTATGCTGAAGTATAGTCTTTAAACGTCATCAACCTGCAAGATGTGAAATATTATTTATATTTTGCTCATGCAAAGAGACTCAGAGAGGTTGAAGAATTCATGCATGTTCTTTCAACTCAAAAAATATTTGAATTCATATAGGAGAAACTCCTTCAAAATGGACAAGAAGTTGTAGTTAACTGCTCATTGACTTTTGAACTGCCAAAACTTGGGAAATATTCAAAAAGGTTCAATAGTGAATTTCCATGGATGGATCAAGAATTGAGGTTCTTGATGAGAGACTGAATTTGAGTTTCATTTGGTTAGGTTTCTGGCTCCTATTTGTTGACTTACTGAGAATGTGTGCAGAGAATCTGGGCTCTGCTCTATATTTCTGCATGAGAGAAATAACTTGAAACCATCACTAAGGGTGTCCTACCACTGACCAAATGTCTTTAGCTGGACTTTGTCCATCAGTGTCACCTGGTCAGTCACAGAAAGCAAGAAACTGAAAAAGGGACATGCAGGTGACAATGGGAACAAAAGAAGGGCTGGAGTGATTGTGCTCATCTCGAGGAAGGGGCATTCAGAGGATTGTGCGATCAGGAAAGGAGAGAGGCCCCTGAGGTACCGACCCAGTAGGAGGCTGAACAAAGTGGAGAAGGTGCAGACGCTGTTGATAGCTTCACCAGGCTCTCAAAACGGATCTCCAAGAGGAGGAGGTGCCAACGTGTGTCCCTCTCACACGTCCCAAAAAGGAACTCCAGGATCACACAGGTCACCTCTGCTTGTACAATGAAGACACAGGAGGTAAAGAGACTAATTTAAAGAGGTAATCAGAGTTGTAGCTCTGCCTTGATGGCTGATCTTTTCACTCCTTATCATGCACCATTTCTGTCATACTACAAACTGAGGGCAGCTTTTTCTAGAAAGGACTGAACACTGAACAGTAGATAGTTTAGATTTCATAGGCCATCTATGATCTCTATGGGAATCACTCAGATTTGTTACTGTCACTCCTAGAAGTCACAGATAATATACTAAAAAAATGTATAGGGCTGCCTTTCAATAAAATCTTATTTTTTTTAAAAAACCCCAAGTCAAATATTTAGGAGAATTGGTTTGAGTCTTGGGCCACAGTTTGCTTTCACTGTCTTTCTTCTTAGAAATTCCTTCCATGAGAAAGGAATGGCCTAGTTTATAGTCAGTAAATAGTGACTTAGGGAATTTATTCCATCTTCCAAATTCATTATTGAGAGAAACCAAAGTTCTGTGTTGTTTCCTTAAAATTCATTGCCATCAAATTGGAACCAACTCAAGGCTAATGCTCCAGTGGGTTTTCAGAGTCTGTAAAGTGCATGGGAGGAGATTGTCTGTCTTTCTCCCTAACAGAACAGCTCGTGAACTCTGTTTTCCTTTGCCTTTGGGTTGGCAGTACAACTCCTTACTATTGGGCCACTAGAGTGCTCTTATTGTTGTTATTATGTACCGTCAAGTCAGAACCGACCCATAGCTGACTATCCGGAGGGTTTTCAGAGGCAGTTAATTGTATGGGAGGAGATTTCCCATCCTTTGCCTGCAGAGCTGCTGGTAGATTCAAACCACATGCCTTTGGGATCACAGTGCAGCTTCTTACCACTAGGCTTCCAGAGCTCATTAGGGCACCCTTAGAAGAGTGTAAAGAAGTCAGATACCAAATGTCTCAGCTTGCACAGGAAGAAACAAAGAGTGAAGAGAGCAATCCTAACAATTAGTGATACCTAGTTCAATCTTCCCCCTTTGTAATTTTAGAAGCCTTTTTTTTAAAAAAAACAAAAAGCCAAGACAAATGGATAATTGTTCCCCAGAATCATCTCCTTTGCTCCCTCCAAGGCAAAGTTTTGCAGAACTCAGTCAGAAGTTGGATATGTTCAATCTCATTACACTCTGCCCAAGGATGTGATGAAGGAAAATCGCTCAAGGGAGATGGTGGAAGAAACCTTATGAGTCCAAGAAGTCCTTTACTCGAGTTGTGTGTTAAATAAAAGGAAACTAATTTCTCTTCTCAAGACTGGAAATGACAGATTTATACGAGCTTTCAAATGTGGGATTTCTGCATCTTCGCTTGGATAAACTTTTAAGCCTTGGAATTTCATAATAATTCAAAAGGCTCTGAAAGAACTCTCTACTGGAGGCCAGGAAGACAAGTGACAGCAGCTACTGGGGCACTGGGTGGGTGGTTGGTGTCGTTATTTTTAAACTGATTACAAGTTTCCTTAGATGTACCACTTGATGGAAGACAAGTATAGCCTTAAAGATAAGTTTGAGACAAATGATTTTGTGTGACCATTTTAAAGAGGCAAGGGGAGTAGGAAGTGATGCTAAGTACTGTACAATCTCCTGAGAAGCTTCCTGCTAGTGGCAGTACCTCTAGGTTGACAACAGTGGTCTCTCAGGCTTTCAAGTTTTCTGTGAGCACCTCTTGTATACATTTTATCTTCTTCCTGGAGTTACTGGGTAGTGGAAATCGTTGCTAATGAAAAAATTGCACGACTAAGTTTATCCAGATGCTTCTTAGAGAAAAAAAAAAGTCTGGTGATCTACTTTCATAAAACCGGTCACTGAAAAACCACTGGTGCTCAGTTCTACTCCAGCACACATGAAGTTGCCTTAAGCTAAGGGTGACTCACAGGCAACAGGTCTTATCCCTATTGAGATGCCTTTGACTATTTTGAAGCACAGCTTTGTAAGTAAACCAGTATAAAATAATAATAATTTTTAAAAAGGCCCAACATCTCCTTTAGTTTGTATTCACTTTGAAGGGAATTTTGATGGCTAGGACTAATTCCTTTTCATCTGAGTAAGAAGAATATGGAAACATTTCTGCCTTGCCCTTCACATTTGATTGATACTTTTCACTTTGAAAGCTAATTATATCTGATGTGAAGGGGGGAAAAATGGAAATCAGAAATATGGTTGCTCTTTTCATGAATTTTCGTTCTGAAAATGTGGGTCGCCTGCTCTGTCTGTCCATACCTTGGTTTACGTATCTAGCGGCTGAGGCAATATTCCTTACATATTGCCCTTTTAGAATTGGCTCATTATAATCCAGGCTTTCACATCGTCTCAACCTTGGGAAACACTCAGTGTCCTGAACTCAATGTAGACATCTGCTCCACAGTGCCCCAGTCACGTCATTCTTCAGCCTCTCACGAAGCCTGAAATGAAAACCCAAACCTATTGCTTTGGAGTCGATTCACACTCGTAGAAGCCTTGTGGAACTGAGCAGAACAGTCCGTAGGATCTCCAAGGTGTAAAGCCTTGTGGGAACAGACTGCATTCTCTTTCTCCTGTGGAGTGGCCGGTCAGTGCTAACTACTGAACTTTCAGTTACCGACCCAGTGCTTACCATTGCACTTCCAGGCTGCCTTTTTATTTCCAAGTAGGTCTAGTTACTAGAAAGTTCTTTCTTAGATTCAAACATGTTTCCCCAATGTCTGCTTATCGCCCTAAGCTATCAGATGAAGAAGACCAAGCCATACGGGATCTTTTATCCATGTTCCAACCCTCTATTTTGAAGGCTTATTTGTAAGTTGTTTGACTTATGCTGTTGAAGAGCAAAGGGAAATCTAGTGGCACAGTCTGGAGGGAATTGCCTTCTAACCAAAGCCCCCACCTCTCTGGTGGTTCAAATCTGCTTGTGATGCTGAGCCAGAGAGATGGGCAAACTCCTCCCAAACCTTAGAAACCCAGTGGACAGTCAGCTATGATTTGTTCCAACTCACAGCAATGAGTGTGAGGGCTTTTTTAAGTAGAAGAGAATTAGAGTGGGGAGACCCCAAATGTATTATTACATTTGTTGTGGCCATTTTGTTATTAGTGAACTTGGAATTTAAAGATCAAAAAGAGCCATGTGTTCCAGTGAAGTTGGAAGCCTAGAATGTACATATGTTATTGTTATTAGGTGCCGTCTAGTTGAGTATAGTGACCCTGTGATCAACAGATCTGAACCCTGGCCTGTCCTGTGTCATCTTCATCATCTCGGACACACTTGAGCCCTTTGCTGCAGTCACTGTGTCAACAACCCATCTTGTAGAGGGTCTTCCTCTTTTTCATTGACCCTCCACTTTTCCAAGCATGATGTCCTTCTCTAAGGAATAGCCTCTCCTAGCAACATGCCCAAAGTATGAAATCAGGAGGCTCAATTTCTGCACATCCGTAAACCCCACTTGCAGTTTGCACAGCCCCAGTAGTTCCTCCCCTTCGAAGAATCTGAACAGGAGGGACAGGATCTGGGAGTGTTCATACCACTTTTGGATGAGACACCTGGCTGTGTTTAAAATAGTATTTAGCAGTGAGATTACAACACTAGTTAGGAAAGGCTTTCTTCCCAACCCCCCAAACTCCTGTCTTTGAGATTGAAGGAATTCCACTAAGTATTAGAATGTTAAGCAAAAGTTCTGCAGTTAGATTCTACTACACAGTTTGGTAGCACTGGTGGCCCAGGGTAAGGAGCTGTGCTGCCATCCTAAAGGCATGTGGTTCAAATCCACCAGCTGCTCTGTGGGAGAAAGATGAGTAATCTTCTTCCATGTGATTAAACTGGCTCTGTAAATCCACCGGAGAGTCAGCTACAAGTCAGTTCTGGTGCTCAACAACAGCAATAACATAGTCTGCAGGAGAGCGATGAGCCATTTCCCGAGAAGACCTACAGTTCTAGAAACCGAAAGAAAGGCCACCATGAGTTAGAATCAGCTCCGTGGCCGTGAGTTCAATTTAGTTTCAGTTATCTTAGAGGTTGGAAAAAAAATATTTTACTTATTTGTTGTATAACACAAGGTTAGCTTAACGTAAAAGCAAAATCAGTTTCTTGAGGAGTAGAGATTGTTTGATCTGGGGACCACGCACTGTCATAGAGTGAAGACGGTGGCTGCCCCTGACCATCTCTGCATGCCTGAGAGAGATGCCCAGGACAGAGGGGAACATAGAACAGAAGGAACACAAATATCACCTTTGTGAGGAAAGAAGTATTTTTGCCTACTTGGAGTCAGAACTAAATGTTACAAAACCATAACTGATGGAAAGACAATCAAGGGGGTCAAAGGTGAGCTACCTAAAATCAAGATTTAGCAAGGATAGGTGAACTTCACGGAAGTGGGGTTATGTGATGCAATAAGGATTCATGCTTCTCAACTCATTACAGAATGGTCACAGGACAGTGACAAGACAGGTTTTTCTGATAACTTCCTACTAAAATTATTTTCTCAGTCATAGCTATTTCTAGAGAGTCCATTGTAAAGACTTTTTGGTATTTAATATGTATTTTTTTTCCACATGGGCAATCTCCTCTCGTATGATTAACTGCCTCTGAAAATACACTGGAGGAGGACTAGCTATGGGCCAGTTCTGACTCGAAGGCACACAACAACAACAACAACTGAAATTATGCATACAAAATATTGGTTTTGAAATGAAAAATTTTTAAATTACTCTTTCATTTGAAATTTGTGCTTATTTCTTGCTCCTTCTTGTTGTTGTGTACCACAGAGTCAGAACCAACCCATAGGTGACCCTTTGGTGGGTTTTCAGAGATAGTTTAATTGCATGGGAGGAGACTGTCTATCCTTCTCCTGTGGAGCAGCTGGTGGCCTTGAACTACATGCCTTTGGCATTCCAGCAGAGCGCTTGCAACTAGGCCACCAAAGCTCCCTTATTTATTGCTTATTTTACTTTTACTCAGTTCTGGGCCATCACAACTTTTGGGTATAAACTATCACATGGTACATTTGTTGAACTCTTTGAGAATGGATTGTGTTATTCTGAGCGTGCGGGACCTCAAAGAAAAGAAATTTCTCCTTTAGGGCCCATGGTTAGGTTAACAGCAGAAAATGTAGCTTTAAATTCAACATGGATTTTTGTCCCATATCAACACTTTAAAACCGAGCTAAGACTCTACTGTCAGACCACTCTGATTACACATGCTGAGTGCCTCTGGTTTCACACTTTTACTCATATTCAACCAATAGTTGTTGAATGTCTATGCACTGGCCTGTTTATGTTAAATCATAGAATGAACAGCCAAAAATTCTTGTCCTTGTAAAACTTACATTCTGTTGGAAGGCTTTTTAAAATGACCAGTAAAAACATCACGATAAATCAGTAAATTACGTGATAGCTAAGAAGGTGCAAGTACTATGAAGAGGGTGGAAAAACCCCCAACAGAGTAAGGAGTGGAAAGTCTAGGTTTGAGGGTTATGATTGCAATTGCAACTAGGGTGTCAGCATGGTCTGGAGACTTGGGCAAGAAGTTGGACAAAAAGATTTACTAGAAGTGATGAAGACATTTGAATGGCAAACAGACACATGAAGAAATGCTTCAACTCACTGATAATAAGAGAGATGCAAATCAAAACCAAAATGAGGTACCATCTCGCTCCAGTAACAGTGGCAAAATTCAACAGGGCAGCAAGTAATAGATGTTGGAGAGGACGTGGCGAGATAGGAACTCTTATACATTGTTTGTGGGATTGTAAAATGGTACAACCACTCTGGAAGGCAGTTTGGTGCTTCCTCAAAAAGCTAAACATAGAAATCCCATATGACCCAGCTATTCTGCTGCTTGGAATATACAAAATGAAAACTGAGGCTCAAATGGAGATTTGTACACCAGTGTTCATAGCAATATTATTAACCATCACAAGAACACAGAAACAACCCAAATGTCCAATCATAAATGAACGGATTGAGAAATTATGGTACATTCACACAATGGAATACTACACAGCACTCAGGAGTAATGATTTTGTAAATTATTAGCTAACTTGGGAGGGACAGGAGATTATTATGCTGGGTGAGCTAACTCACTCCTACAAGGATAAATATTTTATAAAACCATTATTGTAGAATGAGTATAAGGATCCAAGAGGGGTGGGAGAGGTTGGAAGCAGAGGGATGAGGATGTGCAGAGGAAGAAGGATTAATCATCGAGTTGTACAATTTGATTGGGGTGGGGTGAGGGAAATGGAAAGAATTTGTTCTTGAAAACAATGTATTCAAATTTTGTAAATAAACTAGTAGAAAACTTAAAAAACTATGAAAAGTAGTAGGGAGGAAACCAATAGAGAGTACAATACCAGAATATCTTGAATATTTTTACAGCATAATAAAAAACTCATTGCTGATGAAGGGAAACCAATTTATACCTGATCTTCCAGCAGGTTTCCAAGACTATACATCAAATGGGGAGTGATTGCCCATCTTTCTCCTGTGGAACCACTAGTGGGTTCAAACTGCCAGAGAGGAGTGGCCTTTGGGGTAGGGGTCCCTTATGCCATTATGTTGTTGCAGCTGTTTTATGTTGGTGAATTGGAACTGACTCATAGCCAACCCTCCAGTAGGTTTTCAGAGGCAGTAAATGACACTGGAGGAGATTGGCCATCTTTCTTTTATGGAGCAACTGGTAGATTTGAACTACATACCTTTGGGATTGCAGCACAGTTTCTTTCCACTAGGCCAAATACTAAATATAGCATGAGTCTTTGTAAAAGGAAATGTCCTGTTGGGTATAGTGTGAGGATTTGTGTGGACAGAGGTGAACAAAGAAAGTGTGCCTGAGAGGGAGGCCTAGAGGGCAGAGAGATGTAGAACTAAGAGGTGCTTCTTTGACACTCCAAGAGATTTGAGAAAAAAACACCTGGGTCAGAGTCACACTCCTAAAAAACTAGCAAGAGAATCAGTCCCCTCTGGTGGCATAGTCTGTAGGGAGTTGGGCTAACCCAAAAGTGATTCCTCTCTACTGGTTTAAATCCACTAGCTTCATTATGGGAGAAAGATGGGAAGTCTTATAGCCTCAGAAAATCCTCTGGAGAGTCAGCTATGAGTCAGTTCTGACTATAAGGCAGTGAGAGTGAGTGACAGCACAGGGCCGACAAGATAACTAATGTATTCAATACATGAAAGGGAAGGAAGAAATCCTAGTTCTAGATGTTTCACTTGAGGAGGAAGTTAAATTTATATCTCAGACTATATCTTTCTGAACTGTTCTAAAAACCAGAATAAACAAGGCATTCTAGAACTGAGGAGATGTTTCCACCAAGATTAGAAATGTCCAGGACCTACAGCCAAATGAGACTGATTGTTGGGTTAGTCCATTGCCACCCAGTGGAGTCCACCCCCTGGGTTCTCTGAGGCTGTGAATCCTTATTGGAGGAGACTGTCTGTTTTTCTTCTCTAGAGTGGCTTGGGTTTTTGAACTGTTGACCTTTTGGCTAGCTGCCTGCCTGGCACAATACACACTCTCCTACCAGGACTGCATTAATAGACAAGACAAACTCAAGAGCACGCCTTGGCTCTAGGAAGACCAGGGATGACATATTGGTCAGGAGAGACCATCATGTCAAGGTCTTCTGTAGAAGAGGTCAGTAATAGTGTTACTGAATAACACAGGTCTTTGCTAGAGAAAGGATGCAGCCAAGAGGCTCAGGCAAGATTAAAAGAATACTCACTTTTATTGCGGGGGTGGGGGAGGAATCCTAGCCAGCAGACCTGCCACAGAGGCATGAGGCATTCTATGTAGCAGAGGGTCAAATGGCTAGGGTGTTATGGATTTTTTTATAAGGTGAAGAGGCCTCTTCCCTTAATAGGGCTTAAAGAGTGCCTATTCTGTTTAATCTTTCCTATGTTGTGCACACATTTGGTTCCTCAAGATGGAATTGGTGCAGAGGAGGCTGGGGTGCATGCCACTACTTAGCATAGGTTGGTGCGCATGTGCTATACAGCAAAGTGCTCTGGCTTGATGTCTCTGTCCAGTTTTTAGCTTTTCTTCCAACATGGTAAGTCAGTTCTTGGTCACAAGTGATCATACTACTCATGCTTTGAGATCTGACTTTGCTTCAGATCACATTTTCAGGAAGTTGCTCTATGAAGAACAAAAATAAGTCTTATCACAAAGTTAGCAATACCTGCTATGAATGGTTAGCTGAGCTTAAGACAATTACGGGGTATCGGGAAGGACTGGGATGAAGTTCTCAGAGTGAGGGTGCAGGTTTTTACCAAGATCTATGGGCATTGTAGTGCAAGGGTGGATACCTTGTTCCTGTCTCATTAAATGTACCATCTCATTTCTGTAAGTCTTTGGAGCCTTACCCATGGAAGTCCTCTTCTGCGTCCTGAGGACAGTCCTGATAGCCTTTCTGCTATGGGGCCGTGTCCTTGGATTCCTAGGTTAATTTCATAAGAAGAACTATTACCATTAAGTCCCAGATGGACTCAAAGTGTCCTTGCCTTTTGTACTAGTAAGGAATATTTCAAACAGGCATGTATATGGATGAGCAAACTTTATTTTCATCTGCAGTAAGTGAAAAGGAGATAGAGGCTAGTATCTTTGAAAAATGCCGTCTCACAAAAGGGAAGTTTTGAGTGAGAGTTACCATGAGATTACCACAAGAGTGGTCAAATCCCCTGGTGTTGGCCTGGTTTGGCCTTCTTCATTCGATCAAAGAATTAGACCAAAAGGAGAGGCTAGAAAGGATAATGCTCATACCAAAGCAGCACAGTGTACGGTAAATATGGCAACCCTTAAAAGAGTCTGATTCTTTGGGTTGTTTGGAATGTGTGTTCTTCTGGGCTGGCCCACTTGTTCACTCAGAAGATTGAACTAAGCAGTAAGAAAGAAATGAAGAAGTCTTAGCAAGGGTCAAGTCCTTGTTGTATCAAGCCTAGAAGCTCAAGGGCCAGGGTTGTCTGGTTTGCCTGAAGGAAAAGCCAAGAGACAGTGAAAGGGAAACGTAGTCCATTCCGGAGAGAGGAATGGGTCACTCTCCATTGAAATGAAAGCAATGGAGAGGGCTGTACCACCTGAGGTAGAGGTATCTCTAGTTGGCTTGCTTCCTCATTTGCCTGTGCTTTAGGACTTGAGTCTGGGTCAATGGCATGATGTCGTGGGTTGGTGTCATGGGACGTTCAAAACCTGGCAGGAGGTTCTCACTTAAGTCTGTTGTTCCTGGTGTCACTGGCTGCATGATGAGCCTCATCAACCTAAAATGTTAATTAGTTTACTTTGAGGGACAATTCACTGTGCATATCAGTACTGAGGCACTGAGGTCCTCCTTATAAGGTAATGCTAACTGTTTGCTAGTTTTGATTGGGACTGGTCTTAGCTACTTCAGCCGACTTTTGTTGTCTATCCTCCCTTCACATGAGTTTCTGCTTTCCTTATCTCATTGGTATCCACCCTAACAGTCTTTCCTCATTCCACTTGACTTACTAGTTTGGCCCCTAACAGGAGTATCTGTAGGTTAGGTTAAGGGTATGTAAAAGGGCTCATATTTATTTTGTATTTTAAAGAGAGAACAACTGGGCTATCTTAGAAAAGGAAATATTATGCAAATCAGGTACACAACTAGTTTTCAAGAAGGAGTCTTTGTTTTTTTAAATTTTTATATTGGTTTGCTTACAAAGTTTGTATACATTGTGTTCAAACTATTCTTCATTCACATTGTATTTCATACAATCATTCCCATGTATTATGTTTTATAAAATGAATCACGATTAGACCTTGCCCGTCATTACCCAGTCTTTTCAGGTCCCCACTAGGTCCTTCGCATTTCCTTCTCTCTCTCTCTCCACCCACCAAAGTGTGTTATCCTGTGGTTTCTACCCTACCCATTCTCACTCCTCCACTCCCACTCTTTCTCCCCTTGGGTCCCCATACATGTTTGACTAGTTATCCTTCTATTTTTACAATAATGACCTTACACAGTATTTGTCCTTGAGATTGAGTTAGTTCACTCTCTTGTTTAGCATTCCATCAGAGCTTCATCCTCATGAGGCACAAACAGCACACTTTCCTCTCCATGGCTGCTTCTTCTGGAAGGTCATGCAGTGGTCATTCTTTTTGCTTCTGGGCACACATGGCACCTGGAAGTTCTTTCAGATAACTTAAAACAGGAATGGTTAGTAAAGTTAAAGGTCCTCAGGAAGGAACACCTGGGGCTGCATTTATTAGCTGAATTCTGCGCCTACTTAAGTAAGATGTGTGCCTCTTTGATGTGAACTCTCTTAGAAGAAAACGCTTTGTCACATTTTAAAAAAAAGAAAAGTAATTTTTATTCCACATCTTTCGTAAGGAGGAAAAAATAGCGAGAAAACTTGCAAGCAGAGCAAACCCTGGCAATATATACGATAAAAAAAAAAACACAAACAAAACCCCAACACAATATTAATTTCATTTCTCCTTCCTATTCACTGTTTTACTGGTTTGTTTGTTGTTGTTGTTTTTTAAATGTCTTTTTGAAGATGTTTATGGAGACTTTTTTTCTGTACATACAAGAATGAAGGCACAAGTTTCAGGAAGGGCTCTTATTGATACAAGGTGGTCTGTGAGAGTAAAAATTTTTTCTATCAGGAAAAATCAAGTAGAGTTGGGATGATTAGTATGCTAGCAACAAAGGCTCTGGTGATAAGAGCCCCTATAGTTTTAAAGGGATCCCTAGTAGTATATGCCACAGAGTTTCCCCGTTAATTTCTCTTGTGGTTGGGGTCCATTTGTGGCTCTGTGGGGGAAAAGATGGACAATCTTCTCCCATGTAATTTCCAACTTTGAAAACCACACTGGAGGGTCAGCTGTGAGTCAGTTCTCACTCGAGGGCAATGAGAGAGAGTGTGGATATTGAACAAACTTCCTGAAATAGCTGCTTGGGCAGTTCATAAGCTTAGAGAACACTTGAAAATTTTAAGATGGTGGCTCAAGTCAAGTGGTAGTTTTTGCAAATCAAAGGCACTTGGTATTTTAAGTTCAAAAGTAGAATCTAACCCATCACAGAACTATGCCCTTCAGGGATACCAAGTCTAATGAACGGAATCCCTCCACCTTCTGAGCTCTTTTCTACAATTTGTGTGGACTAATTCAAAGAAATGTGATTGTGCGGCTTAAAGCAAACTCTGGCTAATACTGAGAAAAATGAGAATCCCAGAACACTCAAATATGTTCTTGTGAAACCTGTATCTAGATCAAGAAAAATTGTTGTCTGAACAAGGGGACACTGAATGGTTTAAAATTAAGAAAGATATGTGTCAGGGCCATATCCATTCTTCTCATATATTTAATCAATATGCTGAGCAAATTCAAGAAACTGGACAATATAAAGAAGAAGGTGACATTATGATTAAAGGAAGACTCATTAACCATCTGTGTTATGCAGATGACACAATCTTGGTTGCTGAAAGGGAAAAGGACTTGAAATACTTCCTGAAGAAGATAAAAGATTACAGCTTTCAGTATGGATTTTATCTCAACAATAAGAAAATAAAAATTCTCTCCACTGGGCCAATAGACTATATCATGATTGATGGACAAAAGATTGAGTTGTCAATGACTTCATCTCATATTGATCCACAATCAGCACCCTTGGTACCACAGTCCAGAAATAAAATGGGGTACTGTGTTGAGAAAATTTGCTATCAAGGACCTCTCCAAAGTGCTAAAGAATAAGGAAGGTGTACCTGATCCTAACCATTGTTTTTTCAATTACTTACTATGCATCTGAAGGTTAGACAGTGATTAAGGATGAGAGAAGAATCAATGTCTTTGAGAAGAGAACTGACTATTCCATGGACTGCTAAAACAACAACTATAACTTGGAGGGAGTGCAGCCCCAGTGCTCCTTAGAAGGAAGGATGGCGAAATTTCATCTCACACACTTTGGTATATTGTTAGAAAGTGAAGGAGAGGAAGACCCTCAAAAAGAACTGATGCAGTGACTATATCAAGGGGCTTAAGTATATCAGAGATAATAAGGATGGCACAGAATAGAGCAAGGTTCAGATCTGTTATTCATAGGGTTGCTATGAGTTGTAGTTGACTTGATACCACCTGACAACAACAATAACAATGATTAGCTAGGTAAATAGTAACAATCCTTCTACCCTTGTATGTGCATACATGCATGTACAGACACATGCATGCACACACTCATAGATACACTCTCCGTCATAAATGGACACACCCACACACTCATACATACAGTATCTCACACACACATTCATGATTCTCTCTCTCTTTCTCTGAGTCACACACACACACACACACACACACACACACACACACAGAGCTGTTTTATTCTTGAGGACTTGGAAGAGCTTGTTTTATCTGTTGAGCATTATCCAAGGTGTTTAGGACTCATGAAAATATCAGAGGACTGAGGAACAAATTTATTGGCTCCTGAATAGGGAAGGAAAACTATAAAATTGAAATTAATAAATATTTAATTTTCAGAGCACAACATCATGACAAATTCAGTAATTATTATATTTGTTAATAACAAGTCATGCTACACTTGCAAACAATGAATAGATTGTCTCTTTACAAGAATGCCTACATAAACACAATTGTTGCCAAAACCAACAGCTAATAATAATTTAAAGAACTCATAGCAAAATAGTCTCAAAAGCAAAACTTATAGTTTTAAAAATTCTTTTTATTAGGAAAAAAATCTCTGTATTTAATGTGAGATGGGGTACATATGTGATACGGAGTGAGGTTGGGACTTCCAAAAGTCAGAGTCTAAAGCCTGAAAGGGTATGGAAATGGTATTGACCTGACGTCTTGTGTGTGTCAGGGGGCTGAGCCCCAGCTTAATGAAGATGGTAACAAGATAATCTGCACAGTTTAGAAGTCAAAGGTATTTAGGATAAAATAGCTGCTACAATACAACCCGTGGACAGAAGGCTTTTCTGGCTCCTAAACAGATATTCTAGGGTAGGAAAGCACCTTTCCTACCGTGCCCTATGCGCTAATTTTGTCTGACTGCCCACCCTCATCCCACCCTACCACGTCTTTCCCTAACATGGCCTCATCATTTACTTCAGTAGCTCCTTTCTGGAACAAATTCTCACATAGCAGTGCTTTCCAGAAAGCGACAGAAACAGCATTCTCAAAGGTTTTGATTGATGGGATTTGAAACACTCTTTCTTTTTGGAAATATTTATATTTGATCCCTTTTGGACAGACTGCACATAACCAGGGCTTATCGCATTGCTGGAAATTACGAACAGACTCCGAGAGACAGAAACCCTGAGTGTACCAAGGCCTGAGAGAGTAAAGATTAATATCCACTTGTGCTTTGCCGTCCTCCACCTCTGATAACTGTAAATAAGGCTTGGAAATGATCAGGGTGCATCATGATCTATTACACGGTGGCAGTGATTCTGGTTGTTATGTCTTCAACAGTGATTTATCATTCTCTGCAGTGACACAAATCATAGTCTTTGCCTGACGCTCTGGAATGTATGATCTACTGGCTGCAACAGTGATAGATTCGTGTTTCTATCATAACATTTCTAACCTGAGCTAAACCTGACCTCTTACTCCAATTTGGCTATTTATCAAAGGTAAATTTTAAAAACCTATTTGATTTTAATCGAAAGACCTTCTATTCTACAATTTGAATCTGCTGATGACAAATGATCCAAAGAGTGTTGACATCAAATTTACATTTTTATAGGGTCGCTATGAGTCATAGGGTCGCTATGAGTCGCAGGCGACTCGACGGCACATAACAACAACAACATATATGTTATAATTTTGGCATACATAAACTGAAAGCTCACATGCTTTACCTTGCCTCAGTAATTAGCATCCACACAACTATTCAGCAGCAGAAGTATTTTAGTGTTAAGGGGGGGGGGGGCGAGTAGACTGTCTAAATCTACTCACTGATCTGCAAGAGAATGGTGAGCAATATCCTCCATGATATTTGCAGCCTCTGGAAACCCACTGGATGGTCAGCTATGAGTGAATTCTGACTCAGAGGCACTTAAGAACAACAACAGGCTATTGATAGCTTCCTAGTTCTTTATTTGAAACATGTATGGGCTTTTGAGTCTCAATTTTTGTGTCTGTATGTAAGTACACCTGTCCTATAGGTAGACTAAGTTGTTGTGTCCAAGTGGTCCCCTAATGCAATAATTTTCCCTTAAATGTACCCAGATATGTAAGAAGATCTTGGGGAAAGTTCTACATGAGACAAATTCTATTTCTTTAGACATATTTCTCTCTGCTAAGTGTGGGAGCTGTCTCAAATTAAATAATACACACACACACACACACACACACACACACACACACACACACTCCTCATCTATTGACCTAGTAGGATTATTATTATAATCTGTGCATATGGAAGTAGAGGATGGCCACATCATATTGGAAAACGTAGGATGACTCATCAGATTATAAAATGGAGGATGACCACATCGTTATTACAAATCCAAGATGATTACATCAGATTACAAAATGGAGGATGATTACCTCACTTCATAGCCATCAAATTACATCATCACATAGCTGCCACATTGAGAACCATGACCCACCCAAATTGACACATAACTTTAACCATTACAGCCATCATTATTCTAGTCTCCCACCTCAGTGATAGTTACTGTCAGTTGTACATTATTAATGTGCAAAACCAGCCAGATAGTAGAGCTTTTGTTAATAGGAAATGGTGGATAATGAGAAAATCAATAAACAAGGCATAAACAATCCCATTTTTCCTATCAGGAATGAACTTTCTGTTCTCCTCAATTGGTTGCCCCCCTCTCCCACCCCCAGATGAAAATCCAAAGACTTGAGAGGTAAGAAATAATATTCAAGCTGCATTATTCATATTTCAATGGATAACTTAGAAAGGAAACAAGCACATTTTAAACCCTGCCACTTGTTTTCAGATATTTGTCCTAGATTCCCTGCTTTGAAGCAGAACATACCACAATGCTCCAGCCTGGTGCAGGAGAGGGGTTACATTTCCCCTGGTGCCTCGCCTGGCCTAGAACATGACTTCTTCATTCCCGTGGTCAGCAGGGCTTGAGACCCCTTCCCTCGGTGTCCTGGCTTGCCCACACACTGTCTTCTGTTTTCAGATGCCTGCCGATTAGCTAAGATGACGAATTTGTCTGTGATAATGTGCTCCAGTGATATGGATTTGAGCTCAAGGCTCCTGGAAGCTACTCTGCTTTGGCTGGGGGAGCCCACAGTGACATCTTAGGTGGGGTTTTAGCATGCTTATATTCCATAGTCCCTTCTTTCTACAAAACAAAGTGGCTGCAATCTCTTATTCTACCCCTTTCTTCTTATTTTTGGATGTAAAAAAATCTCCAAACAGCCCAAGTCTCTCCAACATCTAGAAATCTCAAAGCAGTAGAAATTTCTACCACAGTGACATTAACTTGACAATTTAAAATTCTGATGAAGAGAACAATGACATCAACAGTGACATTAACGTGCCAATTAAAAAAACCCAGATAAAGAAATGACAATGAATCTAATACAGACCAGTGCTTTGCAAAGATTTGTTCAATGTGTGTATGGAGGTAAGCACATAAGTAGATATCAGGTCCATAGGTAAACACTAGAGCCTTGGCAAACACTATACTTAGCACATTATTCTTTCATAAACATCTTCTCTCATTCAACTTAATATAACTCCTAATACTTTATATAACCATGAAAATCAACACCCCACCTTCACTGGGTAGTTCTTTTTCTTTTTGCAAAGCCCAATCTTCCTTAAACTTGCTTTGCAACAACATTAATTGCTATTTTATGCACATACACAGACAGACTTTTCACAACTTTACTTCTTGGTAACTTACAAGTGCACTGGTTGACAGCATCCTCAATTAGCAGAATCATTTCCATATCCTGGACATATACATTGATCAAAGAAGATGACAATTTATTTTTAGACAGACACAGACTGCATATCTTAAATATATTTCCCATTTGGCAAAAATGGTGTTGTAGCTAATGTATGTACAATATTTCCAAAAACATTGGTACTTTCCCATAAATATCTTCCATATTTTTTTCCAGTGAGTAATAAAAAAGGTTGAGGTGGGATGTGTTTTATCCCACCACATTATATCATTCCTATTTTTCCTCTTTGTTGGATGGCAATCAGGGGCCCTGGTGCCAAGCTTTGGAAGCAATAGCATCTGGCTCCTTGGCAGATCCTGCAGGCAGACTTGTTGCCAGCCTCTAAGCTGTGTCTGGGTCTGTTGCATGGTTTGGCTGCAGATGGACGCTCTGGGTTGCCTCGTGCTTCTGGAAGCCAGTCCTGGCTTTCCTTTGATTCTGAGGACTTCACTCATTTTTATTCATTTGTGAAGAAGGGCCCATCCAAATGCTTTATGAAACCAGCATTGGAGAACATTAATGGATCAAATTTTGCCTTTGAAAAGGCAGAGGTTGGTGTGTATCTGAGCAGGAAGCATAGTGTCCTGAAGATGGGTCTACACATGTCTGTGATTCTTCTGTGAACTTCCATTCTAAGGAACTCGGAAGATGGCCAATTATGTGTTACCATCTCCCTGCGTTCCAGGATGAGCCTGTGCATGGAAAGGAAGAAGCATGGGGGAGCTTAGGCTTCCTCAGAGCAGTAAACTCTCCTGCTTCTTTTCTTCTTTAAATGAAAAGCAAATGAACACACATGCCAGAGGTCCTCACATCTTCTCTCCTGTACCATATCATTGTCCGTATGAAGATGAAGTGAGTGACACCATGGCTAGAAAATAGGAACATCAAGTCTTAATTTAATCGGAACTAAACTCACAGTTAAGAGCCAGATCATTCCTATTCTTGTTCCAGACACTCCGGCCTTTAGAAAAGAGTTTTTCAAATTTTTTTTAGCATTGCTAAACTTCATCATTTTGTTCATTATTCTCATCCACTTTAAAAGAATTCTCTCTCTCTCTCTCTCTCTCTCTCACACACACACATACACACACACACACACTCAGACACACCTCTTAATTAAAACACAGTTTACTTCTTTATTATGAGAATTATTACAAGAGTTTGATGTTATTTCTTGAGCGCATTCATCCTCTCATTGATTCAGTTGTTTGTAGGCATCTTGAGAACCTGTTAATTTCTAAGGGACCTGGAGGTGCCGTAGTTAAGTTAGCTCGGCTGCTAATTCAAATGTCATTTGTTCAAACCCAACAGTTGTTTGACATAAGAAGGATGTGGCAGTGTCCTTCTGGAAAGATTGTTGTTGTTAGGTTGTTGAGTAGGCTCTGACTCATAGTAATCCTATGTGTGACAGATCGAAACCCTGCCCTATCCTGTGCCATTGTGTATAGTCCTGGAACCCCCAGGGGACAATTCCATTCTGTCTCTATGAGTCAGAATTGACTCGACAGCAGTGCATCTGTGTCTGGTCTGGGAAGTACACATTTCTGTTCCCAAGAACTTTGCTTTCTACTGGGGAAAGTTAAGAAGTAAAATAATTTTAAAATCAATTAACAAGACAAAATATTTTTAGGTAGGAATAATGCTATGAAAAAAAAGAGTTATCTGAGAAAAGTGTTTTCAGGCAAAGAGGAGAGCTACTTCAGACTGGTTGGGAACTTTCTTTGAGGATGTGACATTATACCCAAGACCTAATAGACAAAAAGGAGCCAGCTGTGATCTGAAGGAAGAATGTTTGTGGAGGATGAGATGGCAAAGGCAAAGACACCAGAGTGGGAACAATCTTGGCACAGGATTTGAGAAACAGAAAAATATTTGATATTATATTAGTGAGGAAGGAGGAAAATTGTAAGAGATCTTGTTAGAGAGATTGGCAGGGCTAGATCACACAATGAAACTATATCATTGAAAGTTGTGGTAGAATGCTGGAATTTATTCCAGGAGAAACGGGAAACTGCTAGAAAGTTGTATGATGGGAAAAGACATAACATTTTCTGATGTATATATAAAAGAACTCTGCTGGCTGGCATAGTAGTAGGGAGTTGTGTTACTAACCTCAAGTGGGCTTTTTTGGCAGTTCAAATTCACCAGCCTCTCCAAGGGAGAAAGATGAATAATCTTCTCCTGTGCAAATTTTAACCTCCAAAAACCTTCTGTATGGTCAGCTATGACTTAGTTCCCACTCAATGACAATGAGCTATTTGAGAATTTATGTATAACATCTAATTATATTTTTAACAACAACAACATCTAATTATACTTTTAATTTATAGAAATAAAATCCCTCTGGATTTCTTGGTAAAGGACTAAGAGTTAAGGCAAGGTATCAATTATGTTGATGTTAGGCTCTATCAAGTTGACTCTAATTCATAACAACCTCATGTGAACAAATCCTGCCCAATCCTACAACACACTGTAACCTCTGCTGTGCTTACAACCTGGTTTTGCAGTCACGATCTCAATTCATCTCTCTGAGGGTCTTCCTCTTTCTTCACAGACTCTCTTCTTTCAAAAGCATGATGTTCTCCAAGGACTAGCCCCTCCTGATCAAGGCCTGAAGTATGTGAGAGGTCTTACTACCTTTCTCCTGGCTCTACTTCCTTCAAGACAGATACATTCATCTTTCTGGCAGTCTGTGACATATGCAATATTCTTCACCAATATCATAATTCAAATGAATTCTTCAGTCTTCTCTATTAATTTTCCAACCTTCACATACATATGAAGTAACTGAAAATACCATGACCTGAAAAAGGCACATCTTAGTCTTTAATGTGCCTAGTGCAATACATCACTTGATTTTTTTAAAATAAATTTTTATGTTGGTTTATTCACAAAGTTTGTATATATTGTGTTTCACACTATTCTCCATCACATTGTGTTTCATACAATTATTCCCATTCATTATACTTTCTAAGACTTATCAACATTGAACTAGTCCCACCATTACCCTGTCTTTCCAGATCCCTGCTGAATCTTTCCTATTTCCTTTACCCATCCACCCACTCACCAACTTTTGTGACCCTATGATTTCTTCCCTGCCTATTCTCATCTCTCTGCTACTACCCTCCACACCTTGGATCCTCATATACATTTCACTAGTTATTTTTCTATTTCTGCAATAATGGTCTTAAACAGTATTTGTCCTTATGAGACTAAGTTAGTTCACTCACTATAATGCTCTCCAGTTCCTTCCAAGTTACACAGTAATTTTTTAAAATTGTTGTTCGAGTGCTGTGTAGTATTCCATCTTATGAACATACTACAATTTTTCAATCCATTTGATAGTTGTTGGACATCTAAACTGTTTCAATGTTCTTGCACTTGTGAATTATGTTGCTATGAATATTGGTGTACAAATCTCTGTTTGTGTCTCAGTTCTAATTTTCTCAGAGTATATTTCAAGCAGTGGAATAGCTGGGTCATATGAAATTTCTATGTTGAGCTTTTTTGTGGAAACCCCAAACTGACTTTCAGAGTGGTTGTATCATTTTACAATCCCAAACAATGTATGAAAGTTCCTATCTTGCCACATCCTTGCCAACATTTATTGCTTGCTGTCCTGTTTAACTTTGCCACTGCTACTGGCGTAAAATGGTATCTCGTGGTGGTTTTGATTTGCATCTCTCTTATTGCCAGTGATTTTGAATATTTTTTTATATGTCTGTTGGCCATCCAAATGTCTTCCTCTGTGAAGTCTTTCCATATCTTTTGTTCATTTTGTAATTGGGTTATCAGTCTTTGTGTGTGTGTGTGTGTGTGTGTGTGTGTGTGTGTGTGTGTGTAGAACCTGTAAGTTTCCAGAAACATTTGTTATAAGACCCTTGTCTGAGATGGTATTGCCAAAGTTTTTCCCCCCCCAGTCAGTAGATTTTCTTTTCACCCTGTTAAAAATGCACACAGGGATTTAATCTTTAGGTCTTATTCATTAATTTTATCCTCTCCTGGCTGTGTATTTGTTAACCTTTTTATACCATGGACTAAGTTTTCTAAGTTTGGTCCCACTTTGCCTCCTATGATCTTTATGGTTTTGGGCTTTACCCCTAGGTCTTTGATTCATCTTGAGTTAAATTTTGTATATGGTGAGAGATGTGCATCTTGCTTCAGCTTTCTGCAAGTAGCAGTCCAATTTTGCCAGCAGTGTTTGTTGAAGAGGTTGTCATTTCCCCATTTGCTAGGTTTTGTTTCCTTGTAGAATAGCAGTTGACTCTAGATGATGGGATAATTTATGGGTTCTCAACTCTGTTCCAGTGGTCTTTTTGCCTGTCACTGTACCAGTCCCATGCTGTTTGTTACTACCATTGTGTAGAAGGTTTTGAGATCAGGAGTATTATGCCTCCAACTTTATTCTTCTTTTCAGAAGCGCTTTACTTTTTTGAGATCCCTTTTCTCTTTAAATAAACTTGTCAATTACCTTTCTATCTCTTTGAAATGTGAATTTGATATCTGCATTGGGATTGTGTTAAACATGTAGATTGCTTTTGGTAGGTTTGTCATCTTCACTAAATTGAGTCTTCCTATGCATAAACAGGGAACATTTTTCTGTTTATATAGGTCTTTTATTGTCTCTTGCATATGTGTTTTGTAATTCTTTATAATGGTCTTTTGTGTCTCTAGTTAGGCTTATTCTTAAGTATCTTAATTTGTAGTTGGTTATTGTAAACGATAATGCTTTATTGGTTTCCTTCTCTGTGTTTTCTTTGTTACTGTAGAGGAATTCCACTGATTTTTGTATATTGATCTTGTATTCTGCCACTCTGCTAAATTATTCTACTAGCTCTAACAGTTTTTTTGCTGAGTGCTTGGAGTTTTCTGTGTACACTATCATATCATCTTTATGTAGTGACAGTTTCACCATCTCTTTGCTGATTTGGGTGCCTCTTATTTCCATTTCTTGATGTATTGCCCTAACAAGTACTTCCAATACAATATTGAATAGGAGTGGTGACAGTGGACATCCTTGTCTGGCCCCTGTTCTCAAGGAGAATGCTTTTAGGTTTTTTTCCATTGAGAATGATATTGGCTCTTGGTTTGCGTATATGTTATTTTGTTGTTTGTTGGGGTTTTTTTTTTGGTTTTTTTTTTTTTAAGGAACCTTCAAGTCGAGTACAATTCATAACGACCCTATGAACAAAAGATCTGAACTCTGTTCCATCCTGTGCCATCCTCATTCTTCCTGACTCACAAGAGCCCATTGCAACAATCACTGTGTCAATCTACCTGGTTAAGGAACTTCCTCTGTCCTTTTCCAAGGAATAGCCCCTCCTAGAAACATGCCCACAGTCTCTGAGGCAAAGCTTTTTCATTCTTTCCTCCAAAGAGCAATCTGGTTGCACCTTTTCCAAGACATAGATGTTTGTTCTCTTGGCTGTCCAAGAGATGTTCAGTGCTCTTCTCCAACACTACACCTCAAAGGCATCTTTATTTATTGTCCAGCTACCTAATGCATAGCAAGTAATTAGAAAGACTATGGCCTGAATCAGATGCATCTTAGTTCTAAAACTGACATCACTACTCCTCAACAATTTGGAGAGGTCCCTAACTGCAGATTTTCCCAGTGCAATGTGTCTCTCTATTTCCTGACTGCTTGTACCTATGGTGTAAATTGTGCATCCAAGCAAGATGAAGTTGTTGACAGTTTCAGGCTAATCTCCATCCATCATGATGCTGCCTACTGGTCCAATGGTAAGAATCTTTGTTTTCTTTACATCAAAATGGAATCCATACTCAAGTCTGCATTCCTTGATCTTCTGCAACAAGTGCTTCATGTCCTCCTCACTTTCAGCAATCAAGGCTGTGTCATTTGCATAACACAGGTTATAGATGAATCTCCCTCAAATCCTGATGCCATACTCCTCTTCATAGAGCCCAGCTTCTCAGATAATTTGCTCGGTATACAGACAGAATAGGTATGGAGAGAGAATAATGCTGTCATATTCTCTACTCAATTTTAAACCATACTGTGATATTTTTCACTAATTTTAAACCATACTGTGATATTTTTCACTATGTTGAGGAAATCCCCTTATATTACTATTTTGTTGAGTGTTGTAATCAGAAAGGGGTGTTGGATTTTGTCAAAGGCCTTTCTGCATCAACTGCTAAGACTAAGTGGTTATTATATTATTTGCTTTGTTAATGAGAGGAATTACGTTGTTTTTCTTATACTGAACCATCCTTTCATACCTGTTATGAATCTCACTTGGTTATAATGAATGGATTTTGGTTTTTTGGTTTTGTTTTGTTTTTAAAATATGCTGTTGGATTCTATTGGCCAGAATTTTGTTAAGGATTTTTGCATTTATAGTCATGAGAGATAATGGTCTGTAGTTTTCTTTCTTTGGTAATATCTTTGCCTTGTTTTGGTATTAGGGTTATGCTTGCTTTGTAGAATGACTCAGAGTCCTCCCCTCTTGGCTCAAGGGCCATAGACCCTTAGGCCTGAGAGGGCTGAGTGTTGTTCTTTGAAACTAGGGCTGGTCCATATCTGTTCCCCTTGGACTTAAGAAACCCCAAGCTTTCTCCACATATTGCAGTTAGGAAAGTTCAAGGACAGACAGAATACCTGGATCATAGAACATCATTTGATTTCTTGACTGCTGCTTCCATAGGTGTTGACTGTGGATGTAAAATGAAACCCTTATAAAAGTCTTAGAAATGTCAGATAATCACTTTATCAAGTGCTTACCCTTGCGTGAGATACTGTATTTGTTGTTTTGTGGTATTGAATTGACTACAATGCTATTAACAGTGGCTTTGAGTCTTGCCCTATCCTGAGCCAACCTCACAATCTCCAGCGTATCTGCTTCCATTGCCACAGTCACTGTGAAAACCCATCTCATCAAGGGTCTTCCTGTCTTATGGTCGTCCTCTACCTTTCCCAGCACGATGTCTTTCTCCAAGGACTGGCCCCACACAACAACATGCCCAAAGTCTGTGAGACAGAGTTTCACCATCTTTGCCTCACTCTCTCTAGGACAGACCTGTTTGTTTTCTTGGTTCCCACATCACAGCTCGAAGACATCAATTCTTCTGTCATTCTTAGTAATTTTCCAGCTCTCAGTTACATAATAGCAACTGAGAAGACCAAAGCTGTGTAGGAGATTGCCCCTATTTCTCTTGAGGAGCAGCCAGTAGGTTCACTGGCAACATAAAATTGAACTGTAATCACAAAGGCATGTGGTTCAAACACACCAGCTTCTCTGTGAATGATAGTCAACCTCCTCCTGTGCAATTTACTGCTTCTAAAAACCCACTGATGGGTCAGCTATGGGTTGCTTACTACTTAATGACACACAACAACAAGAAGCAGCAGCCACCAGATATGGTCCATTAATTTCACACTGACCTCCATTCTAGTATCTGTTCACTTTCTAGAACAGGAAAGATTTGCTACTGTGAATAAATGTTACTAAACATTTACCAAACCTGCCACAATTTAGTCAAATCTGGTTAATATAACTGTGTCTTCTTGAGCCACACTTTGAAATCTGGTTTCTTATTTCATCATTTCTTTCTTTAGCTTTAACTTTTCTATATCTCAGAGCAAGTTTCAGAGTCTCTTCTGACATTCATTTTGGTCTTTTCTTTATCATTAATGACCCGGAGCTTTTTTCATGTATGAAGACTTTTATGCCATTCCACATATCATCTGGTCTTTGTTTCCTTAGTGTTCAATGTGTCAAATCTAATCCTGAGGTGGTCTAAATTCAGGTGCTATACTCAAAGTCATACTTTGGCTGTTGAGGAGTTGTCTTCATATCCTTGAACTTGGATATGTGCAATTGATGGACTATTCCACAATTGACCCTTGGCCTTCTGGTGGATGATTTTTACCTTCTCCATTGTTTATTTCCACAGATAGTGTTTATTTGAATTCTGTGTATTCCATCTAGTAAGGTTCATATGTATAGTTGCTGTTTATGATTTTGAAAATATAAAAGGCCAAGCTTACTAGTTTGATGAAAACTAGTGGGAGCCCCTAGACTATGGCCCTTCACCACCCTTTGAACCTAGAACAAAGTTCACTACTGTAACACAAATTTCAACCAAACCATACACAGTCCTAGAAAGTGACCAATAACCCCAGAGAGGTACTCCTTCCTTAAAAGGTCAAAAGAGTAGCATTTACCCAAGGATAAAGCCTAAGAGCTAGGAAGAATATTCCAGAAGGACTTCTGAAAATTAGAATTACAGGGGGGAGGTGAGGAAAGCACAAATACATTGTGGTTATTGTAATTAGTGTTATAAAATAGAACATGTATGAATGAATAAAAAACAATTTGCTTTGTACACTTTCACTCAAGTAAAATAAAGAATGGTATGAATTATTGCATGGAAAGCCAAAATACTAAAATCACAAGTAAAGGCTAAGAAGACATTTTTTTAAAGTATTTACAAGAATACAATAATATGTTGGTCATACATGTGATCTCTATACTATTTCTAAGGACATATTTTCCAACTACTGATCCTTCTTTCTAACATTCACATTCCAGTCACCAGTAATTATCAATGCATCTTAATTGCACAATTGATCGATTTCAGACTGTAGAGTTAGTAGAAATCCTTAATTAACTCATCTTGGACCTTAGTTGTTGATGTCTAAATTTGAATAAGACTCATATTCACAGGTCTTTTTTTGACACAGTGGCTATGGACAACCTTGTACTCCAGGATACATCTTGAAAGGTGGTAGTGGTTGTTGTTGTTGTTGTTGTTCTTCTTCTTCTTATACAAGTTTACTTACAAAATTTGAATACAATCTTTTCCAGAACAGATTCTCCCAATTTCCCTTACCCCCCTACCCATCAAATTGTACAACCTGATGATTAATCCCTGCCTCCTCCTACCCATCCTCATCCCTCTGCTTCTATCCTCTCCTCTCTTGGATTCTTATACTCATTCTACAATAATAGTTTTATACAATATTTGTCCTTTTGAGACTGAGTTAGTTCACTCAGCATAATGCTCTCCAGTCTTTCCTAAGTTAGGTAATAATTTACAAAATTATTGCTCCTGCATACTGCGTAATATTCCATTGTGTGAATGTATCACGAAAGGTTCTTTTTAATGATGAATATGATGCTATTCTCTTTCATTGATTCCATAATCAACCATATGATTCAAAATGGCCAATACCAGTCTAACAAGTAGACTTGTGATCTTTATGTGTAGGATATCATTTTTCACTACTTCCAATTTTCCTAGAGCATATATTTGTAAATTTCATTTTCTGATTGTTAATAGATGTCTGTAGCTGTTTCTCCTCATTTTGAATCATGCCACATCAGGAAATGAAGGTCCATCAGCAAATGTTGTTGGTGTTGCTGTTAGGTGCTGTTGAGTCAAGTACAACTCATGTTATTATTGTTGATTGTCGTCAAGTTGAGCATGACACATAGTGACCCTATGAACAAAAGACCTGAAGCCTTTCTATAATTATTGTCATTTCTCAAAGTTCAGAGTTTCCAGAGGCATGTTGTATAGGAAGCCACTCCTGTTTCCAAACAGCTCATAGTGACCCTTGTGAATAGACAGATTTGAATCCTGTCCTGTCCTGTGCATCCTCATCGTCACTGACATACTTCGCCAATTGCTGCAGTCACTACATCAACACATCCTCTCTCTCACTGACACTGAATCTTTCCAAGCACTGTGTCTCTTTCCAAGGAATGGCCCCTCCTAACAACATGCCCAAAATATGTAAAACAAAATGTTACCATCCTTGTCTCTAATGAACACTCTGGCTATACTCCCTCCAAAGCAAATCTGTTTGTTCTTTTGGCAGTTCATGGAATATTCAAAACTCTTTTTAAACACCACAACTGAAAGGCATAAATTCCTTTGTCATCCTTGTTCAATGTCCAGTTCTCAGATGCATAGCAAGTGATTGAAACAATCATGGTGTGAATCAGGCACACATTGGTCTTTGGACTGACATCGTTGTTCCTAGTACTTTGGAAAGGTTTTTAACATCCAACACATCAAATCTTTTGATTTCTTCACTACTAGTACCAAGGGCGTTGCTTGTGGATCCAACTAAGATGGAGCAAATGGCAGTTTTCAATGTTTTCTCCATCTATCATGATGTTGCCTATTGGCTCAGTGTAGAGATTTTTGTCTTCTTGATGTTGAGATGTAATCAATATTGAAGACAATAGTCTTTGATCTTCTACAGCAAGTATCTCAAGTCTTTCTCTCTTTCAGCAAGAAAGGTTGTATCTTCTGCATAACACAGGTTGTTGGTGACTCTTCCTCCAATCTTGACCTCACATTCTTCTTCATGAAATTCAGCTTCTTGAATAATTCACTTTGCATACAAATTGAATAGATACGGAGACAGAATATTGCCCTGACACACACTTTCTTGATTTTAAATAATGCAGTATACCCTTGTCCTTTATGGATAACAACTTCTTGGTCTAGATACAGGTTTAATATAAGCACAATTAAGATTCTGGGATTCCTATTCTTCTCACTAATAGCCATAATTTGTTATGAACCACACAAATGCTTTCACATAGTCCATAAAACACAGATAGATAATATTCTTTTATTCTCTGCTTTCAGCCAAGATCCATCTGACATCGAGATTGATATCAATTTCTGGTGCCATGGCTTCTTCAAAACCCAGTGTGGACTTCTGGAAGTTCTCTGTCAATGTACTAACCTTTTTGAGAAGACATTCATCAATATTTTGCTTGCATGTAATGAAGATTCTGAAAACATTACTTTATCCATGTATTTAAGATAGATACTACTTTTTTTTTTTTGGCTGTACACAAGAACTTTTTTTTTTTTTTTGATAGATACTACTTTGATACTCTTCTCTAGCCGTATTTTGAGTCATCTAATCTGAAGCTTACCTTCCGGCACTTTTCCCCAGACAATGTTCTACTGCTATTTATAAGGTTTTCAATGTCCAATTTTTTTCAAAGTAAGTATCCAATCCTTTATTTCATATACTTTGGATGTGTGATCAGGAGAGCCTACTTAGAAAACAGAGGGTCAGTGAAAAAGAAGACTTTCATTGAGACAAATGACACAGGGCTGCAGGAACAGGCTCAAACAGAGCAGTGACCGTGAAGATAGCACAGGGCTGGACAGTGTTTCATTCTGTTGTCCATAGCCATAGGATTACTATTAGAATCAATGAGTTAGCACCTAACAACAACAACAACAACAACAACAACTCATATAAACGAAAATGTTTACCCCTGTTGAGTAAGAAGATCTATTCATCCAGATATGTTCATTTGGACTCAGACAACTAAACTGTTTGAACTAAAGAATGAAATGCTTTATTTTAAAAAAATGTAAATATTTTACTGAACCCACCACTCATTAATAATGAATGTATTAATCAATCAAAGTGAGAAAATAAAAATTTATGCATATATGCACAACAACAGTATTGAGCTCACCTTCATGTGAAGCTCATTTTTTGCTAACACATGTTGGGCAAAATTGTTCCTTTATGTTATATTTGTGTATGCTCCACTTAGAACTGAATATTTCCTCAAAATTTTGCCACTAGGCTTTGCCTGTTTAAATGTTATGGAATCATCACATGAACTTGCTATTAAAATGTAGCTAGTTTCACAGCCTCATCATTGCAGACATTGGGCTTGATTGTGACAACTTTTAAATTTCTCACTTAAACATGCACAATGACTGTTGCTACTTTCACAAAAATGTCACAAAACAAAATGCAAAGACAACTTTGAAGAGTAAGGTGTCCTGTTGGCTAAATGGACTCAATGCCTTTTTAGGACAGAGAGCTTTATGACTGCTAATCTAACAATTTCTGGGATTTTTCATGTGGAGTTCTTTAAAAATGGGCTAATCGAGTGACAGTGATTAAGATGGTTTCAAAGAGAAAGGTCCAATCATAGATTGTTACAAAAGTTATCACCCAGCTTTCATACAGGTGGTTTTATTTTTGGTGGTAAGCTTTGGTTGAGTTGGTTATAGCAGCTTGTGCCATTGGAGTCCTGCTTTTAGCCAGCTTGTGGCAAAATGGGGAGCTCTGGTGGCCTAGTTGTAGGGTGTTGGGCTATAATCCCAAAGGTTGCACCACTTTAGCAGTTCAAATCCAGCCACAACTCCAAGAGAGAAAGATAGTCCATCTCCTCCCATATGATTTACAGTCTTGGAAACACAATGAATGGAAGGGTCAGTGTTGAATCAATTCCAACTCTTTGACAAAGAGTTGAGTTGTTGTGGCACAATTTTCAGTTACAAATAATTAAGACCCATCTGATCATCTGGATGCTTCACCTCTATGATGCGCTGAGGGGACAGACATTGGTAGTCTCTAGTCTCAGGCTCTGTGATACACAAGCACAACCAATGTTGTGAAGGTCTGAGGGTCTGAGGGTCCCAGAAACATAGATCATCTGATAGGCCTGGAGTAGAAGGCCAGAGTGTTTCAGCCATGCTACTGATCTGATCGTTTGGATGCTGTTGTTGGTTGTTGTCAAGTCTGCTCCAACGTGTGGCGGCCTTAAGTATAAAAAGACTTAAATTACTCAGTCCTGTCCCTTCTTCACTATCATTACCAGGTTTCGGTCTGTTGCGTTGATCCAGCTCCTTGAAGGTTCCCCTCATTTTTGCTTGACCCTCTTACCAGCTATGAAGTCCCCTTTTACCTGTTGAACTTTCCTGATGGATATGTCCAAACTGAGCAAGCCAGAGTCTTCCCATTCTGACTTCTAAGGAACATTCTGACCGTATTCATTCTAAAACCAATTTATTAATCCTTAGGGCATAGCTTAAAGACTTCTTCAATCCTATGTGTAAATGCATCAATTCGTTGTCTTCCTGTTTTCATAATCTTTACATGTGTATGAGTCAGAGTCAACCCTAGTTATCAAAGAAACATCTTTGCTTTTTTTTAAATTTTCAAAATATTTACAAAATTTGAATACATTGTTTTTAAGAACAAATTCTTTCAATTTCCCTCACCCCTGCCCCCATCAACATCTTTGCTTTTTAAGAAATGGCTTTAGGAAATGTAAAAATGGTTTAACCTTTTTCCCCCTTTGAAAGTTCCTATCACTTCCTGTTCTCACTGAAACTTGGCTATATTCCAAGGCCCCTCCTTTCTCTGTTGCTCTCTCAAGTGAAAGCTATTTTTATTCTAAATCCTACATTCCACAGCCTGGAGGTGTGATGTGTGTCCTTGCCCCACCTCAATCCCTTTGTTACTTCCTTTTTCCTCTTTCAAAACATTCCTTTGAAGACTTCATTACCCATTTGTCTTAGTTATTTAGTGCAGCTATAATACAAAATCCAGCAGTGTATGACTTCAACAAACAGAAATTTATTTCTTCACACTTAGAAGCTAGAAGTCTGCACTGAAGGTCCCAGCCCTAGGAGAAAGCTTTGTCTCTTGTCATCTCTGCAGAAAGGTCTTTATCTCTTCAGTTTCTTGGTTCCTTGAAGGTCTCCATGCCACTTGGCATCTGTATTTCCCCATCTATGCTGTGCTGTGCTATGCTTGAGGGAGCTTTGATGAACTAGTAGGTAAGGAGTTATACTTTTAACCCAAAGGTGAGTGGTTCAAATCCACCGGATACTTTGTGGGAGACAGCTAGACAATCTCTTCCAATGTGATTTACAGTCTCCAAAAACCTGCTAGCGGGTCAAATAAGAATCGACTCAAACTCAATGGCAATGTAAAACAACAACATGCTTACTTGATCTGCTTCTTAATATCTTGTAAACATTTCATTCAAAATACATTACACACCAATCCTACTTTATTAACATTTCAGAGACAATACATTCCCAAATGGTATTTTAACCACAGGCATCAAGTCAATTCATTGCCATTGAGTTAGACCCATAGCTGACCCTCCTTTGAGTTTCTGAGGTTGTCCGTCTTTTACCTGAAGAGCTGCTGGTGGAACTACCAGAGAATTTAGTTGCACAGCTTCCTGCACACAACACCCCCAGAGCTCCCTAACTTGAGGCACAAAAGTTAGGACTCACAGCCCATATTTAAAGGAGAAAAAACGCTGTTCAACCCATAACACTACTATGAAATTCTGGTGGCCTAGTGATAAGAATCTGCACTGCAATCCTGAAGACATGTGGTTTGAATCCACAAGCTGGTCCATGGGAGAAGGATGGGCAATCTCCTTCTGTGAGATTACTGGCTTTGAAAACCTGCTGGAGGGTCAGCTATGCATTGGTTCTGTCTTGATTGTACACAACAACAACAATAGGGTGACAGGAGAAGAATTGATATCTTTGAGCTGTGGTGTTGGAGAACAGTTGAACATCCCATGGACTGCCAAAAGAACAAATATGTCTTGGAGAAAGTGTAGCCAGAGTGCACCTTGGAAGCAAAGATGATAAAGCTTTGTCTCACATACTTCAGGCATATTGCTAAGAAAGGGACATCATGCTTGGAAAGACAGAGGTCAAAAAAGAAGACCCTCAAACAGGTGGATTGACACAGTGACTGCCTCAATGGGCTCAAGAGTGCCAGAAAGTGTGAGAATGGCACCGGATAGGACAAGGTTCAGATTTGTTGTTAATAGGGTCACTATGGCTCTGGGTTGTATTTGGCTGGCTGGAAGCCTCTTGTGGGGAACCAATCAGAACCTGAAGCATGGGCCTGTGGCCTTTTAACATTCATTTGGGCCCTCGGGCCTGTGGCCTTCAGCCTGGTTGTCATTGTTTTTGAAATGAACACACCTAAAGTGGTGCAGCACTTTTCTGTCATTTCTCTGTATTGAGGTAATTTTGGATTGCTGTGATACTGAACATTATGCCATTGGTCCGTCAAGTGACATAATGTTTACACATCTGACAATATCTGGTTCAATAACTGATTAAGAAAGGCTTGGAAGCAGGAGTGGCATCCACTTCCTAAACATTCCTGTGGAAACTCTATGAACTTAAAGAAAGGACAATAGTTCTAGAACAAGGTTAAAGTCTTTTGTTTATGGGGTCAGTACTAGATGGCACTTAACAACAACACCACCAATATATACTGCCAAGCCCTTGTCTTCCATTTTGGACTTCCATTGACTTGACTCTGCATAATGGCCACGCTCTTGTTTTGGTTGAGGATCTGTGTAGATTGTTTCATTGTTTAAGCCTCTTGTTTAGAGTCAACAAGACCCAGAGGAGGACACTTGCATTTAAGGCCAAGCCCTTGTCTCCATTATGGAAGCTGGGTGAAGCTGCTGGACTCTATAAGCTCTCTTGTTTTGGTTGAAGGTCATTGTGGAATTTTTTTTTCATTTTTTAAATTTTTATTTTTTATTATTAAAGCCTCTTGTTTAGAGTCAACAAAATCTTTTAAAGGGCTTTTATATTTAGTAAGTTGGGTTTAAGGGATTATCTTTTAATCCTTTGCTACTACATTTTGGTGGAACATTCTTTTAAGTTGTACAACACTCTTCTGTCAATTTGCTGTACTGAGGTAATCTGAGTTTGCTGTGATGCTGAACGTTTTACCATTGGTGTCTCAAATGCCATAATGGCAGCCCAGGGTGGACAGTGTTTGGTGGAGCTCCCAGTTTTAAGACAGGTTGGGAAGCAGGAGTGGTATCTACCTCCTCAACCTCATGCTTCTGGGAACTCTATGAACTTGGAGAAGTGATAGTTATAGAAAGGCCTCAGGTCTTTTGTTCATGGAGTCACTGTGAGTTGTGCATGAATTGGCAGTGATCAACAACAACAACACAGCTCATACTTGATTCAACGACATCTAACAACAAATGACACAGTCTACCCTAGACAGGACAAAGTTCAGACCTATTGTTCCTAGGTTGCTATGAGTCACAGTCAACTTGGTAGCCTCCAACAACAGCAGGGTCTCTCCTGCAACCAGCTCATTCAAATTGGATTTTTCTTCCTAATTCCACTGAAACAGCTTTGGTCAAAGCTAGAATCAGTTCTTTGCTTTCCTCTTTGTAAACCTCTCAGTAGCAATTGGCATTGTTAGCCACCTTCTCCTGAAAACACTTGCTTTACTAGACTTCCAGAACAACCCATTTGTTAGGACATCCTTTTCCCTCAATTCTGTGTCAAGTTTCACTGATGGCTCTTTCCTCATACCTTTCTCTCTAAATATCAGGTTGTCCTAGGACTCAGTTCTTGACTTTCTAAAAGGTCTACATTCTCTCAAGGCAATCTCACTTAATCACATAAGTTTACAGTATATCTTTATTTATTCGGACATTCTATTGAGCTCTAGATTCAAACATTCAACTGCCCACTCAATCTCTCCCCTTAGATGACAAATGGCATCTCATACAGCAGCGACGACATGGAACTCCAGATTTTTCCTCCCTCAAATCACCTCCTCCCCCTTCATAGCCAAGCTATCCCTTCTCAGTAAATAGCATAACATCCTCCAATTTCTCAGATTAAAAACCTTGGAGTAATTATCATCCTCCCCTTTACTTTGAACTTCACATCCAATTTACATTAAAACAAAAAACTCTCTTGGTCCAAAATAAATCTCCCAACAGACCACATCTCACCATTTTAACTGGTTATAGTCTAAATCAAAAGCCCACTGCCACTAAATTAAGATGACCCTCCCTTGGATTCCAAGTCTGTCTTTCAGTTAGTAGCCCAACACATAAACTACTTTACAACCAAAGCTCCTTAATCATAATGTAAGGTCCTATCATCGCTTATATGAACCTTTACTCCTGGCTAGATTCTCGGTTTCTCTTCTGGGCTCCTAGTTCTTCTGCTTGTGTAGGGCAGATGAATACTTTTTGTAAAACAAATCAGAGTATGTCTCACTACTGCTCTCTGCTCCTCTGATTCTTTTCATTTAGGCTTAAAATAATGTTCAAAGTGACCTCTATGGTCCATGTGACCTGGAATGATCTGAATGCTGCCCTCTCCTCTGATTTCCCCTGGGCCACCCTGTCCTTGATGCTGTCTCTACAGTGGTCTCACTATATTTTCAGACACACTCATTCTCACCTTTGAGGAGACCTTTCTGCCTGCTATTCAGAGTTTGAAGCATTCTTCCCTCAGATACTTTTATGTCAGCCACTCTTTCCTTTTGGCTTCTTTTCCAATGGGCCCTCCTCAAAGAGGCCTTCTTCAAACAACTTGCTTGAGCAATTCCCTGCCTCCCAATTTCAAGCCTTAGGTTCTGTCTTTTATTCTTGTTGGATTCTATCAAGTTGGCCGCAAGTCATTATGACCTCATGTACAATAGAGCAAAGCTTTGCTCATTCGTGAACTGTCTTCTTGACCTTAGGTATGTTTGACCCCATGGTTGTGACTATTGTGTCAATCCGTCTCCTTTAGGGTTTCCCTCATTCTCATGGACCATCTACCAAGTATGAAGTCTTTTCCTAGTGGTTCATATTTACTCATGACACATCCAAAGTAAGTGAACCAAATATCTCAACATTCTCACTTCTCACGAACATGTGGGCCACATTCTTCAAAAACCAACTTCTTTCTTCTCCTTAAAATCCACAGTGTATTTATTATTCTTTACCAACAATACATTTTATCTCCTCAGAACACAAAGAACTGCCTGAAATTATTATATTTGTTTACCTATTATGTTTGTTTCCTAATTCTCTCAATCAGAAGGGAAGATTACAACATTGGATGAACTAAAAGCTATGATGCTATTTCTTTTCCTATACCAAAACTTTGAAAAAATACCCTATGCACTTACTATGCAATGCTCAGGATGAAATATTAATAGAACATAGATATATGTACATATGCATCATGAATATCTTTTATATTTCAGGATGATTTTGTGGCAGGAACAGGTGTTTGGAGAGTAGTGACTACCTGTTTGAGGGCTTTAGTGCAGCATAAGGTTTAGCTCAGCATTTATCGTGAGAATACTTAAACAAAGTATGTGATTAGGATGGATATGTTCCTGTAAGCCCTTATAAATATGGCTCGCTCATTTCCTAAAGTGTAGCTTTTATTAAGATGTAGCATGAGGTATAATTGATAGCTCTGTAGACATAAGATTCTTCTCCACTTTTTTTGCTTGAGAAAGTGGGAATAAAAGATGGGAGAGCATGAACTCTTGATGGTGGAGTTTCCTCAGATGTGAAAAACTTGTACCTATACCTACAGAAACCTATGCACGGTGTTAGGTGCCTAATGCTAATAATGACTCACAGGCCGGTCTAGGAAGGAGAATGCCTAAAGGTCTGGGGATGGTGCCACGGGATCAGAAACAACTTCAGCAAGAGCTAATATTTTTAAGAGATTTATACTGATGGAAAAAGCAGGAGCAATGGCAAAGGCATTCAAAGAATCCCTTGGCAGTGGGAGTGCATAGAGAAGGAAATCCTATCGAGGAGGGGAAGTGACTCAGAGCTTGCTTACAACACTGGAGAAAGAACACAATCATGTTTTAGAAGAGACTTAATAATTTATGTCCTTGGGCTTCAAAGAAGTCTCACATTTTCTTAGGCTCTATTGTTATTGAATCCTCAGGAGAAAGATGGGCTATCTCCTCCTGGGAGATTTACTGCCTCTGAAAACCCTCTGGGGGGGGGGGCGGTCTACTATGAGTTGATTCAGATGGTACGTAACAAAACAACAATGTTGTTGAATCCTACAAAATTCGCCTCAGAATGAACCCATCAGCAAGTTCATCTGAGGAAGATGGACAAACATGTCTTGGGGACACTCTCTGGAGAACAGGAAACAAAAGAGCTCTTCCAATAGCTTGGACAAAGTTCTAGACAGTGCTAGGGGTCTTTCTGAAGACATATGGGCAGACCCAGGGCTTTCAGAAGAAATAGCAGCAGTGCAAAATCCACCTTGTCAGAATATAAAACCAATGCAGGACATGGTGTGTTTAGGAATGTGGCCTGTATAATACCACCTAAAATTCCATTATCCACACACAGTAAATGCTTAAAATGAATTCTAGGAAATAATTTGGATAATCTTAAAAACAGCTAACCAATGCAGAAACCAAGCCCACCTACACAGAAAGACAGGGGTGGGATGAAAAACAAAGAGAAAGGCTGCCGGGAATCTACTTTCTACTTACCTGGGAGTCATGTGAGGAAAGCACAGCAGGGAAATCTACTTGGGCTTCAAAATGCTCCCTTCATCTCATTGTGTTTTCTCAGAAGATTTCACGCAACCCAATCTCAAACTCATTCTAAGAAACGAGGGAGCACCAACTTATTAAAATTCCATCATGAAAAATGAGGATTATGCTCTGTATTTGCAGTGCAGTCAATCCAGGTCAGTGGAGATCTCATGTACCCAAGTAGAGCTGTGCTCTGTGAACTTTTCAATGACCCAGCTTTTAGAAGTAGATCACCAGGCCTTTTTTCCAAGGTGTCCTTGATGAACTCAAATCATCACATTTTAGTTACTGAGCCATCTGCATCACCAAGGGACGCCAGTCAAGGATAAACCATGTCTTCCTGTCATAAACAGCATCTCATTGTGACTCATTCAGCCAATTGGTGTAGAATGTTCATGTAAGCCACTGGCAGTCTTAGAAAAGATTCTTGATGTCACTGTTCATCTCTCTATGAGTGGAGTTGTTGTCGTCATGTACTGTGGAGTCGGAACCAACCCATAGATGATGACTCTTTGATGGGTTTTTCAAGACAGTCAATTACACAAGAAGAGATTACCCAGCCTTCTCCTAAAGAACAGCTGGTGGATTCAAGCCACATGCCTTCAGGATTGCAGTGCAGTTTCTAGGCACCAGAGAGAAGCAAACTGAAAACAAAACTAGAATAACTTTGAAAACAAAGGTGCTCCTCACTCAAGTCATAGTACTTTTAATCACTCCATATACATGAAAGCTGGGAATAAAAGCAAGCAAACAACTCAACATATTCTTAGAAAAATGGTGGTCCTTTAAAGCTACAGAAAATCAGAAGCAAACATATACCACTCTGTGTCACCTCAAAAATGCCTATTGTCCACCACAACAAGATAAAGGTAAACAATCCAATTGAAAAATGGGCACAGGATATGAACAGACACTTCACCATAGAAGACATTCAGATGGCCAACAAGCACATGAAGAAATGTTCAAAATTCCTAGCTCTAAGAGAGATGCAAATCAAAACTACTATGAGATATCATATCACCACAGTCGGAACAGCAAAACTTAACAGAATAGCAAGTAACAAATGCTGGCGAGGTAGTGGAGAAACTGGAACCCTTATTCACTGTTGGTGGGAATGTAAAATGGTACAACCACTGTGGAAGGCGGTATGGCGCTTTCTCAAAAAGTTGCAAATACAGATACTATTTGACCCAGTTATGAGGATCTCAGGGGGAGAGAGTAGGAGCAGAGGGGTGACGATGAGTGGGAGGGGCTAATCATGGGGTTTAAAAACTTGATGGTTAGAAGGAGGGATGCGTAAAGGAAATGGGAAAGATCCTGTGTGTAAAAACAAGGTATACAAACTTTGTAAGTAAACCAATATAAAATAAAAATGTATTTTTTAAAAAAAATATATTGAATGGATTGAGTTGTGTTCTCCCCAAACATATGACAGATTGGCTAAGCTGTAATTACTAGTATCAAGTGGTTTTCCTCCATTTTGTGGTCTGGTGTAGCTATCCTTTACCTTGTGGTATGTGTTATAAACCCTAACCTTTTTATGTTAATGAGACAGGATTCATGGCTAGTTTATCCTGAATCACGGTCTTATAAGAGGTCATGACTCAAGTCATACTCTTGCTTGAATGATAGTATTTGTCCTTCAAGTGAGGAGAGTAACAAGCATAGAGGAAGAGCCTAACTATATTAAGAAAGAACTGGGATAGTAAATGTCCTTGAACCCAAGACTCCTATTCTGAGAACCTTCTAGACCCAGGACAAATTGATACCAAAACACCTGTAGATCTCCAAGGAATGAATGGTGGACCCACATCTATTGAAAGACAATAAAGACTTTTCCTGGAGCAAATACCCGGAATTCGTCTTTTCAGATTCCTAACTTATGAGAAAAGAAATTTCTTTTTGTTAAATTTATCCACTGTTACAACAACACTAGATAATTAAGACATTTATTAAGGATCTTCTCCAGTCTATGACTAGAAGTCTCCTTTTTAGCATTTCCACTATTCCTCATCCAGTTTCAAGGGTTGATAAGAAGTTGTTTATCTGATGGGCTCAAATTCTTGATAATTGTTATTGCTGTGAGGGGTTATTTCAAGAGTGATTTAGCAATAAAATCAGGAAAGAAGTGTGTCAGAGCTGTATCTTTACACCATACCTTTTCAATCTGTTTGCTGAGAAAATGATCTGAGAACCTAGGATATATGAAAAAGAAATCAGCATCAGTATTGTAAGAAGATTCATTAACAATCTGCTGTATGCAGATGGTACAGCTTTACTTGCTACAAAATGAGGAAGACTTGAATTACTTACTGATGAAGATAAGGAACTACAGAGTTCAATGGGGATTTCACATCAATTTAAAGAAAACAAAAATCCTTACAACTAGACTGATTACATCAGGATAACTTGAGAAAATATTGAGGTTGTCAAGGATTTCATGTCACTTTTACCCACCACCAAAGCCCATAGAATCACAATGGTCAGCTCTGTAGCTGATCTGGTGCAGGACCAGGTAACCTTCATCCTGTGAGAGCTCCCTGTGAGTGAAGGGCCTACTCAGGAGCAGCTAACCGCAGCGTTTGTTGTTCAATCAGTGATCATTTGCCCAGCTTCCGTGGGTCAGCTTGGGAAGTCCCTGCTTAGTCAGAGAATGGAAAGATACAGCTCTTGCTCTCAAGGAACTTATGATGAGTAAGAAATGATGCTGCTGTTATGTGCCATCTAGTCACCTGTGACTCATGGTATATTAACTCTGAACCCTGCTCTATCCTGCCCCTATCCCACCATCTTGGACACGCCATTACCCCAGTCACTGTGTCAATCCATCTCACCCTGGATCTTCCTCTCCTGAGCTGTCCGTCCACCCTTCTAAGCATGTCCTTCTCCAAGGACTTGTCTCTCCTGGCAACATGTCCAATGTATGTCAGATGGAGCTTCAGAATCCTGCCTCCAAGGAGCAACTTGGTTTCACTCTCTCCAAGACAAACCTATTTGTTCTTCTGACAGTCCTTAGTATGTTTAATACTCTTTTCCTGCACCACTATTCAAAAAGCACTGTTGTTGTTGTTGTGTTGTTATGTGCCGTCGAGTTGCTTGTGACTCATAGCGACCCTATGTACACCAGCCGTAAACCCTGCTCTATCCCTTGCCAATCTTATTTTCTCTGACACGCCTATCCCCATTACCCCAGTGACTAATCAATCCATCTCATCGAGAGTCTTCCTCTCCTGTACTGTCCCTACACCCTCCCAAGCATGATGTCCCTCTCCAAGGACTGATTCCACCTTGCAACATTTCCAAAGTATGTCAGATGGAGCTTCAGAATCCTTGCCTCCAAGGAGCGGTCCTGGCTTCACCCTCTTTAGGACAAACTTGTTTGTTCCCCTGGCAGTCCATGGTATATTCAATACTCTTCTTCAGCACTACAGCTCAAAGGCATCAACTCTCCTTCTGGCATCCCTAGTCATTGTCCAACTCTCTGATGCATAACAAGTAATTACAAAGACCATGGCCTGTATCAGGTGCACCTTAGTCTGCAGACTGACATCGTTGCTCCTCAGTACCTTGGAGAAGTCTCCAACAGCAGACTTTCCAAAAAGCATTATTGTTGTTGTAAGTGCCTTTGAGTCGCAGGCTACTCATAGAGACCCTGGACACCTCCTGTATAACTTTTGTTCTTTCTCCAAGTTCATAGGGTTTCCAGAGGCAAGTTATTGTGGAAGTGGATGCCACTCCTGTGTGGAAGCTTGTTTTAATCGGGGAGCTTCACCAAACACTGTCTACCATGGGTAACCATTCTCACATTTGACTCATCAGTGTTACAGTGTTCGGCTTCACAACCACAAGTTACCTCTGTACAGCAAGTGGACAGACCAGGGTTACAGGACCTAGAAGGATTTTAAGCTAGCCCCTGGAGCAGGCTCCAAAGGCTCTACTCCACCCTTCCTTACACCTACTCTAAGGGTCAGGGCCACCCATCCACCTTTGAAGGCCAATAAGGACAGTAACACATAATGTGAAAGACCCCAGAAATGTTCCTTGCCTGACTGCCACCAAGAGGAGCCACCATGGAGATGCCAGCCATCCCACTCACTTAGCCAGCTTACTTCCAGAGTGTAAAGAGACTCCCATCCCCAAGCCTTGTGAAGGATTTGAATCTAGGGCCCGGAGCAGTCTCAGGCTCTACCTCACCCTTACTTACCCATACTCTACAAGTCAGGGCTACCCATCCACCTTTGAAGCATTAGTTCTTCTTTTATCCTCCTTAGTCATTGCCCAGCTCTCTGATGCATAGCAAGTAGTTGTGGAGACCATGGCTTGGATTAGGTGCACCTTAGTCTCTAGACTAACATCATTGCTCCTCAGAACTCTGGAGAGGTCCCTTACAGCAGATTTTCTCAATACAATTTGTCTTTTGATTTCCTGACTGCTAGTGACAAGAGTGTTGATTGTGGAAGTCGGCAAGCTGAAATTCCATTATGACAATTTTTGACCTGTGCTGACAAGAGTCATGCCATGTGCTTTGGTGAGGACAGATCATGGCCATGGTGCTAACTCAGTTTCAGGGATTACTAAGGTAAAAGGCTTTGGAAAGATGCTTCAGCAGAGCCCTTGAGGAGAAGCAGAAGTTAGACAGGAGAAGAGGAGAAAAGAATGTCCTACGGGACATAAGACCAGCAGGACTTGAAGTGGCAGCTTTTTTATATAAGAGAGCAAGACCAGTAGAGGTTGAGCAGACTGGTTATAGGCCCTAGTAGAGGCTGAGCTAGGTAGAGACCAACAATGAGGAGTCCTCTCAGCTGGGCACAGGAGGCTTCGTTTTCTCTGAATGCTGTGGGGAACCTGGCCTCAATTTCAGTAACATGTTGTTGCTGTTCATCACAGTCAAGTTGGAACCGACCCACAGCTGACCCTCCAGAGGGTTTTCAGAGGCTGTAAATTACATGGGAAGAGATTGCCCAACTTTCTCACGTGGAACAACTGATGGGTTCAAATTGCTTGTCTTTGAGTTGGCAGAACAACTTCTTATCCACTGGGCCACCAGAGCTCCTTGGGAGGGAAAGAAAAAAGAAGTGTTAATTCTGTAAACCGCATAAAGAGGAGAAGAAGGGGCAAGGTCAGGATTATTATTACAAAGGTGACAGATGCTTTGTAGCTCAAACGTATCAGAAACCATGGCCCACTATATAAAGAGGGGAAGACAAAAACTTCTGAGGAGAGATCCAAGATGGCGGCGGAGGCAGAGACAGCGTGGTGAGCTGCGGGAGCAGCGAACCACTTAAAGCAGGGCCATTATGGCCTTCCACAGACTTCGGCTTATTGATAATTGAACACTTAAACAGTTGATGACTGGCCCTCAGTGAAGATCGAGGCTCAACAACAGGAATTCAAGGATTCCCAAGGAGAAATGGGTGAGTCTCGTGGCTCCCAACCCCTCCCCGCAGAGCCCGCACCACGCCACACAGCCATTGCAGCTCCATGAGGCTTCTACAGCCAGAATGAATGGATCCCTCACCCAGGATGGATGCTGGGCACTGGCCCTCCTCAAGATTGGTACAGTGAAGCCACCACACTGCCGCAAGGTGGACTTGATCTGGAGAGAATTCTTGGAGCCAGGATGGCAGCTGTGGGAGAAGTGGGCACCCTCTGGCCACCCACACAAGTGGGTCCATGCATCTGCCGAGCGCCTGTGCAGCGGGTTGGGGGTGTGTGCCCCCAACGGCCACCTGTGCTGGAGGGCCACACGCCTCCCGCACTGGGGGGCGCGGGGGCGCATGCCCCTGGCTGCCTGCGTAGGAGGTGGGGGATGGGATGCATGCCCGCCATCTGTAGGTTTGGGTTTCCTTGGACAGGCCAAAGAAGATGATTACCTATGCAATGGATTGCTGAAAGTCACTGTGAGTCTGATGACCTTAACAGTGGCAGCATGCACAAGAGGACCGACATCCTAAATGCACCACATATTTTGTTCTGTTGAATGCTTCTGCCAAAAGACGGTTAGACCTAGGGGGAGGCTATTCACAATTCTCAGGTTCCCTTTATCATATATAAAGGGGGAGGGCAGTGACACCTACTTCAAAATATAGTATGACCACTTATGGGGGGGTAAAAGTGGTAGTGCTGGAATTGGAAACACTATCCCTGACGACAGAGTCCTCAGTCAGCCAAGGGGACCAGACTGGGGTAGAGGCAATTGGAGGCGGAGTATACCAGCCAGCTCCTGGGGCTCGGGGTGAGCTGTCGTGGCCCTCTGCCCGGGGTGGGCTGCCCGCGGCCCTCTGCCCGGGGTGAGCCATTGTGGCCCTCAGGGTGAGCTCCTCAGTCCCCAGATGGGTGGGGAAAGAGAAAAAATAAAAAAAGGATGCCTAGGGTATCCAACGTTACCTAGGCCACCTTCTGCCACCCTCCCCCCCAGTAAACCTGAAAGCAACACCCTCAAAGCCCTTCTATTTGTAACTCACAAGTTTGTTCTCTCTAGGTTTGCTCCCTTTCCTATAGGCAAACTTAACTCTGAGTTTTACTCCAGAATTGACCCTGAACCCAGTGCCAGTGACAAAAAGAAAATACAACTGACAGCTAAGGAAGCAAAGGAGGATGGAGCCTCTGGGTTCAACCAGCCATCCCCACTGGACCCACCTGGAAAAACACTTTGCAGTCCAGAGGGGAGCAAATGACGGGGGGAAAAATACATATATATGTGTGTGTGTGTGTGTGTGTGTGTGTGTGTGTATTTATTTTTTTTTAAGGAAAATATATTCTTAACAGAGCAAGAAGGCAAGCAGCTTTAACCCAAGACCACCAGTAAGGTGATAAAGCGCCCTCCCTTTCCTCCTTTACATCTACGTCCCTGTTCAGCATGAAGAAGCCAGAGAGTCGGCATCCAATTCCCAAATCAATAAGACAGTTGGTTTAATTACTATTGGAAAATGCTTGTCATTCCTCTGTAGCATCTGCTCCCCACTGGACCCTCATCATTTCCTTCACCTGCTCCCCCCACCGACCAAACTGTGCAGCTCTGCAACTGCATCCTGGCTTATCCTCACCCTTCTGCACCCAACCCTCACCTCCTTGTACCCCAATATGTTTTTCCCAATAAAAAAAAGATATTAATAAAAAATAAAATAAAATTAAAAAAAACTTCTGAGGAAGTATTTTATGAATGCAACGTTGGAGGATATAGTTTAGAAATGATGAGATGCATACTGTTCCTCAGGGAAACGTTTTTTAAATTCCAAGGTAAATGCAAGTTCCACATACTCATCCCAATTTCTCTTTGACTTTGGCTCAAGAAGCAAGAAGAATCTCAATTTTAACATCAAGCTGCAGTGATTGGATGTCCTCTGGGCAACTTAAATCACCACTTAAATAAGGTGTAACCTTGAATACACAGAAGATGAGAGATCCAAGAACAGAGCCACCTTCATTGCAGGGCAAGCAAGATGGGTAAATGTGAGTGATCGGCACTCCAGCGCACGAGTGGCTCTTCGAGTGCCATGAGTTCTGAACTGCACGGGGCCTCGTGTGAGCACATTGACATGATAATGAAGACAGCCAGTGGCAGGGACCACCCACCAGTGGTTTTATTGCTGTAACTCAGAATGACAGCTCTCCCTGGAACTATAGACGCTGAACGGCACTGTCATTTTTAGCGCATGCTAAAGATGTGACTGTGAAAGAGGTTGTCTCTGTTCAACTGGAGGCAGACTATTTATGGGCACCCGACTCCCCACCCCATTCTTGTGCCATGGCCATAGGTGATGCCTGACACATCTCCCATAATTTCGCTGTGCGTGCTTAACTGACCAAGAAAGAAATATGCTTCAGAGACTTCTGCTTGGCGGGCTCCGGGCTTAGGATCAGCACAGTGCTTGCCTGCTGATTTATTCCTTGATCTTTCAGACAAACCTGGGGTCATGGTCTCCAGCTGGGCCACCCACAATGCTGTGGGTCAAAGGACTGACATTAAACCTTGAAAAGGGATTCTTTCTCCAACTGCTAGAGGATGCGAAGTCACTCAGTGGCTCCTGTGGGATACAGATATCAGATAATAAGTTCTTGTCCATGTTTTGCAACCCTCACCACCACTTCTGTACGTAAGCCCATATGCGTACTGTGTGGCGCACACACAAACACGTGTGCACATAGGTGGATGCACATGCATAAGTGCACACATGCACTTGCACACTCACATACGTGCATGTATTCACACTTGTATGCACACACATTTACACTCCTACATGTGTGAATTCACACACAGGCATACAGGCGTGCACTCAGACACATGGGTGCATTCACACACACAGGTGCTCTCACACACGAAACAGTTTTACCATCTTCACGCTCTAGGAGGTGACAGCAGAGTGACAGTGTTTGTGCCAGCCTTCACTTGTTTCTTGATTAAGAACACTCCATGGGCATCCACATGTTACTTGTTGGTTTAGTTATGTGCCATAGAGTTGCTTGCAACTCATAACGACTCGGTGGACAATAGCTCTGAGCCCTGATAAATTCTGAGCCAACCTCATTGTCTCTGACACACCCACTCCCTTTACCCCAGGCACTGTGTCAATCTATCTCATCCAGTGTCTTCCTCTCTTGTGCTTTCCCTTGGCCCTCCCAAGCATGAGGTCCCTCTCCAAGGACTGATCCCTCCTTGCAACATGTCCAAAGTATGTCAGAATCCTTGCCTCCAAGGAGCAGCCTGGTTTCACACTCTCGAGGACAAACCTGTTTGTTCTCCTAGCAGTCCATGGTATATTCAGTACTCTTCTCCAGTTATCCTTCTATGTTAACAATAATGGTCTTATGCAGTATTTGTTAGTTCACTCAGATTAACATTTTCCATACTCTCACATGATTTATAGTATTTTACCAAGGGGGAAGGAGGCTGAGGGTGGAGAGGGGAGGATATCACAAAGTTGCAGAATTTGGTGGGCAGAGGGAGGAGGGAGTGAAGGATGGGGTGATAGTGGACAGAGATCCATGGTTATTGATTTTATTAAAATTATAGGATAGGCATGAGAATGACTCTATGAAACACGTGAATAAAGGAATATGTGAAACACAGCACATGAATGAAACACAAGGTAAATGAATTTTGTATGCCAACAAACACAATTTTTGAAAAATTATATAAATTTAGTATTTTTCAATCTGTGCTTTTTCAACTCTGTGTTTCAAATACATGGTAGTAAAGTAGTCCAAGGATGAGAGGTGAGCAGCTATTTTTGGTCTCCAGCAGAAGCCAGTGCAGCTGGGGGCAGGCCAAGGGCAAGGGTTCCCAAGGTCAAGTACACTTGTCCAGGAAGTTCATGGCTGGAGCAAAAGGTCATTCAGCTGCTGTCCGAAAGATCAGAGTTTTGAGTCTACCCAAAGGCACCAAGGAAGAAAAGCTTGAAGCTCTACATCCAAGAGCTCAGCCGTTGAAAAGCCCATGGAACATAGTGCTACGCTGACACACAGGATAACTTTGAGTCAGAATCATGTTAGTGGTAACCGCTTACTTATGTAAACGTTTTTCTTGTCTGAGAAGTGGAGTACCAGGTAATCCATTCAGCTGCACACCAGGATTTGCACACATGCCCCAGTTGCCTCTTAAATGACTACGGGGATGAAGAATTTGCTTTTTCAAGAAACCTGTGTGCCAGGCACTGGAGTGAGTAAGAGCTGATGGGGCAGATGCTACGTGATATCCTTCACCCTGTGGGGACACTTCACATGGCAGTTCCGTCAGGGCAGACAGAGGGAAGCTAACTCATTAGGACCTCCACAACTTGCCCAGAAATCTGTACGACAAGCGTTGGAGGAGTGTAATGTACGGATATAAAGAAAAAAGTCAAGTCTCTGCTTAGAAGGTGAATGTTAATTAGGACTGGAGGAACACCAGCTTGTGGAATAAAGGTCCTGACAAAACAGGCATGGTGAGGGCAGAAGCGTGTGTCTCTATTGGTGGGACATTACATGGTTTCCAAGACATCCACAGAGAACCTAGAACACAAAGAGCCCTGATGGGAGAGTGGCTCAAGTGTTGGGCTACTGACTGAAAGTTCAGTGGTTCAAGCCCACCAGGTGTTCCCTAGGAGAATGATGTGGCAGCCCTCTCCCATACAGATTTTGTGGTGGTAGAGATCTTAAGGAAGAGTTATCTAATCTGTCCTACAGAGTTGTTGTATATCGAGAATCAACAACAATGGCCCTGGAAACAGTATCAACCCACAAATATAGTACCCCACCCACAGCAAATCACAGTGGTTGAAAGAGTAAACTCTGGAGTAACGCCTGCCTTGGAGTTCATTGGGTTTTTTTATATTTATTTTTATTGTTTTGCGTATGATAATTTGTGTTTCATTCATGTGCATTATGTTTCATTTGCATTGTATTTTATATCATTGATTACTATTTATCTATGCCTATTACTACCTCATCTTTTCAACCCCATCCACCAAACTCTACTATTCTTTCTTTACTATGTTGTCTCAGATACATCAATCTTGTTAAGTCTCAGTTTCTTCAATAGTATGGCTGTGTATGAAAGTATTGTGTGTGAGCACAGTCATGGTTCTCAGCATTGTGTCTTGTATATCAGCATTGTGTCTTGTATATCTTAACCTCTGTGGTGTTAATCAGGCATGATTAGAGACAGTTATGTAATGATACAACCAGTCAGCTCTGATCCAGAGGTGTAGCCCGCACTGAGCATGGATCTCTGTCAAAGCTTGAATCTTTCATTTGGTCCATCACCTCCAGACTTGAACCAGCAGCCTGCCAGACCTTGGACATGTCTGCCTCCTAAGCCGGGAGTCTGCAGCCCTGCCTATTGACTTTGGACTCCTTAGTCTCTGCATACATGTCTCTCCTAAGGTCTAATGCACAGATTTGTCAGCCTCCACAGCTCTAACCTGTGAGCCATTTCCTTGAATTTTCTCATTTCCTCCTTCTTTCTCTAACATAGAACATAGAGAGCTAGATATTACAGCATAATATATATGACCTAAAGGTATATACAATATATCTCTTTTATATACACATTTGCAGGCCTCTGAAAACCCTATGTACAACACAACACACGTAGACGAACAGATAGGGCAACCTAGGTAGAACTGTCAAGCATGGAAATACAAAGGAAGAG
>NW_006399969.1:1019942-1036097 GCF_000299155.1 Elephantulus edwardii
TAGATAGATGATAGATTTAAAAAATAGCTCATAGCATGAAGGAAAAGGTTGCTAAATCACAGATAGATGCAGCTTTAGATTTGAATTTTTCTGATATATGAAGGGACACCAGAGACTTACAAAAAGTAGTATTTGGTTTATTAAAATAGAAATTTCAGAAGGTCAGTTTCTGCTAGGGGTGATCAAAAGTTTGGGGAATGAATGATGGTAACCACACATAATCTTTTTAATATAATTAATGCTCTTGAAATGTACATTTAAAAATTGTTAAAATAGAACCATCCAAGACAATGAATGAACTGGTTTCTACCTACATGGAGTAACTGAGGAAGTTGTGTGTGTGTGTGTGTGTGTGTGTGTGTGTGTGTGTATTTTCAGGAACAGAGAGGAGCAAAGGATTTGTGGCTAATCGCTTCCATAAACAGCTGGCTCCCTTTTTTAAGACCAGAAGAATTGTTGGTGCCCAGCTGCCATTACAAACATTTTGAGTGTAGCTGAATGATCAAAAGGGGGAATATGCAGAACAGAATTTTAAATTGTTATAGAATCCAGTCTTTCTGAAGCAGAATGAACAGCTGAAACTATTAGTCTGAGAGAATTTTTTTAAAAACTTAAAATCCTCTGAAGTCTTCTTAAAGCCAAAAATAGCTTAGTTTAATGAGAACGTATGTCTGAATAATATGCTCTTTTGTCGTTTTTGTTGTTATGTGCCATCGAGTCACTTGCAACTCATAGTGACCTATGCACAACAGCTCTGAAATCTGCTCTGTCTTGGGCAAATTTCATTGTCTCTGACACCTACCCCCACTACCCCAGTTACTGAGTCAATCCATCTCACCCAAGGTATTTCTCTTCTGCGCTGCCCCTCCACCCTTCCAAGCATGATGTTCTCCAAGGATTGATCCCTTTTGGCAACAAGCCCAATGTATGTGAGATGCAGCTTCATCCACCTATATGGGTTCAAATTGACCATAGTAACTAAAAGTATTAGGTTGGAGCAGCTAGTGCATGTTAACGGGGAGGATTATTTCAGGAATATAATGGTGGTTGTACAACTTAAATGAATGTCACTAAATGTAACTATAGAAACTGTGTAATGATGGATAACCTGCTCTACATATTCCCAACAAAAAAAGTAAAATATTAAAACAGACAGTTCCATCATTCTGTAGTGTGTTGCGAGAAGTGTAGTGAGAACTGTAGTGTGGTCACGAGAAGGCTGAACATCGCCAGCAGTTTGAATCCACCTGCTGCTCCAAGGAAGAAAGGTGAGCCGTCTCCTCCCACTATGATTTACAGCCTTGGACACTCCATGGAGAGTTGCATTGAGTTGGAACTATGTCAATGGCAAAGTGTGAAGGGAGGAGATCTAGAGAGAGCAAGAGGGGAGTGACCCTGGTGGCACAATGGTTCAGTGCTTGGCTGCTAGCCCAAACATTAAAGGTCTGCAGTTCGAAACACAAGCTACTCTGTGGGGCAAAATGTCTGTTTCTATGTAGATTTCAGCCTTGGGAACCCTATTAGGAAGTCCTGTTCTGTCCCATCTGGCTAGTATGAGTAGATATTGATTAAGTGGCAGTGAGTTAATGTGTTTGTTTATGTTTGCTTTTTCAGAGATCTTCCTTGTGAGGGGCTAGCTCATGATTCTGTTGCATTCCTGATCGAATACGAGACTTCTTTATCATCACTATAATGGGTTGTCTAACACTTGTTCAATGTCCCAAGACAGAAATAATATTACTCAATTTTCCATTTCAGTCCCTAATATCTCCAATCTCCACCTCAATATAACTGACTTCTCTTACTGCTTCAGTCAGAATGTGTGATTCTTTGACCCTTTTGAGACATTTAAACACAATCTTAAGGATTCTGCATGTATTCCAAAGTCTCTGTCTGCCCAGCTCTGACATAGCACCACAGCTATGCCGACAGCAATGTGCCACGTTACTGACAGTGTAAGAAATATACACCAATGTTATGGAAAAAAGCACCTCTTTCTGCCTGGTGTATAGAAGCAAGCAAAACAAGAATGGAAGTGTCAAAGCTTAATTCCTCTTGGAGAGATCCTAGTGGACCACCATGGGGATAATTTACACCACAAGACTGAAAGCAGGAAGGCAATAACAAAAGTCCTGTTGAGCAATAATGAGGCCTTGAATGGGAAATGAGGAGCTATACAAAAACGAAGAGGACAAATACAAACATATTTAAGAGAGAAAATTAGCAAGACAATTACAGATGGGAGGGCTAAGAGGAAGAGTAGCTGGTTGGTGTTTTTTATTTTTTCTCTTAAGCAAGTTTTAGAAAGTTTTACTTATCTGTGAGGAATATTTTGGTAGATATTCCACATATTCCATATTGTTGCTTGAAGTACAATCAGAAATTTCTGGTCTTGCTGTCAATAGCAGCTATATCAGGGTTGGGTAGGAGGGGAAAGCTGTTGCTCTGTTATGAACATTCAAGATCTACATTTGTATTCTCACTCCTCCACCTGAAGGTCATTTCCTTTAGCTTCCAGGTCACTTGCACAGGATGGATTCTCTTCCCCCTACCTGACTCCCTTAAGGTGCTCTCTCCCACACTCTCACAGAATCATGCATCCAAATTTGCAATTAGGCCATTATCTAAGTGCCTATTTGGCCAGCCTGTCTCTCTTGCCCCATGAACACTAGGACCATGTCCGTCTAGTTGACCAAAAATCCCAAGGAGCTAGCACTGTATAGCGTAGGATTTTAGGAGGTGATCCAATTGTTTGTTAAATAAATAAGTCCAAGACTGTATGAAGACAAAGGTCCCTGCTACCACAGATGATACAATGTAGACTACCACGGTTTTAGATTCTCTTTTTTAAATTTCCATTCATTCATTGTTCGACATTTTCCTCCCTGTCCTCTCTCTCCACCAGTTCACTTTTTTCTTTGGGAAAAAAAAAAAGTTCCTTCACTGTTATAGTGTCCCACACCCCTGAACAATTTTACTATGCAACTCTTGTTCTAGACTCTTGTCATGTCAATAATACCTAATCATATGTTCCTTTTATACAGTTCTCTCCCTTGTCTGTTTCAATGCTACGTACATTATTTATCCCCTTTTCTTAGTTTCCCTCCAACCTTCGTATCAGTCCATAATGCCATAACAGTGGCATTATGCAATATTTGTCTTTTTGTGAATGAGATATTTCTCTCAGAATAATGTCCTCCATTTTGTATAATATTTCATGAGTTCCTTGCTTTTCAGTGCTGCATGATATTCCATTGTGTAAGTATACCACAGCTTCTCTATCCATTCATTTGTTGATGGGCACTTAGGTTGTTTCCAATTCTTTGCTATTGTGGATAAAGCAACAATAAACATGGGTGTGGATGTGTCTGATCTGTTTTCTTTAGGGTGTATTTCCAGTAGTGAAATTACTGAGTCAAATGGTATCTCTATTTGTAACTTTTTGAGAAAGCACCGTACAGCCTTCCATAGTAGTTGCACCATTTTACACTCCCACCAACAATGAATAAGGGTTCCAGTCTTTCCACAACCTTGCCAACATTTGTTGCTTGCTACTCTGTTAAATTTTGCTGTTGTTACTGGGGCAAGATGATATCTCATAGTTGTTTGAATATGCACGTCTCTTAGAGCTAGGGATTTTGAACATTTCTTCATATGTTTGTTGGCTATCTGAATGTCTTCTTTTGTGAAGTGTCTTTTCTTATCCTGTGCCCATTTTTCAGTTGGGTTATTTACCTTTATGTTGTAGTGCTCAAGTATTTTGTAAATCCTAGATATAAGTCCCTTATCAAACATGTCATTAAAAAATATTTTTTCCCCATTCTGTGGCTTCTCTTTTAACCCTGTTGGAGAAGTTTTTGGATGTGTATAGGGATTTTATTTTATCTCCCTGTCAAAAGTCTGTTGACTATATATAGATGGGCTGGTTTCTGTGTTCTCAATTCTATTCCATTGACCTATGTGTCTGTCATTGTACCGGTACCATGGTATTTTGACCACCACAGCACTGTAGTAGGATTTGAAATCAGGGAGTGAAATGCCTCCTACCTTGTTTCTCTTTTTAAGGAGTGCTTTGCTTATTCGTGGTCTCTTTCTATTCCAAATAAAATTGGAGATTGCCTTTTCCATCTCTTTGAAGAGTGGAATTGGTATTTGTATTGAGATTGCATTGAATGTGTAAATTGCCTTTGGTAGTATTGTCATTTTCACAATATTGAGTCTTCCTATTCATGAGCAAGGGATATTCTTCTACTTCTCCAGGTCTCTTTTTGTTTCTTGAAGTTATGTTTTGTGATTTTTTTAAATAAGTCTTTTGTGTTTCTAGTTAGATTTACTCCCAAGTATTTGATCTTGTAATTAGCTATTGTGAAGGGTATTATTTTTCTTTGCTCCAGCTCTGTATTCTCTTTGTCACTGTAGAGAAATCCACTTGACTTTTGTATGTTGATCTTGTATCCTGCCTCTTTGCTGAATTGGTCAACTATGTCCAGTAGTTTTCTTGCTTAGTCTTTAAGGTTTTCTAAGTATACTATCATATCATCTGCATATAGAGATAATTTTACCTCCACTTTTCTAATTTGGATACCTCTTATATCCTTATCTTGTCTTATTGCTACTGCTAAGACTTCTAATACAGTATTGAATAGGAGCAGTGATGGTGGGCATCCTTGCCTAGTTCCTGTTTTCAAGGGGAATGATTTTAACTTCTCTCCATTGAGAACAATGTTGGCTCTCAGGTTTGCATGTATACTTTCTACTATGCTGGGGAAATTCCCTTCTATTCATATTTTGTTGAGTGTTTTAATCAGGAAAGGGTGTTGGATTTTGTCAAAGGCCTTTTCTGCATCAATTGACAGGATCATGTGGTTCTTGTTCTTTGCCTTGTTAATGTGATGAATTACACTGATTGCTTTTCTTATGTTAAACCATCCTTGCATACTTGTTAAGAATCCCACTTGGTCATGGAGAATTATTTATTTGATATATTGCTGGATTCTATTGACCAGGATTTTATTCAGGATTTTTGCCTCTATTTTGATGGGAAATATTGGCCTATAATTTTTTATTTTGGTGGTCTCTTTACCTGGCTTTGGTATCAAGGATATGTTTGATTCATATAAAGTTGTTGTTGTTGTTGTTATTGTTATATGCCGTTGCATCTTCTGTGACTCATATTGACCCTATGTACAACAGTCCTAAACTCTGCCCAATCCTGTGCCAATCTCGCCGTCTCTGACACAACTACCCTCATCACTGAATCAATCCATCTTATTGAGGGTCTTCCTCTCCTATGCTGTCCCTCTACGCTCCCAAGCATGACATCTCTCTCCAAGGACTGATCCCTACTTGTAACATGTCCAAAGTATGTCAGATGAAGCTTCAGAATCCTTGCCTCCAAAGAACAGCTGGCTTCACCCTCTCCAGGACAAACCTGTTCATTTTCTTAGCAGTCCATGGTATATTCCATAGTCTTCTCCAACACCACAGCTCAAAGGCATCAATTCTCCTTCTATCATCCCTAGTCATTGTTCCTCTAATGCATAGCAAGCGATTAAAAAGGCCATGGCATGTATCAGGTGTACCTTAGTCTTAGTCTCCAGACTGGCATCATTGCACTTCAGTACTTTATAGAGGTCTCTAAAATGCAGACGTTCCCATTGCAATACATCTTTTAATTTTTTTTCTTCTAGTGTCAAGAGTGTTGACTGTGGAGACAAACAAACCAAAATTGTGAACAATCTCAATCTCTTCACTATTCATTATGATGCTGCCAATCGGCCCAGTGGTGATAATCTTTGTTTTCTTGATATTGAACTTCAGACCATACTGAAAACTGTAGTCCTTGACCTTCCACAGCAAGTGCTTCAGGTCCTCCTCAGTTTCAGCAAGTAGGGTTGTGTCATCTGCATAATGCAAATTGTAGATGATTCTTCCTCCAATCCTGATCTCACATTTCTCCTCACAGAGCCCAGCCTCCCAGATAATCTGTTCTGCATTAAGATTGAAAAGGTATGGAAACAGGATGAAGCCCTGATGTACACTCTTCCCAATATTTAACCATGCAGTGTTTCCCTGCTCTATTCTGAGTCTTGGATAGTTCCATGTTTTTCTGTTTTCTGAAATAGTTTATGTAGAATTGCTGACAGTTCTTCTCTGAATGTTTGCTAAAATTCACTTGTAAAACCATCTATTCCAGGGCTTTTTTTGACTGGAAGTTATTTTATTACTTTTTAAATTTCTTCTCATTTTAGATTTTTAACATACCAAAGTGGTTAGTATCATTGACTATGAACATTATTTACAAATCAATGTTTATAACAACATTATTCTTCATTACAAGAACATGGAAACAGCCCAAATATTCAGCCACAGCTGAATGGATTGAGAAATTGTGATACATTCACACAATGGAATACTATGCAGCACTTAGGAGCAATGATTTAAAAAAATACTAAATAACTTGGGAAAGACTAGAGACCATTATGCTTAGTGAACTCAGTCTCATAAGTACAAATACTGCATAAGTCTATCATTGTAAAACTAGAAGGATAACTAGTAAAACTTGATGGGACAGAAATTCGGATGGGGTGGGGTGGAGGGGTGAGGATGGGTAGGAGCAAAATCACAGGGTTGTACAATTTGATGAGTGGAGGGAGGCGGTAAAGTAAATAGGAAAGATCTGGCGGGGACCCGAAAAGACAAGGTAATGATGAGCATAGTCCAATGGTGATTAATTTTATAAAACATAATACATGGGAATGATTATATGAAATGCAATGTGAATAAAAAATATTGTGAAATACAAAGTGTTGGGCCAGGGGAAATAAGGAATAAAAAGAATGTGACATGTCAGCAAGAAAGAATGAATGGCCTTGCCCACCTTGCTGAACTAATGGCTGAACCATAAACCACAATGGCATGTCCCCAACCTCCCTCCTCTCCCTCAAGACCCTTCTATAAAAACCTGCATGGATACACCCTGAGTATGAATTCCTTGGCTTCCATCTTCAGACCAAGGGGCCTCACCGTGAGCCCCTTAATAAAGCTACCTTTACGCTCTCCTATATCCTGGTCCCTTTCTTGAGTCTGCAACCTTACACAATGTATATGAATTTGTACACAAAACAGTATACTCTTTTTTTTTTTTCAAAAAAAAGCATTTGCTAGGTAAACTGAAGGTTCAGCTCTCTTTTACCATTAATATACTTGATCTTTTTTTGTTTTGTTTTGCTTTATTTTTGAGGTGTTTTCCTCCACTTTATTTTTACTTTATATTGGTTTGCATACAAAATTTGTATACATTGTTTATATTCATGCACATTGTGTTTCACACATTCCTACATTTACATTTTGTTTCAAATGTTACACTCAGGTATACTGTATTTTATAAAATTAGTCACCATTGATCTATACCCGCTATTACTCCATCTTTTCAGGTCCCCATTGGATCTTTCTTAATTCCTTCACCATTCACCCCCTCACCAAATCACACAGTGGAATATTTGTATACTAAGTCATTGCATTAAGGAGCAATCATTTTGTAAAATACTATGTAAAATGGGAGAGTCTAGAGAGCATTATGTTGAGTGAACTATAAGTCTCATAAGGATAAATACTGCATAAAACCATTATTGTAAAAATAGAAGGATAATTGAGCTAGATATGTGTAAAAAGTCCAAAAAGGGAAGAGAAAAGGGCAGGGATTTGGAGGTTGAGGAGGGGAGGAAATCATTAGGATAACACTAGGTGATCTTAAAAACAATTCACTTAACCTCTTAATATTTCAGTTTTCTTATCTGTACAATGAGAAAAACGTAGTAGCTATTTCATATATGTGTGTATGTATGTATGTATGTATGTATGTATGTGTGTGTGTGTGTGTTCTAGTTTGCTCCAAACAGCAAGAATTACATATGAAATAATTATAACAAAGCAAATACTTCAAAATAAGCTATTTAATATTCTTCTTTCTTTTAAAATATACTCTTACATATTGTATATATATAGCAGTCCAGAACCTTCTAAAACCTGGGCAAAGCTGTCTATTTAAGAGGTATAAATAGAAACAAGACTATTGAGAGAAGGCTGCTTTTAGGAAGCTCTTGGAATATTATGTGCAGCTCACAAAGCAATCAGAAGAAAAAGAATTCCTGGGTGAATTGTAGTAACACAATAATTAAAAGTCACAAGGAAAATATACTGTTACAAACACAATCTGGCATTATCAGTGGTAACAGATATTAAGACACAATTGAATGCACAGTCTGACAGGCACAATGAACATGTATGCATAGACAAATGAGACTACACCCAGGATCCTATAGGTTGGGCAAATGGTATTTCTACTATTATATCTCCACATGCTGTAAGTGATTTCACACACCTCGAGTCAGCTCCAACCTGTCTTGCTCATATACAGCAGATCAAACCCTTGCCACATACTGTGCCATCCTTACAACCTCCTTGTACTTAAAGTTGTTGTAATCACTATGTCAGTCCATGTCTTGAGGATCTTCTCCATTGATCCCTGACTTATCAAACATCATGTTCTTCTCTAGGGACTCACCCCTCCTGATAATATGCCTATAAAACTATAAGTTATTTATGTATATTGTAGAATAGATGAGAAACAAAATTATTACAGCTTTTCAGACATAACTAAACACATCAATTGAATTGAATGAGCCTTTGGGCCTCAGAGCTTAGGACTGTAGTCTTGGAGAACATCAAGGTCAATTGGCACAGCAGTGCTCTACAGACTATTTTGCTGATTAGCAAATGAGATCTTAATATTTTATGAGTAATTTGCAAAAGTGCGGACCAGACCAAAGAAGGATGAAAAGCTATTAACCCAAAATGTTCATAACTTTAATTCTTGATGACCTCAAGACCAGAACTAGGTGATGCCCGACTACCACTGATGGACGTTCTGAAAGATTGTAATAGGAGATGCCTGAGAGAGAGGGAGAAATATGTGGAACAAAACTAAAAATCATAGAAATACCCACCTTTCAATGTGAACTTCATCTCAATATCAAGAAAACAAAAGATGCTCACCTCAGGCCAATTGACAGTACCATAATAGATGGAGAAAAGATTGGAGTTGTTAACAATTTCATCTTGCTCTGATCCACATCAACAATATTGGCACCAGCAGAAATCAAAACATGGATTGCACTGGGGAAATCTGCTGTTCGGAACTCTCCAGAGTACTGAAGAGCAACATTTAGTCTAGAGACTTAGGTATGCCTGATCCAGGCCATGGTCTTAGCAATTACTTGCTAAGCATCAGAGAGCTGGACAATGACTAAGGATGACAGAAGAAGAATTGTGTGTGGTGATGCAAGTGTGATGCTGGAGAAGAATATTAAACAGACCATGGACTTCCCTGAGAACAAATAGATCTGACCTGAAGAGAATAAAACGAGTTTATTCACTGAAAGAAAGGATTTTGAAGCTTCGCCTGACTTTCTTTGGGCATGTTGCCAGGACGGACCAGTCCTTGGAGACGGACATCATACTAGAAAGGGTGCAGGGACAGCGCAGGAGAGGAAGACCCAGGATGAGATAGATAGACACAGTGACTGTGGCAAAGGGGTCAAGTGTGTCAGAACAGTGAGGAAGATTCAGGATAGGGCAAGGTTCAGAAGCCATTGTTCATATCACTATGAGTCATAGTCAACCCAGTGGCACCTAACAGCAACAGCTGATCTTATGGAGACTCCAGGAGCTCCTGGGACTATGATCTTAGTCACCTTTCATGTTATTGTTAGGAGCCAGGCCACAGCTGACATTCCAGCGGGTTTTGGAGGCTGTCAATCGCATGGGAGGAGACTGCCCATCTTTCTCCCAGAAAGCAGCTGGTGAGGCTTAGAGTTGGCAGCACAGCTCCTTGCCACTAGGTCACCAGAGCTCTCTTCAAGTCTCTAATGAAAATCCACCAAGCTTCACTTTTAATCAAACAGTGATGTTGTCAGGGCAACTCATTACCTGTAAACACCAAAGCTCCCCTAAATAATGATCCTTAACACTGGGAGAAATGCATGCCTTAGAACAAAATACAAGATCAGAAGAACAGCATTTCTGCACGGGTAAAGCCTTAAAGGCAGGAATGGACAGGAAGGAAGGATGACTGAAGACAGGAGAGAGTGGCAGGAAGTTGTTTTGTAGTGTGAGGATTGCAATCAAAGTCATTAAATGTTTATGAACTGTTGAATGGAAAACTCATTTGCTCTGTAAACTCCAATTGAAATCATAATAAAGAGCTCATAAATATTGATATTACATTGAAAATGTTTTAAGTGGTTTTGTAAAACAGTGATGCACTCTCAGTATCATACATTCTTCAGGTATTACAGGGAGTTTTGATGGCCTAGTGGGTAAGGAGTTGTGCTGCCAACCCAAAGATAGGGAATTTGAGTCCACCAGCTTCTCCTTGGGAGAAAGATGGGCAATCTTCTCCCAGTGCAATTTATAACCTGTGAAAACTCAGTAGAGGGGTAGTGTGACTCGGTTCAGATTTCACGGCAATCAGTTTGAATTTTATTGTTGTTTTAATTCACTAGATTTTGGTGTGACTTATTACCCAGCAATGAGTTGGTACAAAAATGACTTGTTGGTTGGTTGTGTGAAGTATTACATCTAGAAAAGACAAGGAATAGAGAAAAACATCTTGTTACTGGAGAAATTTGCCTTTAGCCCCTATTAGAACATGACCCCTCAAATTTACTGCCAGATTTATGGCTTTCTGGTTCACAAGTACTATGTGAAAATCCAGGCTGTAGAGATGTCTGTGGTAGTGGCAGGGATTCTGACTCCTCACCTGTAACCACAGGTGACCTCCCACCTGTGTTCTCAAATCTGATTTATAGCCACTGAGAAAACTACTCCAAGGCCTTCACTTTCTGCCATCATCATCTTTGAATGTATGTTTATGCTCATATTGTTATGCATTATAATTTCTATGTTTCTGGAAATTTTATGAGCACAAGTAAAAAATCCATAGGGTACCCACTCTGCTAACAATCTCTGATCTAAAAGCATCTGGTCCTACCAGAGTTCGTTGAAAAGATACTACACTTTATTAATAATGGAAAGAGCTATGTTTTCTTTCTTTTTTTTTTTTTTAATTTATCTTAACGAAGGTTTACAGAGACTTTGGATTTCCATTCATTCATTGTTGCACACTTTCCTCCCTGCCCACCCCTCACCCCCAGTTCACTTTCCTATTTGGAAAAAAAAATCTTTCACTGTTATACAATCTGCCCCCACCCCCCACCCCCAGACCACTTCACTATGAAACTTTCATTCTGGACTCTTGTCATGACCATAATACCTAATCATGCATTCCTCCTTAACAGTTTTCTCCCGCATCTGTTTCAATGCGGTATACATTATTTATCTCCTCTTAACTTCCTCCCAACCTTGATGTCAGTCCCACTTTACAACAGTGGCACTATGCAGTATTTGCCCTTTTGTGACTGAGATATTTCACTCAGCATAATGTGCTCCAGGGTCACCCATGTTGTATATGCACACCCATGTTTATTGTGGCTTTGTTCACAATAGCAAAGAGATGGGTGGCAGTTCTGGTTTCTTCAGGGTATATTCCCAGTAATGGAATTGCTGGGTTAAATGGTATTTCTATTTCCAACTTTTTGAGAAAGTGCCACACTGCCTTCCACAGTGGTTGCACCATTTTACACTCCCACCAACAGTGAAGAAGGGTTTAAGTTTCTCCACAACCTGGACAGCATTTGTTGTTTACTATTCTGTTAATTTTGCCATTGTTACTGGAGTGAGAAGATATTTCATAGTTGTTCTGATTTGCATCTCTCTTAGAGCTATGGATTTTGAACATTTCTTAACGAGCTTATCATCTGAGCGTCATCTTTGGTGAGTGCCTGCTCATATCCTGTGCCTGGTTTGCAATTGGTTTGTTTACCTTTACCTTGTTGTGGTGTTCGAATATTTTATAAATTCTAAATATAAGTCCCTTATCTGACATGTCATTAACAAATATTTTTTCCCAGCCTGTGGCTTCCCTTTTTACCCTGTTGGAGAAGTTTTTGGATGTGCATAGGGATTTGATTCTTAGAAGGTCCCATTCATGCATTTTACCCTTTTCTGGGTGTAGGTTTCACAAGATGCTTGGGAAACAGTTTATGTTGTGGGTTAGGGCTTCTAGAGTTCTTCCAAGCTTTTCTTTAATGAAGTTTATATCCCTTGGTTTTAGTCCTAGGACCTTGATCCACTTTGAGTTGATTTTTGTGTATGGAGTGAGGTGTGGATCTTGTTTAAGTTTTCAACAGATAGTTTTCAAATTTTGCCAACACCATTTGTTAAAAAGGCTGTTGTTTCCCCACTTAACTGATTTCATCTCCTTGTAAAAAACCTGTTAACTATAGATAGATGGGCAGATTTCTGTGTTCTCAATTCTATTCCATTGACCGATGTGTCTGTCATTGTACCAGTACCACGCTGTTTTGACCACCACAGAGCAGTGTAGTAGGATGTGAAATTAGGAAGTGAGATGCCTCCTACCTTGTTTCTCTTTTTAAGGAGTGCTTTGCTTATTTGTGATCTCTTTCTATTCCAAATGAAATTGGAGATTGTCTTTTCCATCTCTTTGAAGAATGGAATTGGTATTTGTATTGAGATTGCATTGAACATGTAAATTGCCTTTGGTAGTATTGTCATTTTCACAATATTGAGTCTTCCTATTCATGAGCAAGGGATATTCTTCCATTTCTCCAGGTCTCTTTTTTGTTTCTTGTAGTAATGTTTTGTAATTTTCTTTGAATAGATCCTTTGTGTTTCTAGTTAGATTTACTCCCAAGTATTTGATCTTTAATTAGCTATTGTGAAGACTATTGTTTTTCTTTGCTCCAGCTCTGTATTCTCTTTGTCACTGTAGAGAAATCCACTTGACTTTTGTATGTTGATCTTGTATCCTGCCTCTTTGCTGAATTGGTCAACTATGTCCAGTAGTTTTCTTGCTTAGTAAGGTTTTCTAAGTATACTATCATATCATCTACATATAGAGATAATTTTACCTCCACTTTTCCAATTTGGGTACCTCTTATATCCTTCTCTTGTCTTATTGCAATTGCTAAGACTTCTAATACAATTTGAATAGGAGAGGTGATAGTGGGCATCCTTGCCTAGGCCCAGTTCTCAAGGTGAATGTCTTTAATCTCTGTTCATTGAGAAAATGTTGGCAAACAATGTTTGCATATATACTTTTTACTATGTTGAAGAAAATCCTCTCTAATTCTAACCCTTTAATTCTCCTCTAATTCTAACCCTTCAATCAGGAAAGGGTGTTGGATTTTGTCAAAGGCCTTTTCTGCATCAATTGATAGAATCATGTGGGTTTTTGTTTTTGTTTTGTTAATGTGATGAATTACACTGATTGTTTTTCTTATGTTGAACCATCCTTGCATACCTGTTATGAATCCCACTTGGTCATGGTGAATTATTTTCTTATGTACTCTTAGATTATATTGGCCAGGATTTTATTCAGGATTTTTACATCTATGTTCATGGGAGATAGTGAGCTATAGTTTTCTATTTTGGTGGTGTCTTTAACTGTCTTTAGTATCAAGGATATGTTTACTTCATAGAATGAGTCTGGGACAATTCCATGTTTTTCTATCTTCTGAAATAGTTTCTATAGAATTAGTGACAGTTTTTCTCTGAATGTTTGATAAATTGAACTTGTAAAACCATCTGGTCCAGGGCTTTTTTTAGTTGGAAGTTGTTTTATTACTTTTTTCAATTTCTTCTTTTATAATGGGTCTGTTCAGGTGTTCAATTTTGGTTTGTGTAAGTTTAGGTAGGTTGTGAATTTCTAAGTATTTGTCCACTCTCTCTATGTTTTCATGTTTGTTTGAGTATAGTTTTTCATATTATTCCAATGTTAGCCTTTTTTAGTTGGTTCTCTTGTGTCATTGCCTGTTTCATCTTTTATTTGGATTATTTGTGTCTTTTCTTTCTTATCCTTTGTTAGTTTTGCTAGTGGTTTACTGATTTTATTGACCTTTTCAAAGAACCAACTCCTAGTTTTGTTGATGGTTTCAACTGTTTTTCTGTTTTCTATTTCATTTATTTCTGCTCTAATTTTTATAATTTCAGTTTTTTAAAATGGTGTTGGGTTTTCTTGCTGTTCTCTTTCAATTTGTTGGAGATGTTAGGTTAGAGAGTCAATAGTTATATTTTCCTGCCTCTTGATGTGTTTTCTTATTGCCATAAATTGACCTCTAATTACTGCTTTGGCTGTTTCCCAGAGGTTTTGATAAGTGGGGTTTTCATTGTCATTTGTTTCAAGAAACTTTTTAATTTCCTTTTTTATTTTTTCTACTATCCACTCATGTTCAAGCAAGATGTTGTTCAGCTACCAAATGTACCTTTTTTTTTTCTCCTTTATCCTCTTGTTATTAATTTCTTATTTTGTAGCATTGGGGCCAGAGAAGATGCTTTGTATTATTTCTATGTTTTTTAATTTGATGATGCTTGCCTTGTGACATAAAATGTGATCTATTCTGGAAAACATTCCATGCACGCTGGAGCAGAAGGTACTGTGCTTTTTGGGGGTACAGTAGCTTATGAATATCTATGAGATTGAGTTCATTTATTGTGTGATTTAATTCTTTAGCATCTTGGTTGAATTTCTTTCTGGTAGTTCTATCTTTTCTTTAGAGCGGTGTATTGAAGTCTCTAACTACTATAGTAGAGTTGTCTATTTCCTTTTTCAGTTTTGTTAATGTTTATCTTACATATTTTGCAGTTCTTTCATTTGGTGCATAGATATTTATTATTGTTATCTTCTCTTGTTCTATTGACCCTTTAAGCATTATGTAGTGGCCTTCCTGGTCCTTTTTTATGGTTTTTGCATTGAAATTTATTTAATCAGAGAGTAATATTGCTAATCCTGCTTTTTTCTGGTTGCCATTTGGTTGGTATAGTCTCCCTTCACCTCTCTTATTTTTAGCCTTTCTTTATCTTCATTTTTCAGGTATCTCTCTTATAAATAGCATATTGATGGATTTTTTTTTCTTCACCGTGTTACTCTTTTTCACTTCAGTGGTGTATTTAAACCATCCACAGTCAGTATGATTGTTGACAGGCACGGTTTTATTGATATACTTTTGTTGAGTTCTTTTTGGTGTTGTTACTAGTTACTTTGGTCCATCCTGCTTTCTGTGGATTTCTCTCAGCATTTCCTTCAATCCTGGTTTTGTTTTTACAAACTTCCTTATGTTCTGTTTTTCTGAGACTATCTTGATCTCTCTTTCATATTTGATGGACAGTTTTGCTAGGTACAGTATTCTTGGTTGACAGTGTGTTCTTTGAATGTTTGATATATGTCATTCCACTGTCTTCTTTCTTGCATGGTTTCTGCTGAGAAATCGGCACTTAATCTTATCTGCTCTCCCTTATAAGTTACTCTTTGTTTCTCCCTTGCTGCTTTCAGAATTCTCCCCTTATCTTTGATTCTGATAAATTTGACTATGATATGCCTTGGTGTTTTTCTTCTTGGATCTATTCTATATGGTGTTTGTTCAGCTTCTTGAATATATATTCTCTTATACTTCATTATGCATGGGAAGTTTTCTTCTAGTTTTTTTTTTCCACAATTTTTTCAGTGCCTTTACTTGCTACTTCCTGTTCCGGGATTTCAAGGATGTGCAAGTTATTTCTCTCGATGATGTCCCACATTATGATTAGATCTTCTTCTTTTTCCTCCCTTTTTTGATTCTGCTTTTTACTCTAGCAGATTTGTGGCGACAGATCTCTTTCTCTGGTTCTGTGTTCCATCTCTTCAACTCTGTTCATGTATCTCTCTGACATATTGACAGCATCTGAAACATTGGTACCCTTATTTTAGATTGTGGTTTCTTGTTTGTCCAGAGCCTCTTATGCTTCGTTTGTTTTATCTGCATTGTTTTGCATTTTTTTTTTACAAAAAACACCTCTTTCTGGTTTTTGCTTGCAGTGCCTTGTAATTCTCCAAGTTTGTCTTTTACCCGTTGAAAATATTCAATCATTGTTTTTTTTAAATTCTGTCTGAGAAAGTTCCATCAGACTTTCTGGCTTCAGGAAATCCATTGTCACTGTGTCACTTTTTTGGGTTGTTATCTTACTTTATAGGCT
>NW_006399969.1:1040399-1041324 GCF_000299155.1 Elephantulus edwardii
TTTTTTTTGGCTGTGGACGCCCTTCAGGACTGCCTTCTTGGCCTTTAATGCCTTTGCTTTGGCTTCAGTTTCGGGAGGGGCAGAGGCTTCCTTCTTAGCTTTCGGTGCCATCTTCATAGAAAGGCTGGTGCCAATATTGTTGATTGTGGAGCCAAGCAAAGTAAAGCTGTTAATAATCTCAATCTTTTCACCATCTATCACGATGCTGCCAATTGGTCCAGTGGTGAGACTCTGTTTTCTTGATGTTGAGCTTCAATCCATATTGAAGGCTGTAGTCCTTGACCTTCTGCAGTAAACACTTCAGGTCCTCCTCAGTTTCAGCAAGCAGGGTTGGGTCATCGGCATAAGGCAGATTGTTGATGAGTCTACCTCCAATCCTGATGCCACATTTCACCTCATAGAGTCCAGCCTCCCGGATAATCAGTTCTGCACATAGATTGAAAAGGAATGGAAATATGGCACATCCTTGGCATACATCCTTTCCAATTTTGAATCATGAAGACCAGATGAGCTGTGGGAGGATATAAAGACTATCATCCAGGAAGAATGCAGAAGCACATTGCAAAGACAGAGGAGGAAGAAAAGACGAAGATGGATGTCAGGAAAAGGAATATTTCACTAGAGCATGGAGAAGCCAAAGCAAAGGGAAGAAAACAAGATATTAAGGAGTTAAAGAGAAGATTCCAAAGGGCAGTGGGGGAAGACAAAGTAAAGTATTATAATGAAATGTGCGAAGAACTGGAGCCAGAAAATCAAAGAGACTGAACTCGCTCAGTATTTCTTAAACTGAAGGAACTGGAGAACAAATCAAGCCTTGAGCTGCAATACTTAAGGATGCTTTAGGCAGAATATTAAATGATCCAGGAAGTATTAAAAGAAGAAGGAAGGAGTATGCAGAGTCACTGTACCAAAAGGAACTGGTGGA
>NW_006399969.1:1041424-1052772 GCF_000299155.1 Elephantulus edwardii
ATTATGTAGTGGCCTTCCTGGTCCTTTTTTATGGTTTTTGCATTGAAATTTATTTAATCAGAGAGTAATATTGCTAATCCTGCTTTTTTCTGGTTGCCATTTGGTTGGTATAGTCTCCCTTCACCTCTCTTATTTTTAGCCTTTCTTTATCTTCATTTTTCAGGTATCTCTCTTATAAATAGCATATTGATGGATTTTTTTTTCTTCACCGTGTTACTCTTTTTCACTTCAGTGGTGTATTTAAACCATCCACAGTCAGTATGATTGTTGACAGGCACGGTTTTATTGATATACTTTTGTTGAGTTCTTTTTGGTGTTGTTACTAGTTACTTTGGTCCATCCTGCTTTCTGTGGATTTCTCTCAGCATTTCCTTCAATCCTGGTTTTGTTTTTACAAACTTCCTTATGTTCTGTTTTTCTGAGACTATCTTGATCTCTCTTTCATATTTGATGGACAGTTTTGCTAGGTACAGTATTCTTGGTTGACAGTGTGTTCTTTGAATGTTTGATATATGTCATTCCACTGTCTTCTTTCTTGCATGGTTTCTGCTGAGAAATCGGCACTTAATCTTATCTGCTCTCCCTTATAAGTTACTCTTTGTTTCTCCCTTGCTGCTTTCAGAATTCTCCCCTTATCTTTGATTCTGATAAATTTGACTATGATATGCCTTGGTGTTTTTCTTCTTGGATCTATTCTATATGGTGTTTGTTCAGCTTCTTGAATATATATTCTCTTATACTTCATTATGCATGGGAAGTTTTCTTCTAGTTTTTTTTTTCCACAATTTTTTCAGTGCCTTTACTTGCTACTTCCTGTTCCGGGATTTCAAGGATGTGCAAGTTATTTCTCTCGATGATGTCCCACATTATGATTAGATCTTCTTCTTTTTCCTCCCTTTTTTGATTCTGCTTTTTACTCTAGCAGATTTGTGGCGACAGATCTCTTTCTCTGGTTCTGTGTTCCATCTCTTCAACTCTGTTCATGTATCTCTCTGACATATTGACAGCATCTGAAACATTGGTACCCTTATTTTAGATTGTGGTTTCTTGTTTGTCCAGAGCCTCTTATGCTTCGTTTGTTTTATCTGCATTGTTTTGCATTTTTTTTTTACAAAAAACACCTCTTTCTGGTTTTTGCTTGCAGTGCCTTGTAATTCTCCAAGTTTGTCTTTTACCCGTTGAAAATATTCAATCATTGTTTTTTTTAAATTCTGTCTGAGAAAGTTCCATCAGACTTTCTGGCTTCAGGAAATCCATTGTCACTGTGTCACTTTTTTGGGTTGTTATCTTACTTTATAGGCTTGTGTAGGCTGTGAGGTAGCCTGATTCTTTCATGACATTGCTGTAGTAGAGGTTTCAATGCCTGGGACAATGGACGGTTTTTTAGATTAAATCACTGCTTCAGAAGAGGTTTGGGCAGGCAGGTGTGCAGATGCATGTAGGGTAGGCACCTGTGCAGACACATGTGAGGGTGGGAGGCATGCATGGAGACTTAAATGGAAATCCAGGAAGCCTTGGTTTCCCCCTCGAGAACTGGGTCTGCCACCCTGTCAAGCTCCAGCTGTCTTACTTCCTCCTGCTTAAGATGAAGGAGTCCCTCATGGTCCAGCAATCAGCAGTGATCCCCCCTAAATTCCTCACTCAAATTCCTGCTGTCCTGCTTGCTCCTGGAAGACGTATTCCACCAAGGCTCACTGCTCCCCACTGAGATATGCTGCTCCTATTGCTCCCAAACTAATGATTTTAATAAGAGTTCTCACTCAGATTCCATCTGTCTTGCTTGCTCTGTGTGTGTTGCTCTATCAGAGCTGTGCTTTTCTTGCAATTAAGTTTGTTATTGTTGTTATGTGCCCTTGAGTAAAATATGACTCATAGCTTACCCTCAAGCAGCTTTTCTGAAGCTTCAAATGTCATGAGATGAGATTGTCCATCTTTCTTTCTTGGAGCAGTTGAGGGCTTTGAACTTTGTGGCTTTCTGTTGGCAGTGCAGCTCTTTGTCACAAGGCTTTTAGCTAATTTTATAAACCATACTTAGACATAAGTGAAATAGTAAGAGTTAGTCAGGCTCTGAAATTGATGTTCTCATCACATTTTGACATCCCTGATAATTCAGTCTCTGTGTACATAAAGTTCACAGGCTTTATGTAGAGAGAGAGAATGGAATGTGCTAAGTGTTTTCTGATTGGTGTTTGTTGAGTGCTCCTGGACCTGCTTATGAGAAGCTCTTCCTGGCCTGTACTGAGGCCCTGACAATGGAGAGCACACACTGGATGTATTCTCCATAAAGTTTTCAATGACAGGTTGGGATGGTTTTTTTTTTAAATGAATTGATTTTAATGAAAGTTTACAGAGATGTTGTATTTCCATTCATTCATTGTTGCACTTTTTTCAATGGCTGTTTTTTCAGAAGTTGATCTCAGTGATTTCTTCTGAGGTACTTCTATATGCACGTAACTGCCAACCTTTTGGATAGCATTGAGCATGCTAACTATCTGGACTATTCAGGGTCCCACAAATCTATAGAAGTTGTTGTTTGGTGTCAAAGAGTGGGCTCCAACTTATTGTGGCCCAATACACAACAGATATAAAACCTGCTTAATTCTGCACCATCCTTACAATCTCTGTTGTGCTTAAACTCATATTTACAGACATATTTGTTCAGACTAACATGACATGTAAATTAAAACACATGGCAAACTTCACTTGTTGATAAATCTCATAGCTGATAGTCAGAACTCATAGTTACAGTCACAATTTACTCATAGCTGACCTTCCCTTGTATTTTCAAGGCTGTAAGTAACATGGAAGGAGAGTGCCCATATTTCTCCTCAGAATGGCTGGTGGGTTTGAACAACCAGAGAGGTCTTTAGCTTAGCACTACAATCCCCTACAGCCTAGGCCACTAGAGCTGATTCTGGAAAAACAAACAAAAACCAGATTCCATGTTGTTTCTTGACTCACAGCATTCTCAGTCAAAATGGCATTTGCCATTTTTTTCTGGTAGCATGAATTTCAAAAGACCTGATCTTTCTTTCATTTTCATGTCTATAAAACCAAGCTCACTAACAATCCTCTGTAAACTGATTGGTTGCCTCTATTTAGTTAACAATCAGCTGTGGGCTAGAAGCCTCTTGTTTAAATTAATCAGTTCCTGGTGAGCAGACCTTTATATTTAAAAATTGGTTAGGTCCTGACTAAAACTGAGACACTTGGGCCTGGTGTTAATTGTGTTTGGGAAGAACATTGTCCTAAGTGGTACAGCACTTGCCTGTCAGTTTGCTGAACTGAAATAACTTGGGGTTACTGTCATACTGAAAGTTGTGCCACTAGTGTGTCAAATGCCATAAGGATTACCCATGGTGGACAGGGTTTGATGGAGCTCCCAGATTAAGACAGACTTGAAAGCAGGATTGTCATCCACTTCTTAAACAAGAGGCTTTTGAAAGCCATATGAACACTAGAGAAATGATCATAGTTCTAGAACAGGGTTCAGTTCTTTTGTTCACAGGGTCATACTTGAGACATATGAGTCATACTTGACAGCCCTTAACAATAGCTCATGTCAAGACATGGTAACTTCTAATCAGGTTTCTAAGGCTGTGAATCTGGAAAGGAGATTGCTCATCTTTCTTCCATGATGTAGATTTGTACTGTTCCTAGTTGTTGTTGTTGTTATTGTTATGTGCCATCAAGTCACCTGTGACTCACAGAAACCCTATGTACAACAGCTCTAAACCTGGCTCTGCCCTGTGCCAGTCTCACTCACTCTGAAACAGCTACCCCCATTACCCTAGTCACTGGATAAATCCACCTCATAGAGGGTCTTCCTCTCCTGCACTGTCCCTCCATCCTCCCAAGCATGACGTCCTTCTCCAAGGACTGGTCCTCCTTGTAACATGTCCAACGTATGTAAGTTGAATCTTTAGAATCCTTGACTCCAAGAAGCAGCCTGGTTTAACCCTCTCCAGGACAAACCTGTGCATTTTCTTATCAGTCCATGGTATAGTCAATACTCTTCTCCAGCACCACAGTTCAAAGGCATCAATTCTCCTTCTATCCTACATAGTCATTGTCCAGCTAATGATGTATAGCAAGTGATTGCAAAGACCATGGCCTGTATTAGGTGCACTTTAGTCTCCAGAGTGACACTACTGCTTTTCAGTACTTTGGAGAGGTTCCTAACAGCAGACTTTCTCATTACAATACATCTTTTAATTTCCTGGCTGCTGGTGCCAAGAGTGCTGACTGTGGAGCCAAGCAAACTAAAGCTGTGAACAATCTCAATCTCTTCACCATCCATCCTGATGCTGCCAGTTTTCTCAGTGGTGAGAATCTCTGTCGTCTTGATATTGAGCCTCAATCTATTTTGAAAGCTGCAGTCCTTGACTTTCTGCAGCAAGCACTTCAGGTCCTCCTCAGTTTCAGGAAGCAGGGTTGTGTCATCTGCATAATGCAGATTGTTGATGACTCTTCCACCAATACTAATGTCACACTTCTCCTCATAGAGCCCAGCCTCCCGAATAATCTGTTCTTCAGGTAGGTTGAAAAGGCATGGTGATAGGACACATCTCTGGCATACAGCCTTACCAATTTTGAACCATGCAGTGTTTCATTGCTCTGTTCTGACCACCGTCTCCTGGTCCAAGTATAGGTTTTCCATTAGCATGATCAAGTGTTCTTCCCATTCTTCTCAGAATCAGTCACAGTTTATTGTGATCCACATGGTCAAATGCCTTTTCATAATCAGCAAGACATTCCTGTAGTATTCCCTGCTTTTGGCCAAGATCTAACTAATATTAGCTACAATATCCCTAGTACTACAACCCCTTCTAAACCCAGCCAGGACTTCTGGCAGTTCTCAGTTGATGTGCTATTTCAGTTGTTTTTGGATAATCTTCAGCAGAATCTTGCTTGCATGTGATATCAATATTGTTCAATAATTTCCACACTCTGTTGGGTCACTTTTCTTTGGAATGGGAACAAATACAGATCTCTTCCAGTCAGTTGGCCAAGTGTTTGTCCTCTAGATTTCTTGGCACAACTTGGTGAGCACATCTAGGGCAGCATCTGTTAGTTTAAATATGTCAATTGGTGTACCATCTTATTCCTGGGGCCTTACTTTTGGCAATTCCTTCAAAGCAGCTTGAACTTCTTCCTTTGTCACCATAGGCTCTTGCTCATATGTTGTTTCATGGAATTCTTCTTTGTCTGCCAATTCCTTTCGGTAGAGTGACTCTGTATACTCTTTCCATCTTCTTTTAGTACTTCCTGGATCATTTAATATATTACCTAAAACATCCTTAAGTATAGCAACTTGAGGTTTGATTGTTCTTCAGTTCCTTAAAATGTAAGGTGTATAATGAAGATATGTTCTTGGTGATCACATTTAAGGAGTAGTCTAGGAACAAACAGTTCTGAAGACTACCCCTTAAATGTGGTCACCAAGAACATGTCTTCATTGTACACCTTATATTTTGGTCCTTCCTTCTGCAAGGCAAGAATAGCAAAATGAGAATCATCCAGGCCTTCCTGTGTTAGCAGAGAAAGAAATTTATTATAAAATAAAACCATTTTGTAAAGGGAAACATGGAGGGATCAAAGATACACTAATACATAACTCACTGTACAGAAGAATTTGGGGGCTTATAAAGATTTAGGGGAGAAGGGGTTTCATGTTTATCCATAAGGGAAGGTGGGGAATTTCTTGAAATGACCTGCATAAGAGGAATTATGATAACTAAGTGTGTATTCAGCTGCTTCTTCAAGACGGATGCTGTTGCAGAGACTTCTGTATCAAGCTGGAGTTGCTGTTAGGTGTCAGCGAGCTAACTAATACTCATAGCAACTGTATGAACACAGATCTGAACCTTGCCCTATCCTCACAATGCTTGAGCTTGTTGTTACATTCCTTGTGTCACTCTATCTAGTTAAGAATTGTCTTCTCTTGGTTCGAATCCACCAGATGCTCTGCCGGGGAAGGAGGGACAATCTCCTCCTGTACCAGTCAGATCTGATTTGATGGTACACTCACACAAAAATAACAAAATTTTTGTAAAAAAGAATTGTCTTCTCTTTCCCTGACCCTTTACCTTTCCTGGCATGATGTCTTTTCCAAAGAACTGGCTTTCCTGATGACATTCTCAAAATATGTGAGACAATGCTTCATATTGCTTGTCTCTAAAGAGACAGTGTTTACACTTTCTCCAAGACAGATTTATTTGTTCTTTTAGTAGTCGAAGATATACTCACCACTCATCACCAACACTATAATTCAAATACATCATTTCTTAGATCTTCTTAATACTTTGTCCAACTTACAGGTGCATAGGAATTAAAGTAAATACCATGGCTTAGATCAGGCACATCTTGGTCTTGAAACATATATCCCTACTCTTAAGCACTTTGAAAAGTCTTTGACAGCAAATTTTTCTAATGCAACATATCTTTTGATTTCTTCACTACTATTATCGTGATTATTGATTGTGAATCTACTAAGTAAAATGAAACGGCTGACAACTTCAGTTTTTTCTCCATCTATCATTATCAACATCATGATGTTGTCTATTGGTCCAGTGGTGAGGATTTTTGTTTCCTTCATGTTTATATGTAATTCCTATTGAAAGCTGTAGTCTTTGATCCTCAAGTATCATCATTTATTATGGGATAATGCACATATGTTGCATAGCAAAATCCTTCAGTTGTATCATCCTTTCTGGTAGGTAAGTTTACCTTTTGCTTGGGAAGTTCAGCCCTGGGTCATGAATGATTCTTTTGCATATACTCTAGAAATGGATTCAAACTGAGTTTGCTCCAGGAAGTTAAGCTCTAGAGAAGACTGTCCTATCAACAGGGAGGATCTGCAATCACCAGGTATTACTGGGTAGCAGAGTTTATGGCAATTACAGAATATTGGGATGCCTGAGGTGAAGATCAAGGTGCGTCTTACCCCCTCCCCATTTCAGAACCTTTTGTTTAACAGCCCAACACAGTATACACCATACCATTGGGGTTTTGTTTAGGCATATTGACTTAAATTTTTTAAAATTTATTGTAGTTTAAGGTAAATAAAAAAAATTCAATTTTTTATTTAACTATGCATATCACCACTGGGCTGATTGGCAGCATCATGATAGATGGTGAAGAGGTTGAGATTGTTAACAGCTTTACGTTGCTTGGCTCCACAATCAACAATATTGGCACCAGCAGCCAGGAAATTAGAAGACAAATTGCATTGGGAAAGTTTGCTATCAGAGACCTCTCCAAAGTCCTGAAGAGCAACTACGTCAGTCTGGAGATTAAGGTGTGCCTGATCCAGACCATAGTCTTTGAAATTACTTGCTATGCATCAGAGAGCTGGACAATGACTAGGGATGATAGAAGGAGAATTGATGCTTTTGAGCTGTGGTGCTGGAGAAGAGTATTGAATACTATGGGCTGCTAGGAGAACAAACAGATTTGACCTAGAGAGGGTTAAAGCAGGCTGCTCCTTGGAGTCAGGATTCTGAAACTTTATTTGATATATTTTGGACATGTTGTAAGGAGGGACCAGCCCTTGGAGAGGGATGTCATGCTTGGGAGGATTGAGGGACAGCGCAGGAGAGTAAGAACTCTCGATAAGATGGATTGATTCAGTGGTAGTGGAAGTAGGTGTGCCATAGACAATAATATTGGCATAGGATAGAGCAGGGTTTAAGGCTGTTGTACATGGGGTCACTATGAGTCGCAGGCAACTTGATAGCACATAACAACAAACAACAACAGTGCATACACATTTTCTTCTGTAACATTAGTTTTACTGTTCACAACATAATTACACTTTTCCCACATTATTCCTGTATTTCTGATTTCTATTAACCCTGTATGCCTTTCTGTGTCTTCCCTTTTTTTAGGGATATAATGCTGTTGTTGTTAGGTGCCATCAAGTCAACCACAACTCATAGCGACCCTATGAACAACAGACTTGAACTCTACTATTCTGTGCCATCCTCATCATCTCTGGCACACTCAATCCCTTGATTCACTCACCTTGTCTATCCATCTTATTAAGGGATTTCCTCTCTTTTTCTGAACCCTTCCGTCTTTCCAAGAATGATGTCCTTTTCCAAGGAATAGCCTCTCCTAGTAACATGCCCAAAGTATGTTAATTTTATCATCTTTATCTTCACAGAGCATTCTGGTTGCACTTTTACCAAGACATATCTGTTCTTTTGGCAGTCCATGGGTAAATTTAGACGAGTTGGGTTTCAAATGTCAAATATTTGTCTCAAGGAAGTGGGCATAGCTACCATTTTGTACTGAGTGAGATTTGGAGAAAGGGAACATAAGTGTTTAGCCAAAATCCCTACATATTGCCTCTGATTCCCTGAGTGTCTCTGTGGTTTCCAAGTAGTACAAATGTTTAGTGTGGTGGTGTGTGTGCCATCACACAACAGATCGGAGCTGATCCATAAATGACCCTCCATCGAGTTTTCAGAGGCAGTTAATCACACAAGAGATTGTTCATCCTTCCCCCATGGAGCAGCCGGTGGATTCAAACTGTGTGCCCTTGAGATTGCAGCATAGCTTCTTACCACTAAGCCACCAGAACTCCTTAGTGTGTAAGGATGGTAAAGGACATGTTGGAGGTTAAAGTTGGCCCAGAGGTACCTGTCAGTAAGGCCTGGTGATCTACTTTAGAACACTCTATGGAGAATAGCTGCACTCTGATGCATATGGGGTTGCCATAATGTTCTCTCCACAGCAACTGTTGTTGGCTGTGTAGATTCTTTGCTAAATAAGCAAAGTATGGGAAACCCACACAGCATGCTGGGTCTTTAAAGGCAGATGTGACAGCTGATCTTAAAGCCACCATTTAGACTCTGTCTTGGGCCTGTTCCTTTCCCTCCTGCACCTTGGAATTAAATCCCCAGTCCATGGTATCTGCACTGGTGTCTCTCAGAATCATTGATTGGAAATGTTTTTGGTATTTCTACTTTCCGTTTAATGAGTCAGCTCATTGTCCACTCATGTCACACGAGTATGGTAAACTGACAGGCTGAGCAATTGGCTAGAAATTAAAAGTCTGTGGATTTCAGTTCCTGCTGTGCTGGGTGTCACCACCCATTCTGCTTCTGTGTCCACATCTGTAAAAGGGAAGCTGGCTGCACAGCTGGTAAATATTAGTAGCATGTTGCTGTTGAACTGATGAATGGGAACCCTTCAGAGCTGTCACCTTTTTCTAAAAGGATGTGGAAGGTTTCCAGACACAGAACATTCTGGTGCTTGGTCAACTCTCTCCCCCACCCCCCCATAAGATGTCATTTCTCCTAAATCCTCATTTCTTCTTCTACTTGCAAGCATCTCTTGGCTGTATCATTGTTTCAGCTTCCATGAGATGCCAGTGGCAGGCTGAAATCTCAGCAAGGAAGAGGTTAAAGAGATGTAAGAACTGAGAGGGCCAGGACCAGAACAGAGGCAGAAGATGGTCCTGCGGCTAGGGTTATCTGTTGCTGTCAAATCAGTTTGGACTGATGGTGCTCCATTTGTGTCAAAGTAGAACCGTGCTCCATGGAACTTTCAGTGACTTTCAGGATATTCTAGAAGCATATCACCAAGCCTTTCCAAAGGTGTCATGAGTGGATTCCAACCACCAACTCTCATAGGCAAGCACTCAACCACTTATGTTACCCAGGGTGTCCATTGCCTAGGCGAGAGCTGCCTATTGTCTTGGAGACGTCATAGCTAGAAAGATCAGACAGATCTGGGTGACTTAACCAGCCCCACATCTTGTTTTCTTTGTCAGTAACATGAAGATGACAGAATTGTCTGGCTTTGAGAGTTGCTTTGAAGGTGAAGTATATGAGTACATGTGCAACCCTTCAGGGTACTGTCTCTTGAGAAGTGACACTGATCATGACTACCATGGAATCTACTAAACCCAATGCTGCAGGTAAAATGCAAAAGGTCTCCTTTATCTTTTCCTGTATATGTCTCATGCCTACAGTTGGGAATTGAGATCTAGTTGTGGAGAGTGACTAGGATTTATTGCACATTTTCTATGGCATCTACAGGATTCCTCAGCTCCTTTGTGTTGAAACCTGCCCACAATGCGGCATCAGCCCCTGCTGTCTTGTGGGGCTGTTTTTCCTAGAAAGGAGATTCTGGGTGGAGTCAAAGTGGCATTCAGAAACAGCTGGATGTAATTTAGAAGGGCTTAGTGGAACCAGGTGCTCAGAGGGGCCACAGTCCCATGCAAAAAGTGGGCACTAAACTAAAGATTATTGGAACAGGTATTAGTATGTTTTTCGTTTCATAGGGAGCTCTGATAACATTGCTAACTCAAAGAAGTTGCACTGAGAAATTATAACTTCTTCAGCAGTTTGAATCAACCAGCTGCTCAGAAGCAGAAAGATGGACAATCTTCATTTAAAACCTCTGAGAATTCACTGGAGGTTCAGCTCTGACAGCTGAACTGAACTGTTCATCTCAATCAAAAATTATAAGTTCAGTTTATTTATATTTTCTAAATGGTCAAATCAGAATGACTGTCTTTAATCCAATCTATTTTGTGTAACTTAGGTAAAAGGTTGTTGTTGCTATGTGCCATCAAGTTCCCTGCAACTCATAGCAACTGTATGTGCCACAGCCCTAAACCTTGCTCTATCATGTGCCAATATTATTGTCTCTGACACACCTACTCCCATTACCAAGGAACCAGTACATGTCATCGAGAGTTCTTCCTCTCTCGCACTGTCCCTCCACTCTCCCAAGCATGGCATCCCTCTCCAAGGTCTGGTCCATCCCTGCAACATGTCCAAGGTATATCAGATAAAGTTTCAGAATCCTTAACTCCAAGGAGCAGTCTGGTTTCACGCTTTCTAGGTCAAACCTGTTTGTTCTCCAGCAGCCCATGGTATATTCAATACTCTTCTCCAGCACCACAGCTCAAAAGCATCAATTCTCCTTCCATCATCCCTAGTCCAGCTCTCTGGGCCATAGCAAGTAATTGCAAAGACTATGGCCTGGATCAGGCATACCTTAATCTCCAGACTGACATAAGTGCTCTTCAGTACTTTGGAGAGGTCTCTGAGAGCAGACTTTCCCAATGCAATTAATCTTTTAATTTCCTGGTTGCTGGTGCCAATATTGTTTTGTTTTTGGTTTATTTTGTGGGTTTTTTGTGAGAAAAATTTATATTTAGAATTAGCCCTCTGGACTCAGTTTGCTGTTGTTGTTGTTATGTGCCGTCGAGTTGCTTGTGACTCATAGCGACCCTATGTACAACAGCCCTAAACTCTGCTCTGTCCTATGCCAATCACACTGTCTCTGACACTCCCATCCCGATTATCCCAGTCACTGAATCAATCTAC
>NW_006399969.1:1055445-1071595 GCF_000299155.1 Elephantulus edwardii
TGCTCTGAAAGAACTGGCAAAAAACAAGGCCCCAGGAATTGATGGAATACCAATTGACATGTTTCAACAAACAGATGCTGCTCTGGATGTCCTCACCAAGTTTTGCCAAGAAATCTGGAGGACAACCACCTGGCTAACTGACTGGAAGAGATCTATATTTGTTACCATTCTGAAAAAAGATGACCCAACAGAGTGTGGAAATTATCGCACAATATCATTGATATCGCATACAAGCAAGATTCTGCTGAAGAGTATCCAAAAATGACTGAAACAGCACATCAGCAGAGAACTGCCAGAAGTGCAGACTAGGTTTAGAAGAGGCTATGGTACTAGGGATGTAGTAGGACAGGAATGTCTATCTGTGTTTCATTGATTATTCAAATGTATTTGATTGTGTGGATTAAAACAAACTATGGACTCTGAGAAGAATGGGAATCCTAGAACACTTAATTGTGCTTATGCGAAGTCTATACTTGGACCAGGAGGCAGTCATCAGTTAAGAGCAAGGAAATACTGCTTGGTTAAAAAAAGGTTAGTGGTAAAAAGAAAAAGAAAGAATGTCAGCTCTAGTAGATCAGGTTAGTAGAGTGGCAGGATACAAGATCAATTGACAAAAGTCAGTGAGATTCCTCTATAATAACAAAGAAAACACAGGTAAGGAAACTAAGAAAGCAATACGATTTAAAATAGCCAACCACAAATTAAGATACTTAGGAGCAAACCTAAGGGAGCTCTGGTAGCCTAGTGGCAAGAAGCTGTGCTGTAATCTCAATGGCACGCAGTTCAACTGTTCTGTGGGAGAAGGATGCGCAGTCTCCTCCCATGTGATTAACAGCCTCTGAAAACTTTCCAGAGGGTCAGCTATAGGTTAGTTCTGACTCTACAGTATACAACAACAACAACAACAGATCTTTGCAAAGAAAACCACAAACTATTTCTGTGAGACACAATAAATAACCTAAAAAAATAGAAAAATGTTCCCTGTTCATGGGTAGGAAGATTAAATACAGTAAAAATTACAATCTTTCCAAAAGCAATCTGCATGCTTATTGCAATTCCAATACAGATATCAAATGCATTTTTTTCAAAGAGAAAAAACAATTAGTAAGTGTGTTTGGAAAGGAGAGAAATCTCGAATAAGCAAAGTATTTCTGAAAAAGAAGAATGAAGTGGGAGGTATAGCACTCTTTACTCACAAAACCTCCTACACAGCTTTAATAACTAAAACAGAATGGTCCTGGTACAATGACAGGAACGTAGACCAGTGGAGTAGAACTGAGAACCCAGAAACAAACCTATCAAACGGGGAATTGGCAACCTCTTCAACAAATGGTGCTGTCAAAACTGAACTACTGCCTGCAGAAAGCTGAATCAGGATGTACACCTTTCATCATACACAAAAATCAACTCAAGGTGGATCAGAGACCTAGGGATAAAGCCCAAAATTACAAAGATCATAAGAGACAAAGTAGGACCGTGCTTAGAAAACCTAGCTCATTGTATAAAGAGGCTGACAAATACAGCCAAAAATACACAACAAAGAGAGGATAAAATTAATGAAAGGGACCCTCTAAAGATTAAATTCCTGTGTGCATCAAAAACTTCTTCAAACATAGTGAAAAGAATACCTACTGACTGGGAAAAAAGCATTTGGCAATAACATCTCAGACAAAGGTATCATTAAAAAAATCTTTAAAGAATCCTACAGGGCCTCCACAAGAAAAAGATTGATAACCTAATTACAAAATAGGCAAAAACCATAAAAAGATATTCACAGAGGAAGACATTTGGATGGTCAACTGACACATGAGGAAATGCTCAAAATCACTGGCAATAAAAGAGATGCAAATCAAAACCATCTCACCTCAGTAGCAGTGGCAAAGTTTAACAGGACAGCAAGTAATAAATGTTGGAGAGGATGTGGAGAATATGAATTCTTATACATTGTGATGGGATTATAAAAGGATATAACCACTCTGGAAGGCAGTTTGACGCTTCCTCAAAAAATAAGACACAGAACTTCCCAGCTAGCTGTTATACTGCTTGGAATATACCCTGAGAAAATGAGAAATGAGTGAGAAACAGATCTGTACACCAGTGTTCCTAGCAGTGTAATTCACCATAGCAACAACATGGAAACAGCCCAAATGTTCAACCATAATCGAATGGATTGAGAAATTGTGGCACATTCACATGATGCAATACTAAGCAGCATGCAAGAGCAACAATTTCGAAAATTACTACCTAAATTGGGAGGGATTGGAGAGTATTATGCTGAGTGAACTAACTCAGTCCCATAAGAATAAATATTCTATAAGGCCATTATTTTAGAAATAGAAAGATAACTAGTAAAATGGGCATGAGGATCTAAAGGAGGGAGGGTAGGAAAAGAGGAGTGAGGATGAGTAGGGGGGTAATCAAAGGCCACACAATTTGATGTGCAAAGGGAGGAAATGTAAAGGAAATGGGAAAGATAACAGTGTGAAATGCAAAGTATGAGAACTTTGTAAGCAAACTGGAAAAAAATAAAAATTTATTTTAAAAAATAAAGGTTTACTTTAAGAAATAATGGCAGGTAGGGGTGGTGAGGTGTTAGGAAAGATTCAGTGGGGTCTTGAAAATACAAGGTGATAATAGACATAGAGCAACAGTAATTAATTATGTAAAATACAATATATATGAATGATGTAAACAATGTAAATGAAAAATTGTATAAAATGCAATGTACATTCATGAAACATAATGTCTATGAATGATTATAGATAAACTAATAAAATATGAAAAAAGAAAATGTATTTTTTGTGCAAGGACTTCATTGACCATGTGTGTTTATTTTAGTGTGACATAAACATTAAAGAGCATTGCAAAAGAATTTAAAGAAGCTTGTTCACAGATAATTACTATTGTATTGTGGCACTGCAAACTTGAGGAATTGTCTTGACCTTTTCAAGTATCATTTTACTTACATAAAGAAAACATAATAAAATCTGAAGAGTTTATACAATGATGTTGTTCCATGCCCTCAAGTAAAAACTAGCATATTAACTGACCCCCCAGCAGCTTTTCAGAGGTTGTAAATCATTTGGGAGGAGAGTGGCTATCTATCCCCTGCAGAGCTGTTAGTGGATCCAAACCATCTACTTTTGGGTTGGCTATCCAACTCTTTATCACTAAGCCACCATACCTCCCTGATACAATGATTGTGAACTAGCATATGTAACGGCCTGCAGCCTTCCCTGGCTCCTTTTGGGGGTTTAACATGTGCTCAAGCCATCCTCAACAACTTCTTGGACTCCCCAAAAAACGATGCGTCACAGATCCCACCCAACCCAACACAAAATTTTCTTAAATAAAATCCTAGCACATAAATGTTTCCCTCTGCATATATTTTCAGTAACTGTAAGATTTTTATTGTAACACAAGAAAATAGAGAGTCAGTTATTTAGGGGATAACTAGAAAAAACAGAAGGGGAAATGATGACATTTATAAGGATCATGCAAGAGCAGAGGCTTTGCAATAAAGTTTTATGAACAAAAAATGGCTTAGAGAGAAGACAATAGGGTACTTACAACTAGATTTTTTTTTAATTGAGAAGGTGAGAACTGGGCTAGCACAAGGCTAGGAAATGAACCTGAGCAGGACTCCATAAAAAGATGTGTTGTCATGATGGAATACTACACAGCATGTAGGAGCAATGATTTTGAAAATTACTACCTAACTTGGGAGGGACTAGAGAACATTTTACTGAGTGAACTAACTCAGTCCCATAAGGGCAAATACTGTCCAAACCCATTTTTGTAGAAATAGATAACTAGTAAAGCATGTAGGAGGATCTAAGGGGGGGGGGAGCAGAGGGGTGAGGATGGGGGAGAGGGGTGTGTAATCATAGGAGTTATACAATTTGATGTGTGGAGAGAGGAGTGGCTAAAGGAAATAGGAAAGATCCAGTGTGAAAAACAGTGTATACAAACGTCATAAGTGTTTACTTATAGTGTAAAATAAAAATTTTATTAAAAAAGAAGATGTGTTGAAGGGCATCAAACCTTTTCTGCTTCAGTGGTCTGAATTTATTCAAACTGCAGAATTTGCAATGTAGGAATCTAAATGACACAATTACAAATATTTGGTCATTTACATGGAGGGTTGGGCATACAATTAGCATCATTATTATTTGCAATAAAGAGATATGAATACATAAGATCTGAATTAAATGTTGGGCATGGAAATCCTAAGCAATTTCTAGCAATGCATTAAAGACAAAAGTAATTTCATAGTGTTTGCTTAGCAATGTAAAACGTCATTAATATTTATCATTACTTGCCGTGATATTTTATTTCCAGGGAAAATGTAAGCACAGAGTTTTTTTATAAATTCCATCTGTACTCTCTGCTCCCTTAACCCTACTTTTCTTACAGTCTTAAGTTCCTTAGCTCTGAAATTTCTATGCTTTAATATAGACTAACTCTCCTCCTGTGAGGCACAACTGAATATTACATCATACAAGTGTATATTTCAGCTACATTGAAGAGAATCTCTATGGTCTTCTGTTGATAAATCTATTGTTGGTGGCTGCCACTGCATGGTTTAAAAATCAAGAAAAGTTTGTATCAGGGCTGTATCCTTTCTCCATACCTATTTAACCTGTATGCAGAACAAATCATTAGAGAAGCTGGACTCCATGAAAAAGAATGTGGCATCAGGACTGGAAGAAGACTTATCAACAACCTGTGCTATGCAGATGGCACAACCTTGCTTGCTGAAAGTAAGGTGGACTTGAAGCACTTGCTGCAGAAGATCAAGGACTGCAACATTCAATATGGATTACATCTCAACATCAAGAAGACAAAAATCCTCACCACTAGGACAACAGGCAGCATCATAACAGAGAAGAGATAATTTCACCTTACTTTGATCCGTTCAACACCTACACCATGTAGCTGAAAGTTGGACAATGAAAAAGGATGCTATGTAGCACTCAACAGCTATGCTATGTAGCTGCAAGTTGGACAATTAATAAGTTGCTTTGTATCTGAAAGTCTGATAATTAATAAAGATCTCAAAAAAATCGATGCCTTTGATTTGTAATATTGGAGAAGGGGACAGTCAAAAGAACAACTATGTCTTAGAAAAGATGTGGCCAGGGTGTTTCTTTGAAGCAAGGATGATGAAAATTCATCTCACATAATTTGGTCATGTTGTTAGGAGGGTCCAGTCCTTTAGAAAAGGACATCATGCTGTAAAATGTGTAGGGTCAGCAAAGGAAGGGAAGGTCCTCAACAATAGATTGACACAGTAAATATAAAGGCTGGCTCAAGTGTGTCAGAGATGGTCAGGATGGCACAGGGCAGGGCAGGCAGGGTTCAGGCCCACTGTTCCTGAGGTTGCTATGATTCATAGTCAACCTGATGCCACTTAACAGCAATAATTCATGAGCGCACATTCCCCACTTCTGTGTAATTCCCATTACCCATTCCAGGTTGGACCATTATGATCCAGAGAGTTGACTGCTTCACTGGTTGACTCTTCAAAGCAGTTCATCAGCTCTGTCTTTCTATCTCATGCTAGTCTGGAAGCTCCTCTAGGACATTCTCAGCATCATGGCAGGACACAAGCCTTTGCTTACAGAAGGATATGGGTGAAGTGCACCAGCCAGGAATCAAACCTATGTCTCCTGCCTGGAACATGAAAATTCTACTACACTATTTCAACATGTGTAATGAAAGTCTTGAAATTCTGTCACAATGAGAAGGTTCAAAACTGTTCAGAAATTTGGCATCTTGCTAAATGTAAAAGTTGGTTTTCTAGAAAGCATTGTAACTAGATGAAACCATTTTTATTCTGATATAAGTTAAGGTTGTGGTGGAAGGCAGAGTTTTGATGACTATTTTGATTCCTTGTTGTGTCTAAATTTATAGTTTCAGGTTTTGCTACTTGCATACAAATGTGAAAACTTTGATGAAAAATTTGAATCACTTGTTAATTACCGAAGAAGTTCTCAATAATAATTTTGTGAAAGCATGGATCTATGGATCACCTGAACTAGCCCAACATTGAAGTGTTTACCTTGCCTGGAAGGAAACCCAGAGCCAGCCTCAGGGGTTAAGTTTTTTCCACTAGGATTTCTTAATTAAATAATTCCCCTTTCTTACTTATTGCTACCATTTTTCCTTTAAAGTTTTGTTAATGGTTTGAGACAGTATTGCATCTATATTTTTACAATAGATTCACTGGATTCTTCCTCCTTTAAAAAAATATGTTCATTGTGTGAATGTACCACAATTTCTCAATGCATTTGGTGCGGTTGGACATTTGGGCTGTTTCCATGTTCTTGCGATGGTGAATAACACTTCTGTGAACTTTGGTGTACAAGTTTCCATTTGTGCATCAGTTCTCATTTTCTCAGGGTATATTCTAAGTAGTGGGATAGCTGGGTCATATGGAATTTCTATGTTCAGCTTTTTGAAGAAGCGCCAAACTGCCTTCCAGAATGGTTGTACCATTTTACAATCCCACCAACAATGTTTAAGAGTTCCTATCTTGCCACATCCTCTCCAACATTAATTACTTGCTACCCTGTTAAACTTTGCCACTGTTACTGGAATGAAAAGGTATCTCATTGTGGTTTTGATTTGTATCTCTCTTCTTGCCAGTGATTTTGAGCATTTCTTCCTGTATCTGTTTGCCGTTCGAATATCTTCCTCTGTGAAAATTCTTTCCATGTCTTTTACCCATTTTGTTATTGGGATATCAGTCTGAATGTGGAGACCCAGGAGTATTCTGTAAACTTTTGCTATGAGACTCTTATCTGAGATGCTATTACCAAAAGTTTATTCCTAGTCTGTAGGTTTTCTTTTCACCCTGTTGGGAAAAGTTTTTGATGCACACAGGGTTTTTATCTTTAGAAGGCCCCATTCATCAATTTTATCTTCTTCAGATTGTGCATTTTTGGCTGTATCTGGGTACATTCACACAATGGAATACTATGAAGCAGGTAGGAACAATGATTTTGTAAATTATTATCTAACTTGGGGGAACTGGAGAGCATCTTGCTGGGTGAACTAATTCTGCTCCACAAGGACAAATATTGCATAAAATTGTTATGGTAGAATGAGTATGAGGATCCAAGGGGGGGAGGAGCAGAGGGATGAGGTTATGTGGGAGATGAAGGGGGATTAATCATAGGGTTGTACAATTTGATGGATGGGGGCATGAAAGAAATTAAAATAATCTGGTATGGAAAAACAATGTATTCAAATTTTGTAAATAAACTAGTATAATTAAAAAAATGTTCATAAAATAGAGTCATCATTATGTAGATTCTGACTCAGCAACTCTGTATGTTTTAGTGTAGAAATGTGCTCGATAGGGTTTCTGGTAGGTGATCACATAGTCATTTTTATGAGATGTCTCTGGGTGAACTCAAACAAATAAACTTTTGGTTAGAGGTCAAGTGTAGTTATGCCAAATTCATGGCATGTAAGTAATTAGGTGGTAATTCCAAATCCTAATAGCCTAAGAGCTTTGGTGGCTTAACGGTAAGGAGTTGTGCAGTTCAAATCCACCAGCTGCTTTGTGGAAGAAAGATGGGAAACCTTCTCCTGTGCAGATTAACTGCCTCTGAAAACCCACTGGAGGGTCAGCTGTGGGTCAGTTCTGACTTAACGATACTTAACAGCAACAACAAAGAGATACTGGCATAATACATAGCATATAACATTGCTAAACCAGAGGTCAGCAGTTCAAGTCCCTCAACCACTCTGAGGGAGAAGGAAGGGCAATCGCCTCCCTGAAAAATTTGTAGTCTCTAAGATCTAATGAAGAGTCACTATGAGTCAGAATCAACTGGATGGTGGTGGTGGTTTTCTTAAGAGACACCAGCCACACAGTTCAGATCTACTTATTCATTCTCTCTCCTCTTTCTTTGAATATGTTCCTTCTCAAGATATTTATGCAGAACCCCTATTTTGTGATGCAAATCTACATTCAATGGTCTTTGCCTGAGGGATCCCTAGTGGCACAGTGCCAAAAGCACCAGGCTACTTTAAGATCCATGGTTTAAACTTACCAGCTACTCTTCAAGAGAAGAGTCTGAGGTGGTCTGCTTCTGTGAAGACAGAGCAACAACAGGAAGCAAACACTACGTTGTCAATTCCAATCCATAGCAACCTTACACTGGGTTTTGTAGATGAAGCTTTACAAAGGCTACAACTATTAGTGGGAACTGCCTGCCTCCTCCTTCTCCCTTGGAATGCCTAGTGGATTTGAACTGCTGAGCTTTCAGTTAGCAGGACAACATGTAAAGCACCATGTGGCCCTGGCTCCTCCATAGACATTAGAGCATAGGGAAGAAACCCTGTGGGCAGTTCCACTCTGTGATGCCTGGTAGGGTAATAGTTACACATCGGAATCAGCATGTTCAGTTTGGGTCTTTGCCTGCTTTTATAGTAAACGGTTTTCAATAGCACCACTGACTACTTCAATGAATTCTTGTGAATACATTTAGATAAGCTTTTATTTGCATTTCATATATGTGTAAATCATTGTTCAGAAAATTATATTTTGCCTCTGCTGGGTTGCAGATTCATAATGAACAGCAGTCTCATCATGAAAGAAAAATTTTCAAATTTATATCGAGGTGGCAAAAGCTAGAACCATAAATTAAGATACAAGGAGGCAATGACGATCAAAATAGTTATTAAAGCTCTTTGTTTGCCTTCCATAACAACCCCTTAACCTGTGCCAGAATAAAGGGCATGTCTAACCTAGTCACAAAGCTTTCTAGAAACCAATTCCTGCATCCAATGGGCTGCTTGTTGTCGGTTTCATTAGCTGAATAGATCCTGTCTCAATCAGGTCTTCATTCCAGAATTCGGTGTTAGGAGCAGCACCACTCATCTTTGTTCTGTTTATTTAAGAGCATAAGTAATTTCCCTGCTTCTTAATGAGAACATACCTTTTTTTTTACATCCATTGATTGACTAACTCAAAAACAAGTACCTACGGTGTACAATCAGCATGCTAGAATCTAGGAACACAAGATGATGCAGAACTTTGAAAAACAGAAGCATCCTACACCATTTATAGGAACTCAAAGGAAGACTCCTTCCTTTGCGGACAAGAGATTTTCTGGAATGCTTCACTGATAATTTCAGGTTTCATGTTGAAATGTATGATTAACATCTTATTAAAGTGTTAGTGTAAGAATCCTAGGATTTGAAAAACAATTGTTCAAGTCTCTAGTTTGTGTCATTTAAAATTATTTCCTCAAACGCTTTGAACTATGTTTTTCCCCACGTACTATTTTCATGCTGTAGAGGGTGGTTGTTAGATGACATGAAGTCAGCCCAACAACAGAATAAAATGCTGCCTAATCATGTACCATCATCACAACTGTTGCTATGTTTGAGCCCATCATTCAGTCAGTGTGGAAGCCTATCTTATTGAAAGTCTTTTTCACTTCTCCTGGGATCTCCTAATAACCTGTCCAACATACATGAGATGAAGTCCCACCATTCTTACTTCAAAAAAGTGTTCTGGCTGTTGTTCCTCTAAGACAAATTTTGCCTGACATACTTTGGACATGTTGTGAGGAGAGACCAGTCCTTGGAGAGGGATATCATGCTTGGGAGCATGGAGGGACAGTGCAGGAGGGGAAGACCCTCTATGAGGTGGATTGATTCAGTGACTGGGGTAATTGGGATGGGTGTGTCAGAGGCCATGCGATTGGCACAGGACAGAGCAGAGTTTAGGGCTGTTGTACATAGGGTCGCTATGAGTCGCAAGCGACTCGAAGGCACATAACAACAACAACAGTCCTTGATCTATTCACTCTTCTTAAATATCATAATTCGAAGACATCATTTCTTCAGTCTTTCTTATTCATGCAGATGAGGTGATCGAAATTATGCCTCGAGTCAGGTATTCCTCAGTTCTGAAAGTGGCATCTACTTTATGAAAACTTTACAAAAATTTTTTTGCAGCAGTTACTCAATGAAATGCAATACGTCATTTGATTTCTTGACAGCTACTTCCGTGAGCATTGATTGTGGATCTAAGAAGAAGGCGGTTGTTGTTTGGTGCCACCAAGTCCACCATGACTCACAGCGACTCTGTAAACAACAGATCTAAACCCTGCCCTATCTTGCATCATCCTCACCATCTCCACTCTACGCAAGCCCATTGTTGAGAGGCACTTTGTCAGTTCATATTCTTGAAGGTCTTCCTATCTTTCCCTGACTCTACATTACTCAGCATGATGTCTTTTTCCAAGAACTCCTGAAAACATGCCCAAAATATGTGAGACAAAGTTTCACAATCCTGGCCTTTAAGGAGCACTCGGGTTGTGCAGATTTGTTTGTTCTTTGGACAGTCTGTGGTATATTCACAATTCTTTGCTAACATCACAGTTCAAAGGCATTGATTCTTCCTTGGTCTTTATTCATTGCCCATCTTTCAGATGCATTAAAACAATTGAAAATACTATAGCTTGGATCAAGTGAGATCTTTGAGCAAATTTTCCAAATGTAACATGTTCTTTTGATAGCTTGACTGCTTCTGGCACAGGGGTTGATTGTGAATCCAAGTAGAAGGTAAAAATACAAATTCTCTTTGAGGTCCTTCTATAGAACAGGCTGGCCTCATAGCAAATGGGCTAGCCATGCTAAGTGTGTTACAATTTGAAGAGGTTATCAGCCCAGCTGCCAAGCCCACCATCCCCAACTTTCACCTACCACTAGTGGGATAACATCACAATTTGGGGGTCTCAGAGACTGAAAATAACCTTTTCAAAGAAAAAAATCCTCAGAAAAATAAGATTGGGATAGGCCTACCTAGGGGAGAGCAAGGTGACATTGCCAGATTTTCCAAAATGAGCATCATCATCTGACCTACAATGGATGTATCTTACAGAGATGATTGGGGCCTACAGAAGGAAGCAGCAGTTACCCCCTCTCTTTTCTGCAAGACAGGGGTTGTCATCCTCAATCCTGGGAAGGCACGTGATGACTGTGAACACCCGTAAGGAAGATAGTTGATGACATACAATCTTATATCCTCCCATACATGAGCACTTAGCTCAAGCCATGGACACTCTAGTTGGGTGATGAGCTGAGCCCGTTTAAATGCCAGGGTTGAGTCTCTATAATGCTAGCTCATTGGCTAATTGCAGAAGCAGGTTGATGAATGGATTACACAGTCTTGGGGACTACTTGTTATATTAATGAATAAATATTTGATTAGCTAGAGAGCTTAGCCTTGCTCATCTCTTAGCAAGGCCACCTGGCACTAGAATGCCACTCACCTGAGAGTGCTGCCATACATTATTTTTGTAGGAGCCTAGATAGTTTTTCCTCCTGAAATGTTTTTCCTCCATAATTTTAGCATCTTCAAGCAGCCATGTCCTCCAATTCAATGGTCCTTAACTAAAATAAGCATCTTTATTTGTGTATAGTAAGTGATGAGACTCATTAACTTCAAAACAGAAACTGATTGGTAATGTGCTTAAAAACACTCTAGAAAGGTCTCAATAAAGTTTTTCAAAGAATATCTTGTGTGGGATAATGTCTTCTATGGGAGAATATATGACATTAATCTTATATACATGTAATTCTTTTAAGCGTTTGATGCATGAGTATTAGCATCTAAAAGTAACTTATGCAGTGATGTAGATGTCTTCAATAGAGCTTGTTCTGCTAACCTACTTTTTCAAACCACCCTCCAAGGCAGAAAACAAGAATAATACTTTATTATTATTCTCTCTTACAAGCTCTAGGGGTTGATAGGGCTTAGTTAGGTGTCCCTCAGGGTGTCTCATGTGGCTAAAATCAAATGACAATGACTAGAGCTGGACTCATCACAAAGGCTCCTCATTCATGTATCTAGCAGTTGATGCTGTCACCTGCAATCCTAGTTATTGGCCAGATCACCCATGTAGGACATCTCCCTGTGACTTGGACTTCCTCACATTGTGGTGGTTGTGTTCCAGTGGTAAGAACCCCAAAAGAGAGTTAGAGGGGAGTAGTAGACTCTAATCTGGCTTCTGAAGTCTCTCAGCACCACTTCTGTCACATTCTGTTTGCTAGACGAGGAATTAGACACCCTTGCTTGATGAGAGGAGTAGCAGAGAATTTGCAGATGTGGTTTTGATTTTGCTTGCTTTTATCTCTTTCTCTCTTTTTAATCTTTTTGTTTTGCTCCCTGCTCCCACCCTTCTCACCCCTTAACCCTCCAAGAGGGAGGTCTATAAACCTTTCCTTAGCTTTTTTATGTTATGTGCCATCAAATCAGAACCAACCCATAAATGACCCTTCAGTGGATTTTTCAGAAGCAGTAAATCACAAAGGAGGAGATAGCTCATCCTTCTCTCGTGGACCTGCTAGTGTATTCGAACTGAGTGCATTTGGAATTGCAGCACAACTTCTTGCCATTAAGCCACCAGAGCTAACTACTACTGCTTTTTATACTAGTAGTCTCATGCCACAATTATCCTTTAGTGACTGACATATCATTCAGAATAATCTGTTCTAGTTTCATCTATGTTACAGTATTTTCTAGATTCTTGGTAATATTCTAGTGATGCATAGTCCTCCATTGGTGAATATACTATAGTTCCTTTGACTGTTTGTCCATTGATGGACACTTGGGTTGTTTCCACCTCTTTGATGTTATAGATCAAGCTGAAATAAACATGACTGTGAATATGCCAGTCAGTTTATGTTGCGGCTCTTGTATCTTTGGGATATATACCTACCAGTGGAATTGCTGGATCAAATATATCTATTTCCAACTTTCTCAGGACATACCAAACTGCTGTTGATAGAGTTTGTCACATTTTACATTCCCACCAGGAGTGTGGGAGAGTTCCAATCTCTCCACACCCTTACTAGCACTTGTTGTTTGTTGTCACTGCTGTTTTTACTGAAGTGAGATTGCTCACTGTTTTTTTATTTGCATTTCTCTAATAGCTAATGATCTTGAGCTTCCCTTCATGTGTTTGTTGGCCAACAGATGTGTTTGAAGGCCACCACAGAACAAACTTGCTCATAATTGAGTCACAGCTTCTTAAATAACCAATGAACTCAGTTTGAAAAGGATGGTCTGGTTCAATTCAGATGTTTCCACATGTGTATATTGACTCAGGCTTCCAAATCTTTGTATTGTGGTCTTTAATGTTTGAAAGAGTGTCAAGCTACAGGTCTGTGGCACTTGACATCCACTATACATTCTGTGAAATAGGGTGTTATATGATTTAAATGCAGAGAAGAAACCTGTGTTCGCAGAGTGTGAGGACCTGTGTTTGCAGTGGATAGCACTGGCCTGGGAGGTTGCTTGCAGCAAGTATGATGTGGGACACTACCACAGTGGATGCCTCAGGTAAGCACTGGGCCAGGCCCCCATCCAGCACACAGCTCCCCCTGAGCATTCTCAGGTGAGTACTCTGCCAAGTCTCCTGTCCTGCTGGCACTGCCTCTGCTACACCAGGTGCAGCAAAAACCATCTCATTTGTGAGAACCTGCCTTAGGATGGAATAATGAGAGGACCAAGGGCGGCTGAGTGAGGGTCAAGGCACCCAGATTGCAACCACAGTGGGTAAAATGTAGGGACTGGACTCATTGTGCTGGGGTGGCATGGGAGTTCTGACCTGGGTCCTGTCACTACACACTACTTGGCTTCCGTGTTGTATGTATAACGGATGGAAGTGGGATTCCAACCTCAAGACTAGGAGCTGAAGACTTCTGTTAGGCTAGGCAGAAAAGCTACTCAGAGTCTTTGCTTCAAAGACATTAGAAGTCAAAAGAGACAGATACAGATGATAAGCTTGGAATATTGAACTTCAAGAAAGTATTAAAGAAGTGATACACTACCAAATAGAAGAACTGAGTGAAACCGTCAACAGGTAGAAATGGAACAGAGAATCATCAGCTAACCTGCAGAGGGTGAATTTTTTTTTTTTCAAATTGCATTCCAACTAGGGCAGAAACTTGAAAATCCACACCACTCACCTCTGACTGCACCATTGCCCACACTGGTGGTTGGCAACCAGCAATCTTTCCTTTATTCCTGTGACCAGAAGAGTAGCCATCTCCCAGTTCAACCCATTCAATGGCCAGTGACACACCCCTATGTCTGGTCCCTCAGCCACCTGAAGTAAATGGATTTCTGGGGGCATGTCACCCTCCCATGTTCAGAGGTATATACTCTGCCTTTTCATAACAATAGAGCACAAAGTGTCATGACAAATATCCTTTCCTAGGCTTCCATTGGGCTGGCTAGAACTCCTTCCAGATCCACGTGCCCTGCCCCCAGCTACCATCGGGGTCAACAGGAATTCCTTCCAGAGTACTGGGCATCTGGCCGTCAGGCAAACTTTGGACTATGAGAACTCTTTCTGGGGGAACCAAGAATCTTGCCCTTAGCCTCCTCCTAGAAAAAGATGTCCTACCACAGCGGCATTGAAGTCTGGCAGGACCTTCTTCTGGGCTAGGTAATCTGTGCACTGCTGCCTCCATAGAACCGCCCAGGTGCTCTGCCATTCCCCTACAATGGTCTCCTTCTCTTTCTCAATCTACTCCATTGTTTCCTTTCTCTTGCTTTTGTTTTTTACTTGTCTTGTTTGTATGTGTGGTTCCCCTTTTTTCCTTTTTAAAATGTTTCTTAATAACTCATAGTGTGTTGTCCCTCAATGAATGGATGGCTAAAGAAACGGTAGTACATTCACACAATGGAGTGCTATGTATCACCAAAAAATTAAGAACTTGTTAAATACTGCAATGGATTATACTAGAACAAATTATACTGAGGGACCTATGCACAAAAGAATAATTATGGTACAACACCACTATTATTAAAAGCTAAGAAAAAGTATATAGATTCAATCTTGGAGGGTTAAAGGGGATGAGAAGGAAGGGAGAGGGGAATAAAACAAAACAAAATAAAAATATAGAAGAAGAGATATTGAATAGGAGTGATAATAAATGCCACCCTTGTCTGGTTCTCATGTGCGAGTCTTCAATCTCTCTCCATTGAGAGTAATGTTGGCCATTGGTTTTGTATATATGCTTTTAGTTATAGTGAGTAATTTCCCTCATATTCCTATATTATTCAGTGTTTTATCGGGAAAGGGTGTTGAATTTTGTCAAACATCTTTTCTGTGTATCAGTTGATATGATCATATAGGTCTTTCCATTTATTTTATTGATGTGATGCGTTATATTGGTATGAGATTCTATTAGCTAGCAATTTGTTTGGAATTTTTGTTTATGATGGATCTAAGTTTATAATTTTCTTTTGGAGTTGAGTCTTTGCCTAGTTTTAGAATCAAAGTTATGGGGTTGTTGTTTGGTTGGTTTCCCCCCCCCCCATAGAATGAATTAATCAGTATTCTATAACTTTTATTTGCTAGACAGATGCAAGTAAAAATAAATTATCATCTCTCACTAGCAACAATAGCAAAGTTCAATAAGACTGCAAACAACAAATGTTGGTGAGGATGTGGTGAGATTAGAACTCTCATACATTGCTAATGGAAATTCAAAATTGTGGGAAGCAATTTGGCATTTCCTTAAGTAGTTGAGAATAGAAGCACTTTTTGATCTAGTAACCTCACTACTAGGCATATATCTCAAAGAAATAAGAACTGAGACACAAATTGCTCACACTCATATTCATTGCAGCATTATTTGCAATAATAAATAGAAACAACTCAAATGTCCATCAATACACAATGACTAAAGAAACTACAGTACTTTCACATAATAGAGTGCTAAGCAATACAACTAATGAAACATTCACAGTATGGTCGAATCTAGAGGAAATTATGCTGAGTAACATGGTAGTCACAAAGGGAGTTGTCTTCTAGAATCTTTGTGTAAGGCATAGGTACATCAGCATCGGTGACACGGACAGCAGGCACATCCAGGTGATTGAATGCAGGTCCTTCCATGATCCTGGCACAAATTTCAGCTCCTACTCCAAACTGGACTTCTGGCAGTTCTCTGTTGATGTGCAGTTCCAGTCGGTTTTGGATAATCTTCAGTAGAATCTTGCTTACATGTGAAATCAATGATATTGTTCTGTAGTTTCCACACTCTGTTGGGTCACCCTTCTTTGGAATGGGAACAAATATCGATCTCTTCCAGTCAGTTGGCCAAG
>NW_006399969.1:1072862-1079244 GCF_000299155.1 Elephantulus edwardii
TTCTTGGAGGCAAGGATTCTGGGGCTTCGTCTGACATACTTTGGACATGTTGTAAGGAGAGACAGGTCCTTAGAGAGGGATATCATGCTTGGTAGGGTGGAGGGACAATGCAGGAGGGGAAGACCCTCTATGAGGTGGATTGATTCAGTGACTGGGGTAATCAGGATGGGTGTGTCAGAGGCAATGCGTTTGGCACAGGATAGAGTAGGCTTTAGGGCTGTTGTACATATGGTCGCTATGAGTCGCAAATGACTCAATGGCACATAACAACAACAACAACACTCGAAACTGTGGCCAGCCTCCTTCCACAGTTTCAAGATGGTTTGTCTTGATGCCACTGGCTTCAATGGTTTCAATGTCCATTGGTCTGATGGTGTACAAATTTATGACCTCACATTCAATTCCCTCTTTAGACAGCACTGTTGCAGCTTCTAAGCAATAGCCAACAGGTCTTGAATGGGAAGCCACAATTACATGAGTCCCTGGCCTTTTCTATTTTGGCTTTTCCAATAGGTACCAGAGAATCTTTTGACTGAGCTGCCTCAGGGAATTCAAATGGAATACCATACATCAATTGATTCTCTAATATTACCATTGGATTTTTATCCTGAATGGCTGATTTAATAAGTCATTTTGCATCCTCTGACTTCCAGAGTCTGACTAGTTTTAAGCCTGAGCAGTGCCTGTACCGGGAAGCAAAGCACTGTGAGTGTTGGGTAGCCACACCTGCCAAAGCACCGTTGGGCCCCCTAAAGACTATGGGCACAATCTGAAGACCCCCGGACATATAGTAAGTCTTGGCAGTAGAGTTTAGAACCTGGTCAGTGCCTTGCATAGAGAAATTGAAGGTCATAAATTCACAAATGGGCTGCAACCCAGCCAAAGTTGCACCAAAAGCACTTCCAGTGAAGCTCATCTCAGATATGGGGGTTTCTATGATCTGCGTGTCTCCATATTTCTTCCAAAGACCTCAACTAACCTAGTATGCTCCATATATTGGGCAACTTCCTTCCCAAGCAGAAAAATCTTCTCATCTCTTTCCAGTTCCTCACCTATCCCCTGATTTATAGCATCACAGATTGTCACCTGCAGTTCTGCCCGTGCTGACCAGTGGAACCACCTCTTCAATAGCCCAGACAACTGCTGGAGAAGCCTCCTCACCAGCCCTGATGCCGCCGCCATCACAATATGATTTTAAAAATTTCCTTCAAGTGAAAAAAATTGTTTGAAAGAGAAGAAAAATATAACTAACACCATACTTTTCCAGATGCTAAGAGCTGGGCAATGAGTAAGCATGCCAGAAGAAAAAAGTATGCCTTTGAACTGTGGTGTTAGAGAAGAATACTAAAGACCCATGGACTGCCAAAAGAACAATTAGACATGTCTTGGAGAAGGTGAAACCAGAGTGCTTTGTCTTGCATACTTTGGGCATGTTGCTAGGAAAGGCTATTCCCTAGAGAAAGACATCATGCTCAGAAAGGTAAAAGTAAAGGAGAGGAAGACCATCAACAAGATCAATTGACACAATTACTGCAGCAATGGGCTCAATTGAGCCAGCAATAGTGAAGTTGACACAGGATAGGGTTCAGATCTGTTGTTCATAAGATAACTATGAGTCATATTCAACTTTTTGGCACTTAACAACACCAAACACACACACACACACACACACACACACACACACACACACATTTATATTCTTCTAAAGCAAATAAAAATCCTGAAGACTAAGATAACAAAAAACCAAAAAAACAAAACCTTAGACAAAAATTAAAAAAATGGAATGGAATCAGCAAAAGACAGAATTAGCAAGACTGAAAACAAGTCTCTCAATACTCTCTTTTAAAAGAGTTAAAAGAGCAACTAAGAAAAGAAATGTAAAAAAATTTAAAAAAGGGACTATGAATTATGTGAGGCACCATAAAGTAGAATAACATATGCACAATGGGAATTCCACAGAAGGATGAGACAAAGAAAGGCATGGAGAAATTTTTGAAGATTTCTTAGAAGAAAGCATCCCTAATACTATGAAAGACCAGAAGGTGTGCATTTAAGAATCTCAATGAATCTCAAATAGGATAGACTCCAAAAAAAATATCACAAGTGGCCAGTCTGTGGAGAAAGACATCATGTTTGGAAAACTAGAGGGTTAATATAAGAGAGGAGGACCCTCAATAAGATGGACTGACATGGTGACTGCAACAATGAGCACAACAAAAATGAAAGGTTGGTACAAAATTGGGCAGAGTTTCATTTTGTTGTATGTAGGGTCATTATGAGTCAATGCCTAATCTGATGGCAAATAACAACAACATATTATGTTTAGTAATGATCTCTGTTGTTGTTGTTGTTAGGTGCCATTGAGTTGAGGTATGACTCATAGCGACCCTATGAACAAAAGATTTGAAACCAGACCTGTCCTGTGCCATCTTCATACCTCCTGACACACAAGAACGCATGGCAGCAGTCACCTTGTCAATCCACCTGGTTGAGGGTCTTCCTCTCCTTCACCAAGCCTCCACCCTTCCCAACATCACGTTACTCTCCAAAGAATAGCACCTCCTCGCAATATGACCAAAGTATGATAGGCAAAGCCTCATCATTCTTGCCTCCAAAGAACACTCTGGCTTTACGCTCTCCAAGATATATCTATTCATTCATTTTCCTGACTGTCCATGGAATGTTCAGTGCTCTTCTCCAACAACACAGCCCAGAGGCATCAATTATTTCCCTATCATTCTTATTTATTGTTCATGTCTTAGATGCATAACTAGTAATGAGAAAGACCATGGCTTGAATCAGATGCACCTTAGTTCTGAAACTGACATCATTACTCCTCAATAATTTGGAAAGGTCCCTAGCTGTAGATTTTCCCCTTTAGTTGTGTCTCCTTATTTCCTGATTGCTCATACCAAGGGTGTTAATTGTGGATCCAAGCAAGATGAAGCTGTTGACAGTTTCAGTCTCCTCTCCATCCATCATGACATGGCCTATTGGTCCAGTGATTGAATGAGCCCTACATGTATCTTTATCAATAGTGCATCCTGATATACTACATATGCTCAAAATAGTCAAGGTTGTTCCTTGGGGTGCAGAAACTGACCCTCTGGTGGGTTTTCAGAAGCTGTAGATCGTACTGGAAGAGATAATATATCTATTATACCATCAAATCTCTGATTGGTGAAAATGGTTAATGTACTAGGTTGCTAACCAAAAGTTAGAAATGTCATTCACCCAGAGGATCCTTGAAAGAAAGCCCTGTCAGTCTGACTCCAAAACATAAGCCATAGAAGGTTTGTTGAACACAGTTCTACTCTGACATGTTGCCATGAGCCGGAGATAATTTGACTGTAAGGATAATTATTACTTACAGTCTTCTATCTCCTTAATTAGATTATCTAATTCAAAGTGGCCAATGACAGTCCATCTCAGCTCACTGATGCCTAAGATGTAGATCTTTATGCCTCCCATTTAATTTTTACAACTTTCCATTTTCCTAGATTCATATTTTCCACTTTCTAATTATTAATTGATAATAATAATATTTGTAGCTATTTAATTTGTATCCTGAGAAAAGAATTTGAGAAGCTAAACTTTACGAAGAAGAATGTGGCATCATGATAGGAGGAAGGTTTATCAACAACCTGTGTTATGCAGATGACACAAATCTGATTGCTGAAGGTGAAAAAGACCTGAAGTGCTTGCCATAGAAGATAAAAAACCACAACTATCAGCATGGATTGTGTCTCAACATCAAGAAAACAGAAACCTCTCACTATTGGACCAATAGGAAACCTAATGATAGATGGAGAAAATACTGAAGTTGTTAATGTTATCCTCTTGTGTGGATCCACAGTCAACATCATTGATTCCAGCAGCCAAGAGATAGGAGATATATAGCATTGGGAAAGTCTGTTGTCAGGGATTTCTTCAAAGTTCTGAACAGCAATGATGGCAGTTTGAAGACTAAGACATTCCTGATTCAAAAGCCACAGTCTCTACAATCATGCATCTGAGAGCTGGACAATGAATAAGGATGACATAGAAGAATTGATGCATTTGAGTTGTGGTGATGAAGAAGAGTGCTGAATATCCCATGTACTACCAAAAGAACAAACAGACATATATTGAAGAAAGTGCAACCAGTATGTTTCTTGGAGGCAAAGATGGTGTCGCTTCATATTATGTACTTTGGACATATTGTTAGGAAAGGTTATTTCTTGGAAAGGACGCCATGCTTGGAAAGGTAGAGGTTCAGTAAAGGAGAAGATCCCCAACAAGATGGCTTGCTTGATACAATATCTGCAGCAATGGCCTCAAATGTGTTGAGGATGATAAAGATGGCACAGGATAGGAAAGAATTCAGATTTATTGTTCATAGTATTACTCAATAACAAAATGATTATTAGTGGATTTACTACAGTTTATCTTCATTTTTTAGTGTCTTCCCATCTGAAGGCTGTACTTTCAGCATAACACTCTTTCTCTATAAGTCATAGGGTTTTCAAAGATCTGTCTTTTCAGAAATGGATAGCAAATTCTACTTTTTAGTCTGTGTTAATATGAAAACTACACGAAACCTGTCCATCATGAGGGATCCTGATGGTATTTAGTGTAGTTTTCAGTATCACAGCAATCAATATATCGGAGATTATGAGGATGGCACAAGATAGGTCAATATTCACATCTGTTATTCATACATAGGATTTCTATGCATCATAATTGACTATATGGCACCTAAAAATAAAAACAGTTAAGCTCTATTTCAGGTGATTTTTTTATACCTAAGAGTTAGCATGCAGGGAACATGTGGTAAGTGTTTCTTGAATGAGATGTTGGTTGAATAAACTTTTGTTGGATGGCTGTATAGATGAATGAAACATCAACTTATAATGCTAACTGAAAACACTTTTTCAGAATAAATTTGAATGTACTCAGATTTATTCTGTTTCTTTCATACAGTCTTAAATCTGATTAAATGCTCATCCTAAATTAACTTTTAATAGTTATGAAACTGTTCACAATGTTTGCATTGACAACTAGCAATACCATGAAGCACAGAAAGAGGCTCTGCTGAAATTTACTGTGTCAAGTGTAGTGCCAGCCATCGCAAAGCTCTGCATTATGCATGCCCACATTGCAAGTGCTCATGTTAGTCATAGACCGCAAGTCTGTGAGCACAAAAATATCCACAGGAATATATTTCTCCCGTATCATGTGTTTTCCAAATAACAGTAGCCAAATGCATTGGGAAGAGGTCGTGAGCTCCTCAGAGGAGAACATCAATCTGAAATGCTTGAGGAAGTAGGGAAGAAGAGAGATCGAGGGGATTTCTGATAGAAGACAACTTGTTTTTGTTGTTAGGTGCTATTGAGTCAAGCACAACTCATAGCGACCCTGTGAACAAAAGATCTGAACCCTTTTCTATCCTGTGTCATCCTCACACTTCCTGACACATAAGAATCCATTGCAGTAGTCATTGTATCAATCCACCAGGTTGAGGGCCTTCCTCTCCTTCGCCAACCATCCACCCTTCACAACATTATGTCTTTCTCTAAGGAATAGCAACTTCTAACAACATGTCCAAAGTATGTGAGGCAAAGCCTCATCATTCTTGCCTCCAAAGAGCACTCCAGCAGCACCATCTTCAATACATGGCATGTTCAGTGCTCTTTTCCAACAACGTAGCTCAAAGGTGTCAATTCTTTTTCTGTCATCCTTATTCATTGTCCAGCTCTAGGATGCATAGCTAGTAATCAGAAAGACTATGACCTGAATTAGATGCACCTTTGTCCTTAAATTGACATCACTACTCCTCAATGATTTGGAAAGGTCCCTAACTGCATATTTTCCCAGTGCAATGTGTCTCCTTATTTCTTGACTAGATGATAACTAGAAATGAAAGTCCAGTGCCTGCTGCCACTTTGACCAAGGTGTGGCACTTCATGGAACCTCATTTTTTCCACTAAGAAATTAAAGCCTGAACTATTTGCTTTTAGAATTCCTTCTAGCTCCAAAAAAGGAGCTCTGGTGGTAGAAGCTATGTGGTGGTTAAGTGTGTGACTATAAACTGGAAAAGTACCAGTTCAAAGTCAACCAGGATCTCCATGGGAAAAAGATCTGAAGTCTGTTCTTTATAATGTTGTTCACCACAACAAGATAAAGGTAAATAATCTAATAGAAAAATGGGCACAGGATATGAACAGACATTTCACCAGACAAGATATTCAGATGGCTAACAAGCACATGAAGAAATGTTCAAAATCCCTAGCTCTTAGAGAGATGCTAATCAAAACAACTATGAGATATCATCTCACCCCCGTCAGAATAGCAAAATTTAACAGAACAGCAAGCAACAAATGCTGGCGAGGTTGTGGAGAAA
>NW_006399969.1:1082419-1087670 GCF_000299155.1 Elephantulus edwardii
TTGGGGGGAGGGTTGGGAGGGGAGAAAAGTGCAACAATGAATGAATGGAAATCCAAAGTCTCTGTAAATTTTCATTGAAATTAATAATACATTAAAAAGAAGAATGTTGTTGTTGTTGTTATGTACCATAGAATCAAAACCGACCCATAAATGACCTTCTGGTGGGTTTTCAGAGCCAATTAATCTTACAGGAGGAGATTGCCCATCTTTATCCTATGGAGCAGCTGGTGTTTTCAAATAGCATGCCTTCGGAATTGCAGCACAGCTTCTTGCCACTAAGCTACCAGAGGTATCTTATCAAGAAAACAGTCAAGAGAACCCCACAGAGAAGTTAAACTCATCATGAGTAACCATGAATCAATATCAAGAACTACAATCTAATTATAAAATGTCTTGGTTTTATATGAGATTTTTTTAAAAAAATGTTATTTATTTATGCATGTATCAAATAATCAACTGGTAAAACAAAAGGCCTTTACTTCCAGCTCACCACTATAGGGGAAGGGGGCCTCTGATTGCTTAGTGGTAAGGAGTTACACTGCCAACCCAAAGGTAAGTGGTTCAAATCCGGCTATTCTGTGAGAGAAAGATGGGCAATCTCTTTGTATGCAATTAACTGCCTCTGTTTTCTTGCTGGTGGGTCAGCTTCAAGTAGGTTCTGACTTGATGGTATAGAACAACTTCATAGATATTGACAAGCTCTTCTTTCAATATTGTTGTGTGCCATTGAACTAGAATTGACTTATAACTGACTCACTAGCAGGTTAATGTCACAGGGAAAGTTTGCCTGTCTTTCTCCCATTGAGTAGCTGGATTTGAACCACTTGGCTTTGGATTGGCAGTAAAGCTCCTTACCACTAAGCCACCAAAATCCTTCATCAAGGAGCTCAGGTATTGTTAGTTGCCATTAAATCTCTTTTCACTTATGGCAATCTCATTCACAGCAGGAGGAAATTCAGTCCCATCCTGTACTGTTTTCATGAGACAATTTTCTTTTGTGATATTCATTAGCTAATAAAAGAAAATTCTGAAGTTGTCAAGGATTTCATTTTACTCAATGCTCATGGAAGCAGCAATCAAGAAATAAAACAACCTGCTATATTCAGAAAGTCTGCTCTAAAAGATCTCCTTAGAGTATTCAGAAACAAAGAGGTAACTTTGAGGACTGATGCAGAGCATGCTATTTTCAAGTGCTTCATATGTATACTGAAACTGAGGAGTAACTGAAGGGCTTACTGAAGAAGGTTAAGGATTTCAATAAAGATTGAAGCTCAACATCAAGAAGACAAAGATTCTCACCCACTGGGACAATTGACAGCACCATGATAAATGGAGAAGAGGATGATGTTGTTAACAATTACAGCTTGCTCAGCTCCAAAAATCAACACTCTTGGCACTGCAGTCAGGAAATAAAAAGACGAATTGCACTGGGAAAATCTACTGTTAGGGACCTCTCCAGAGTACTGAGAAGCAACAATGTCACTCTAGAGACTAAGGTACACCTGATCCAGGCCATGGTCTTTGCAACTGCTTGCTAGACAGCAGAGAGCTGGACAATAAGTAAAGACGGTAAAAGAAAAATCAATGTCTTTAAGTCGTGATGTTGGAGAAGAATGTTAAACATACCATGGAGTCCCAAGAGAACAACCAGATCTGTCCTGGAGAGGGTGAAGTCTGGCTGCTCCTTGGAGGCAAAGATTTTGAAGCTCTATCTCACATACTTTTGGAATGCTGCCAAGAGGGACCAGTCCTTGGAGAAGGACATCTTTCTGGAGGGGTGGAGGATCAGCACAGGAGAGGAAGACCTCAGATGAGATGGACTGACACAGTAATTGGGGTAAAGGTGGCAGGTGTGTTGGAGATAGTGCGGTTGGTTCTGGGTAAGGCAGGGGTCAGAGTAGTTGTCCATAGAGTTGCTGTGAGTTGCAATTGATTCAATAGCACATAACACCACCACCACATACATGTGAAAGCTGGACACTGAATAAAGAAAACAGAAGAAGGTTTAACATCTGTGAATTGTGGTGTAGATGAAGAATGATGGTTATATTTTCGATTTTCGGAAGAATAGATAAAACCATCTTGGAAGAAATGTTCCTTAGAAGCAAAGAGAGTGAGATTTCATCTAATGTGTATCAGGTGGGACAGGTCCTTGAAGAAGAAAACCACACTTGGTAAATTAGAGCATCAGTGACAAAAAGGAGGCTTCTCAATGAAATGGCTTGAAACAGTGGCCGTTATGATTGGGAGGATAGTGTGGGACCTGGCAGTGAGTTTTATTCATTCATTCTATATTATGAGTCAGAATTTGCTCAACTAAACGTTCAAAAATTACAATTTTGAGAGATAAATCATCAGATCTTTCTTCTTCATCTTAATCTGCAGGTTCTACAGTAACCTGTCCACCAGAGATGATTCTCCTTATATTTGAAGTACCATTGACATAATCATACACATCACAACAACATGCAAGCCACCTCAATATGACGAACTGACAGACTCTCAATAAGTAGGCTTGAACACTTTTTGAAATAAGTCTTAGTTTATTAGCCAAGCTGGTGGATTTTTCAAGAGTAAGACAGATGAATATGATGGGTCCTTGATATTTGGACTATTTTTGCTAACAAGAAGATAGTGCGCCTGAGAGCTGCCCAATGAATAAGTATGACAGAAGAAGAATCATTGCCTTTACTTGTGCTGGAGATGAATGTTGACTGTTGCATGGACTGTCAAAAGAGCAAACAGACATATCTTGGAGAAAGTGCAACCAGAATGGTCTCTAGGAGCAAGGATGGTGAAGCTTTGTGTCGCATACTTTGGGCATGTTGTCAGGAGAGAGTATTCCTTGGAGAGGGAATCATACTTAGAAGGAAGAGGGTCAACGAAGGACAGGAAGACCCTAAATTAGAGGGAATGAGGCAGTGGCTGTGGCAGTGGGCTCAAGGGTGTTGGGGATGATGAGGACACAGAATAGGACAGATCTGTTGTTCATAGGGTTGCTATGAGTCTTATTCCACTTGTTGACACCTAACAGCAATATCAGAACATAGAAAGCTCTGGTGAGTGAATACATAGGAACTTACTCTGCTCACCCAAAGGCTGTGCCTCTCTTGAGATTTGAGTCTACCATCACATCCATGGGAGAAAGGTGAGCAATTTCTTTCCATGCAATTTACAGCCTCTGAAAACCCAATGAAGGACATGTTTTGAGGCAGCTCTGATTCGATGGCAATGAAGTTTGAGGTATAAGAAAGAACTCTTCACGTTATTCCTTTCTCTTTTTTTATTGTTGTTGATTGATTCAGGTTGAGCATGACTCATAGCAACCCTACTATTGTCGTTTCTCAAAGTCCATCGAGTTTCTAGTGGCATGTTGTTTAGGAAGTGGATGCCACTCCTGCTTCCAGTTCATTTTATGGCACTCTGTTTGTAAACCACTGTGATGTATTTAGGCACAAACATTTTCAAAGCACAGCCTCTCAATTTCTTTTAAAGTGGCAAAGTTGGCTGTATCCTCCCAACAGCCTAACCTCCCGAGTTCTTTGCCTCTTCCCCCTGCCCCCCAATCCAACTGTGTCAGAAACACAGACCAGGCATTTTTGTCACTGCTCTCTTTGTTTTTGGAGTGTCTGAAAGTACTAGTCAAGAAATGCTGATGAACAGGGTCAAAGAGGGGGAAGTGGTGAGCTTGGAAGCTGCTGCTTCTAGGGAGCACTTTCAAGTCTAAAATAAGACTTTTAAGTGCCATTTGCCTTGTGGGAAAGAGAGTCACAGGGAGACAGATGTTTTCCCCCTGCGATGCAGTTGTCACCATCCAAGAGAGCCACAGTGCAGAGCAGGACAGCTGTGCTACCCTGCCTGGTGACTTTTCATACACTGACACTCTTTTTCTTTTTTCCCATTTAGAGGCCATGACTTTCAGGATAAAGGTATCAAATCTGTTTCTAATGTCATGAGATAGAGCATTCCTTTCTCTCCATCCAACTCATATCATCCCTTCTTGTTAATTCTTTGCCCCCCTTCTTTCTTGATTATTCTTAGGTTTGGCAGTGTAACTCCTTACCCACTAGAACACCAGAGCTCCCTCACCTTGATTATTCTGGATGAACTGAAGTTTTGTTGTTGTGTTTTTTGTTTGTTTGTTTTCTTTTTGGGTTCTTTCTTTCTTTCTTCTAATTTTAATGAAAATTTACGGAGACTTTGGTTGTTGCACTTTTCTCCCTACCCACCCCTCCCCTCAATTCACTTCTCTCTTTGAAAAGTAAAATTCTTTCATTGTGATACATTCCCTTCCCCCAAGCGCACTCCACTATAGAGCCTTCATCTGGACTCCTGTCATGACAATAATACCTAATCATATATCCTTTTTAAACAGTTCTCTTATTCTTCTGTTTGAATGCAGTATACATTATTTATCCCATTTTTCTCAGTCTTCCCTCAATCGCAATGTCAGTCCCATTTTACAAAAGTGGCACTATCCCAGAGATACATAGTTTGAATACACCAGATGCTGTGCTGGAGAAGGAGGGGCAATCTCTTCCTATACCAGTCAGATCCAATTTGACAGTATACACACAAAAAATAATATAATAAAATATTTTTTTTAAAAAGGGGCACTGTGCAATATTTGTCCTTTTGTGACTGAGATATTTCACTCAGCATAATGTCCTCTAGGGTCACCCATTTTGAATAATATTTCATTACTTCCTTGCTTTACAATGCAGCGTAGAATTCCATTGTGTGAATATACCAGACTTCTCTATTCATTCGTTTGTTGATGTGCACTTGGGTTGCTCCAGCTCTTTGCCTTTGTGAACAAAGCCTCAATAAACATGGGTGTGCACATATCTGCTTGGATGGCAGTTATGGTCTCTTTGGGGTATATTCCCAGTAGTGAAATTGCTGGGTCAAATGGTATCTCTATTTGCAACTTTTGAGAAAGCGCCACACAGCCTTCCATAGTGGTTGCACCATTTTACACTCACACCAACAGTGAATAAAAGTTTCAGTTTTTCTGCAACCTCACCAGCATTTGCTGTTTGCTGTTCTGTTAAATTTTGCTCTTGTTACTGGGGTGAGATGATATCTCATAGTTGTTTTGATTTACATCTCTCAGAGCTAGGGATTTTGAACATTTCTTCTTGTGTTTGTTTGCCATCTGAATGTCTTCTTTGGTGAAGTGTCTGTTCATATCTTGTGCCCATTTTTCAATTGGGTTATTTACCTTTATCTTTTTGTGGTGCTTGAGTAT
>NW_006399969.1:1088086-1088570 GCF_000299155.1 Elephantulus edwardii
AAAACAAGGAACTCATGCAATATTATTCAAAATGGGTGACCCTGGAGGACATTACGCTTAGTGAAGTATCTCAGTCACAAAAGGGCAAAAACTGCATGGTGCCACTGTTGTAAAACAAGACTGACCACCACAGCAAGATAAAGGTAAATAATCCAATAGAAAAATGGGCACAGTATATGAACAGGCACTTCACCGAAGACGACATTCAGAGGGCTAACAAGCACATGAAGAAATGTTCAAAATCCCTAGCTCTAAGAGAGATGCAAATTAAAACAACTATGAGATATCATTTCACCCAAGTCAAAATAGCAAAATTTAACAGAACAGCAAGCAACAAATTCTGGCGAGGTTGTGGAGAAACTGGAACCCTTATTCACTGTTGGTGGGACTGTAAAATGGTGCAACCGCTGTGGAAAGCAGTATGGCGCTTTCTCAAAAAGTTGCAAATAGAGATACCATTTGACCCAGCAATTCCACTACTGGG
>NW_006399969.1:1088670-1099661 GCF_000299155.1 Elephantulus edwardii
ATTAGGACTTCTAGAGTGCTCCCAAGCTTTTCTTTAATGAAGTTTATAGTCCTTGGTTTTAGTCCTAGGTCCATGATCCACTTGGACTTGGGTTTTGTGTATGGAGTGAGGTGTGGATCTTGCTTGAGTTTTCTACAGATAGTTTTCCAATTTTGCCAGCACCATTTTTTTAAAGGCTGTTGTGTCCCCACTTAACTGATTCATCTCCTTGTCAAAAATCAGTTGACCATAGATAGACGGGCTGATTTCGGAATTCTCAATTCTATTCCATTGATCTATGTGTCTGTCATTGTACCAGTACCTCACTGACGACCACCACGGCAGTGTAGTAGGATTTGAAATCCTCCTGCCTTGTTTCTTGAACTGAAGTTTTTAAAGAAACCAAACCCCAAATCACTCAGGAAAGTTGAGCAATGCCAGAGCTACATGTCACCTCTCATTCTGTTTTGAAACACACTTGCCTATTCTCCCCATATCTCAAATCCCCAAAGAATGCATGCTGGGTGCACTTTTGGTGCCTTCAGGTTTGTTCAGTGAGAACCCGCAGGTCTCTCTCTCCATTGCTTCGTCCAGTTCTGTGCTGCGCTTTCTCCTGATGGTCAGGGAAACGCCGCATTCTTATGCACTTTGGGCAGGATATCCTGTGACGGGTCAAGAAAACATACCTCCCCATTGTTTTTGTCTGAACCATAGAAGGGCCCTAATGTCCGATCACACATGCTGTTAGTCACTGCCATGGCACCTCAGGAAGATGGGCAGCTCACTCTTGGGTGCTGTGAGCAAAACTGCTGCTGGTCACCTTCCCAGCAGGAGCAGATGAGAAGACAAGGTGCATCGGGATCTGTCCCCGGACTCTGCACACCTTCACCTGGTTGGTAAAAGCACAAAGCTGTGGCTGGAAACAAGCGGAATAATAAAACATAAACCAGGACACTGTACTCTGTTAGTAATCTTGCTCAAGAAAGCGTTATTTTTAAAAAAATTAAATTCTTTATACCATCAGTGCTTTTATACGCTTATACATTGTTTCATTCATGTATTTTGTGTTTTATGCACTCGTTTCTGTACAGTGTGTTTGGTATAATTAATTACTATGGATCTATTTTATTTCCCTTCTCAAGTCTGCCTTGCACCAAACCTGTTTCTTCAGCCTCTCTCAACTTCGATCTCTGCTGTCCTAATGATTTTCCCTTTCCTTCTTCATGTCCCTTCTCTCTCCCTTTAAACCGTTATATGCAACATGCTCCCATTGCTAGTTGCAATAGCCATATTTTCTTTATCTTTGTTCTTCCCAGGTTGACATTTCCTTGTCTTGGTCCTTGTTTGGTTTTGGGGGGCTTTTTTATGGTTAATTTCCTATGAATAATAGGAAAACATACAGGTGAGGGGGCAGAGAGAAGAGAGGGTCAGAAATAATTCTTAAAGTCATTGTCTCAATGCCTTGCAGGTAAGAGAGAAATTTCTAGAGGGGTTTGGCCTGATGCTATGGTCGTGAGCCAGTAGATGGATTAATGATCTAGACTATAGGAAACCAATCTTAGATTTTGAACAACATCTAAGATGGAGTTGGCAGCACCACCAATAACAATAGAAGCAGTGAGCAGAAAAATCTTGGACGTGACTTTCAAACTCTCTCGGAGCTGAAGCTCTGCCCAGCACAAGCTGGAGTTTGCTTCCTGTGCTGCAGGTGGCTGTCAGCTGGATTTCCTTATTATACAACCGCTGTCCCTCTTCTCCCCTGAAGCCCTTTGAGCAGCTTGCTCAGCCAAGACTCTGTAAGACTGGTTTGGTGTTGTTTGGAGATGAGTATCCACAGTGAACCCACCAGGGCTATCTGCTAGGTCAGAGTTTCCTGAATGGCTCTGTCAAGAGACTGTCTTCCAAAGATTTCTTCCCTTGTCTGCTGTGGTCCTAGATATATAGTGTCAGAACCTCCTAGAACAATGGGAATGGAAAAGGCTTAGCAAGACTGCAAGTCAGTATGTGTTCTGTAAGAAAATCCTCTCAGGAGGGTTGCGCCTTGGTTTTTAACAAATGACTTGCTCAACTTTTAGCAAGAACTAGTGGTGGAAATCTATCAAAGACACAAACAAGTAGCAATCGTAGCAAAACAAAGGACTACCAAAATCAGTAGTAGGAGTAAATGGTGGACCCACTCAGCCATTAACCACAAGTTTGGAAGTTCAAGTCTATCTAGAGTAACTTGGAAGACAAGCCTGGTGAAGAAAAACCATCCACTGAGAACCCTGTGGAGCACAGTTCTGCTCTAACAAATACGAGGAGGCCATTAGTCAAAGTCAACTCTACAGCAGTTCCTGAAGAGCAGGGATGTCAGGCTAAGGACTAAGGTTCACTGAATCCAAGCCGTGATTGGTTTTGGTCCCCCCCCCCAAGTCAAGATATTTCCAGTGGCTTTGTATGCATATGAAAGTTGGGTAAAAAGTAACGAAGACTGATGAATTGATGCCTTTGAACTGTGGTGTCAGTAAAGAGTATTGAATATCCCATGGACTGTCAAAAGAGCAAAGAAGTCTGTCTTGGAGGAAGTGAAACCATGGTGCTCCTTAGACGCAAGGATAGTGAAACATTGCTATAGTCTGTAGGCATGTTGTCAGGAGGGACCAGTCCTTGGTAAAATATATCATGCTCATAAAGTGAAAGGGTCAGAGAAAGAGAAGATCCTCAGCAAGATGGATTGTTGACAAAGTGACTGTAACTACAGGCTTCAGGATGTCGGAGATGTTGAGGATGATGCAGAATAAGGCCAGTTTCCCATCTGTTGTTCATAAAGTTGATGTGAGTCATGTTGGCTTTGTGGCACCTAACCAAGTTAACTCCAGTCTGGAGAATCCTCCATCAATGCTGTGAGGATAGAAACTTACTTTTTATTCTCATGTACATTTTCAGAAGTGCTGGTTAAACTAGGCAGTGATAAATGGACTCAGAATAATTTTACACACACTTTCAGAGTGGTGTCTGGAAACAATGGCTAGAATAGAAAACCCGATCTCTATTCTCAGACAAGTTCACCGTAAGGGCTGTGTCTGTATCTCCAGAGCGTAGGAGAACTGAATGGGCTAACCAACACTCAGTTTAATGTATTCCCTCCAAGGCACTGCTCCAAATTCTGTTTTCTACCATGAAGTTCTGCAAAGAAGCTTGCATTGTGATCATTGAAGAGCACACACAATTTATAAAATACAGCAATCCACAAAATTGGCTATAAGTGGCAAGAAGCAGAAAGCACTTAAGAGTGTGTGTGTGTGTGTGTGTGTGTGTGTGTGTGTGTGTGTGTGTGTGTGTGTTCCTTCAATTCTGCCTCATTAACATTATCAGCCACAAATTCAACTCATTTTTCTCGAGGCAGAACTGACTCACAGCTAACCCTCCATCAGGTTTTCAGAGGCTATAAATCACTTGAGGAGAGATTCTCCATCTTTCTCCCAAGGAGCAGTTGGTAGCTTTGAACTAGCTACCTTTGGATTGATAGTGCAACTCCTTACCCACTAGGCCACCAAAACGCCTTCACTAACATCATAGAGGTTAAGATTTACAGCACATCAGGTTGTGATATTGGCTATGTTGATACACAATATTAATAATGGCAGTTAGTGAATGGGTGAATTAATAGGCATATCTTCCAAGCAAAAGACTAAATGGCATAGTTTTACTAATGAGACAACCCTGTGGAGTGTCTGATATGTTGTCTTCTAAACCTTTTAGTAACCATAATTATTTTTCAAAAACAAAACAATAACACACAAATAACTTACCACTGCTGTCAGGGTGATTCCAATTCACAGCAACCCTCCAGTGGGTTTCCAAGACTGTAAATCCTAAAGGAAGCAAGATACTTCCTCTTTCTTCTGCAGGGTAGGTTTGAACTGCTGACCTTTAGGTCACTGCATCACCAGGGCTCTTCTTAACTGTATTCCAATAAGTCCATTTACTGCTGTGATGCACTATTTCTAAAGACCAGAACATGTCAAAATGTGCCAGTACATATGTTGTTATTGTTGTGGTTGTTAGTTACCATCAAGTCGAGTGTGACTTGTAGTGACCCTATAAACAACTGTTCTGAACCCTGTCCTATCATGAGCCCTCTTCACACTCTCTGACATACTTAGCTCATTGTTGTAGTCATCATGTCAACCTACCTGGTCAAAGGTCTTCCTCTCCTTCACCGACCCTCATTTTCCCAAAGCACAATGTCCCTCTGCAATGAATAACCTGTCCTAGCAACATGCCTACATTGTGTGAGAAAAAGCTTCATCATCTTTGCCTCCATGGGGCATGCTGACTGCACCTTTTCCAACACGTATCTGTTTGTTCTTTTGGCAGTCCGTTGGATCTTCAGCACTGTTCTCCAACAATTTGGTTCAAAGGCATCAATTCTACTTCTGTCTTTCTTAGTCATTGTCACCTCTCAGGAAGAGACCAAGTGACTGAAAAGACAATGGCCTGAGTCAGGCTCGCCTTGGTCCTCAAACTGACATATTGACTCCCTCAATAATTTAGAGAGGTCCCTGATTACAGACTTTTTCAGTGCTGGCAAATTCTTTTCAACTCATCACTCACTCATTGCTGTTGAGTCAAAATGGACCCATAGCTGACCCTCCAGTAGGTTTTCAGAAAATTGTAAGTGATGTTTCTAAATGAAAGTTTCTGGATGAAGTGATTTTCCCTCTTTCTCCTGAGGAGCAGCTGGTGGATTCGAACATCTGCCTTCGGGTGGGCCGTGCAATTCCTTATCACTAGGCCATCAGAGCTCCCTTTTTAGTTCTCAGTGACCTCATATGACAGAGCAGAGCAACCACACAGGCTATAATCATCTAAGTGGAGCACCAGGCCTTTCTGTATTTTTATTTCTACTTTCACGATTGAGCAGCATCAGATCAAAAGTCACAGTGTTCTTCTGTGCCTCTATCATCCTCATGGAAACAGAAGTCCAGCACAGCTGTCTGCCCATCCTCTCAACACATCGGCCAAGGCAGGTCTTTTGGGTTGGAATTTTATCAAAACACAGCTTCCCTTCACCACCAGTTCTTTGTTTCTGTACATCTAAGGTAACTGTAATATTCCTAAGGAGAAGAAGTCACACACAATTGTTGAAACACCTGCACCAGAAAGCAGTTGAGCAGGCTTGGATCACAGAGGAATGTCGATTTAGGATCACAGACAAAATCAAATCCTCCAGAACAGAATCCCTGCCTGAGTCTTCCACTCCCTGTGATAAAGTTTCTGATTTATTTGCTTTGATTAAATTCACCACGTGTGTATCCAACAGCACTATAGTGCTAGCACAAAACATTTTCATTCAAAACAAAATATCAACACCTTTCAATCAGATAATCCCTATTTTCCTCCTTTCAGTCTTTACTAACCACCAATTAACTCTAATCTTTAAGCATTTATCTATTTTAGATATTTCTTGTAAATGAGATTATATATTTGTCATTTGGTGTCTGACTCATATGACTCAGGGTACATTTTCATGGCTCAGCCTTGTCAAAGCATATGTCAGAACTTCATTTCTCTTTGTGGCTTAGTGATAGTCCATTGAATGGACATACCACATCTTGTTTATCCATTCAGCTGTTGACAGGGTTTGTTTTCACCTTTTAGCTGTGCTGACACGTAGTGTTAAAGTATCAGAGTCTCTGCTTTTAAGTCTTTTAGGGCCTATCTAGGAGTGGAATTTTCTGTGTCATTTTACACTCAACATGCACAGTGATTGGTTTCCAAGATCTTCCCATTCTCTCTAACACTTGTTAATTCCATTTTTTCTGGTAATAGCTAGCTTAGCAGAGAAGTGTCACATTATGAATTTGTTTCCTAAAGACTAAGGAATTTTGCATATCTTTTCATATGTTTATTGACCATTAATGGAACTTTCCTGGACTATTGAGACAAGTTAGTTTTAACCTGCTGATAAGGAGGGGAGTTTTGGTGGCCTGTCAACCTAAAGGCAGCCAGTCCAAATCTACCATGTGCTCCACTGTAGAAAGATGGGTATTCTCCTCCTGTGCTACTCACAGCCTCTGAAAAGCTGCTGAAGGGTTTCAAGAATTGGTTCTGACTCAATGGCATTGACTAGCCACCTGACTGGTGGTCTAATGGGTAAGGAAATACACTGCCAACCCAAAAGAGGTGGTCCAAACCCATCAGCTGTTCTCCAAGATAAAGGTGGACTATTTCATTCTGTGCTATTCACAGCCACTGAAAACCCTCTGGAGGGTCAGCAATGAGCTTGTTCTGAATCACTGAACCTGAATTTTAGTTGTTGTTGTTGTTGTTGTGTATCAGAGTCATAACTGACCCATAGCTGACCATCTGGCAGGATTTCAGGGGCAGTTAATAGCATGGGAGAAGATTATCCATCCTTCTCTTGAGAAGCAGCTGGTGACCTTGAACCATATGCCTTTGGGATTGCCGCACAGCTTCTTGCCACTAGGCCACCAGAGCTCCCTGAGTTTTAGTTATTGATCATGTATAGAATTTATTTGGAGAAATATCTATTAAAAATACGTTCTTTATCCATCTTCTATTTGGAGTATTTATCATTCTGTTGCTGAGTTGTAGAAGTTCTTTTACTATATATTCCAGATGTTAAAACCTTTATCAGATAAAAGGTTCCAAACACAGCAGCATTTCTTTTAACAATTTAATTAAAATCATGGAAGAATTGGCTGATAAGCCATTTCCATTGAAAATAAGAACTTTCAAAGCATGTAACTCTCAATTTTTATCCATCAGGTGCTCTGACATCAGAGAATTCCTGTTTTCTGAGTTCTTTTTGGAAACTTTAAAGGTCAATGACATTTCAAAATTGTAAAAATGTCCTTGTTAAAACAAGAGTCTGACTTGGACATAAAATTGTGGTATTTGTTGAACTAACTGTCATCAACATGCCTGATTTTGCTGCTTTAGTACATTTTTTTTAAAGTGTGATATTTCATCTTACCTTGTTTCTTTTGACATTGGCATGTGCTCATGCTTAAGTCTTGGCCAACAATTTTGAAACTTTAACCATGTTGCTTAATATGTCAATTTCATGAGGGCAAGGGCCTTAGATTACCCATTAATTGTTCAAGAAACATTTGTCAAAAAAATGAATGAGCAAATCACTGGCAATAAGAGAGATGCAAATCAAAACCACAATAAAATACTATCTCCCCCAAGTAGCAGTGGCAAAGTTTAATAGGAAGCAAACAATAAATGTTGGAGAGGATGTGAAGAGATAGGAACTCTTATACACTGTTGGTGGAATTGTAAAATGGTACAACCACACTGGAAGACAGTTTGGGGTTTCCTTAAAAAGCTGAACATAGAAAATCCATATAATCCAGCTACTTCACTCCTAAGACTATAAGAAAATTAGAACTGAGACAGAAAGGGATATTTGTAAACCAATGTTAATAGCAGCTTTATTCACAATCTCAAGAAAGTGGAAACAGTCTAAATGTCCAACTGCTATAGAGTGGATTATAAATTGTGGTACATTCACAACATGGAATACTATGCAGCACTCAGGAGCAATAATTTTAAAAATTACTACATAAATTGGGAGAGGCTGGAAGGCATTATATTGAGTGAATTAACTCAATCTCACTATGACAAATACTTTATAAGACCATTATTTTAGAAATAGAAAGATAACTAATAAAATGTGTATGGGGATCCCAGGAAGGAATGAGTGTGAACAGAAGAGTGAGAGTGGGCATGGCAGAAATCACAAGGTGGCACCATTCGATGGGGTGGGGGGGGGAAGGAAATGGGAAAGATCCAGTGGGGATCTGGAAAGACAATAAAAATATTACTTAATGGTGATTGATTTTATAAAACATAAAGAATGAGAATGATTGTATTAAACACAACATTAATGAAGGATTGTGTGAAACACAATGTATACGGACTTTGTATACATTCAAATGTGAAATTTTAAAAAAGAAAAATGGATGAGCATATTTTTTCTCAATCCATAAAAATTCAGTGACTTTGCAAAGGACAAGACTTGAATTATTTTGTTGAATATTAAGCAGAAGATTTGTTTATTGGTTTGTTTTCAATGAGTAGAAAGAAACTCTCTAATGCTCAGAATATAGAGGATATTAGTCATGTGTTTGCCTGGAGGATGTGGAAACAGCCCAATGAGATGATCTGTGTGGTAAAAAGAGGAGACTTCCTGACAACAGCCAACACAGACTGACCAATCATGTGAGTAAGTCATCTGAGAAGTGAATCTTCCCACCTCAGGCAAGCCTTCAGATGTCTGCAGCCCTGGCTGACATCTTGACCATTTCAAAAAGATCCCAAAGTAAATTCACCCAGCTGAGCTGCTTCTGCATTCCTGGCTCACAAAAACTATATAAGATCTAAGACTTAAATACAACTGCTTTCAGCTGGTTCTGACTCATAATGATCCTCCATTCTTTCTGAGGCTGTAAATCCTAACAAGAGAAGAAACCCAGGTTCCTCCCATAGAGAATTTACTGGATTCCAACTACCATGTAGCATTTTACTTAGCAGATAAACCCATTGAAGACTACATCAGGAAACATTCTAGATGTTTGTTGTTGTTTTTGGAGCTCTGCCGACTTAGGATGTAAAGAGTTGTGCTGCCAACCCAAAAGCATGTGGTTCAAATCCACCAGCTGTTCTAAGGGAGAAAAATCCTCTGGTGTGATTTACAGCTTCTGAAAACCTACTGAAGGGTCAGCTATGAGTTGCTTCTGACCCAATGACAGTGAGTTAGAGTTTTATTTTGTTTTCTCTCACTTTTCTTGTGAGGTAATTTGTGACAAACAGTAAATCGTTCATAATCATACACACCTAAGGAGTCTTATATTGTGTATTGGATTACCAACTGAAAGCCAGAGGTTCAAATCTGGCAGGTATTCTGTGGAAGAATAAAGATGGACATTTTCCTCCCCTAAATATTTTCTGCCTTGGAAACCGATGGAGAATAATCATGAGTGGGAACTGACTTGACTTTGGTTTTGGTGTTGACACCTTGAACCTCAACAGTGGTCTTTAGAAGACTGTGCAAGCTAAGCATGGAAACTAGATTAATAATGCTTTTCTTATAGACACAGAAAGAATTACTGATACTAATTTTACAGGGACTCTGGTAGTTTAACAGTAAGGATCTGCACTGTCAACCCAGAAGAACATGGTTTGAAACTACCAACTGGTCTATGGAAGAAAGATGGCCATTCTGCTCCCATGTAATTTACAGCCCATGAAAACCCACTGGAGGGTCAGCTGTGAGTTGATTCCAATTCAACAGTACATAAAAACAACAACAATTTCCCCCAAAGTTTCTTTTTTACTTTAAGATAGAAGAAATTATGATAATCTAAGATGCAGTCATCAGAATAGAGCAAGGAGACACTACATGGTTCAAAATCAAGAAGGGGGTTCATCAGGGATGTATTCTGTCTCCATACCTTTTCAACCTGTATGCAGAAGAGATCATCCGAGACTCTGGGCTGTATGAAGAGGAATGTGGCATCAGGATTAGCAGAAGAGTCATCAACAACCTGCGTTATGCAGTTGACCCAACCCTGCTTGCTGAAACTGAGGAGGACCTGAAGCGCTTGCTGCAGAAGGTCAAGGACTGCAGCCTCCTATATGGACTGAAGCTCAACATCAAGAAAACAAAGATTCTCACCACTGGGCCAATTGGCAGCATCAGTATGGATGGTGAAGAGATTGAGATATTTAACAGTTTTAGTATACTTGGCTCCACAGTCAATACTCTTGGTAACAGCAGCCAGGAAATCAGGAAACTAATTGCATTGGGAAAGTCGGTGAGGGACCTCTCAAGAGTACTGAAGAGCAACGACATCAGGCTGGAGACTAAGGTGCACCTGATCTGGACTATAGTCTTCGCAATTACGTGCTATGCATCAGAGAGTTGGACAGTGAATAGGGTTGATAGAAAGAGAATTGATGCCTTTGAGCTGTGGTGCTGGAGAAGAGTGTTGAATATACCATGGACTGCTAGGAGAACAAACAGGTTTGTCCTGGAGAACGTGAAGCTGGAATGCTCCTTGGAGTCAAGGATTCTGAAGCTTCGTCTGACATACTTTGGGCATGTTGCAAGGAGGGACTGGTCCTTGGAGAGGGACATCATGTTTGGCAGAGTGAAGGGACAGCAAAGGAGAGGAAGACCTTCGAAGAGATGGATCGATTCTGTGACTGGAATGGTGGGAATAAGTGTGTTTGAGATGGCAAGGCTGGTACAGAATAGAACAGCATTTAGAGCTCTTGTACATAGGGTCACTATGAGACGCAAATGACTCGATGGCACATAACAACAACAATTCAAAGAGTGCTAGGAAAATCTAACATTCCTAGAAGTAACCTAGACAAGCAAGTTATTGATGCTCTGATTCTCTTTGCTACCTTTTCAAATTAGTTTTCCACTATTTACCAGTCAGATTTAAAAATGGAAGTGAAGTGTATTTCCAACACCTTTGTCACATTCCTCACTTTTCAGACAAGCTAAGCAAAATGTTCCAGAAAAATTTCTATTTGATCGAAATTAAGTTTTATTAATTTGTTTAACTTGCAAAGCTTGAATTTGTTTCTATTTTCATTTTTAATAAGAAAAGTGAGAGACAAGGAAATATAACTCTCTGTAAACATTTTCAATAATTCTTCTGTGTAAGGGAAATAAATTTCTAATGTAAACAAATTCATCTTTTATGGGCAATATTTGGAGTATATGGCATGGAAAGGGTTCCAGAGGTTTTTACTGGAGATTTTTAATGGTAATTAACAACTGAAAAGGATTAAGAAGTTTCCCAAAACTTTCTGTAACAAGCACAAGATGAAGTTATTGGCTATTTTCCCCCTCGCAACCAAGTTTATTGTTTTCAAGACAAACTTATTAAAGTTTCTCTTTTATAAAATCGTTGTTGTTGTTGTTGTTGTTATGTGCCGTCGAGTCTGGAGCTCTGCCGACTTAGGATGTAAAGAGTTGT
>NW_006399969.1:1101152-1117482 GCF_000299155.1 Elephantulus edwardii
ACTCAGTATATTCCTTCCATCTTCTTTTAATACTTCCTGGATCATTTAATATTCTGCCCAAAGCATCCTTGATTACAGCAACTCTAGGTTTGAATTTGTTTTTCAGTTCCTTGAGCTTAAGAAATGCTGAGGGAGTTCGGCCCTTTTGATTTTCTGACTCTAGCTCCTCACACGTTTCAGTGTAGTATTTTGCTTTGTCATTCTGAGCTGTCCAATACTTACAGTTTGAATCAAAGCTTTTTCCCGGGAGAAATTTTCTTAATAGTTTCAAGTCTTCTGGTATTCAAGTGCTATACAATCAAGAACTAATGGTAATGAAGAGGTTCAAGATACACTGAAGGCATTGGCAAAAAAATAAAGCCCCAGGAATTGATGGGATACTAACTGACGTGTTTCAACTAATAGATGCACCTTCAGATGCACTCACCAGGTTGTGTCAGGATATTTGGAAGGCTTTGTCAACTAACCAAAACAAAAAACAAACCAATAACAACAACAAAAAGCAACCCGAACACTACTTTTTTTTTCTCGTTCTCTAAAAAGGTGATCAAATAGAATGTGGAAATTACCAATAAAGCATTAATATCTGAAGGAGGAGTTGCATCCACTTCTGCAATAGCTTGCCTTCAGAAACCCTATGAATCCGGAGAGAGAATGAAAGACACACAAGCTTTGAGGACTCTCCTTCATAGTGCCGCTATAAGTTGCCTGTGGCTTGATGGCATTTAACAACAACAACAGCAAAACAACAATCATTAATATCACATGCAAGTAAAATATTACTGAAGATTATTAAAAAGTGTCCGGAACAGTACATCAATAGAGGGCTGATAGAAATTCAAGATAGATTTAGAAGAGGCTATGGTACAATGGATATCACTGCTGGTATCAGATTTGACTGAATGGATAACAAATTGTAATTAACATTGAGAAGAATGGAAATTCCAGAACACTTAATGTGCTCACGCAAAACCATAAAGAGACAAAAAACTATTGCTCAATCAGAACAAGGGAACACTGCATGGTTTAAAATCAGGAAAGGTGGGTATCAGGATTCTATCTCTTCTCCATCCCCATTCAATCTGTACGATGCACAAATCATTCAAAAAGTTGGACTATATGAAGAAGAATGTGTCATCAGGATCAGAGGAAGACTCATCAACAACTTGCATCATGCAGATAACACAACCTTGCTCACTGACAATGAAGGACACTTGGACAGTTGCTGCAAAAGACTAAAGCCTACAACCTTCAAAATGAAGGCTTCAATATAGAGGCTCAGGGGTAAGGAGTTGAACTGCCACAAAAAGCAGATGATTCGAATCCTTCAGCAGCTCCATGGGAAAAAGATGAGCCATCTCCTCCCGTGTGACCTCCAGCCTCTGAAAACCCACTGGAGGGTCAGGTATGAGTCCCAGTCACCTTGATAGCAATGAGTGAATGAAGTCTCAGTTAAGGACACACATCTTCTCTAAGGCCTTGCCATTCACAGCCTCCTGAGCATCTGGAATTAACCAGAAGGTAGGTTGGGCATTGGTCAAGAGACTGAGGGAGAAGGGAGGGTGATTGCAGCGATGGGCTCACTTAATGACTCTGTCTAGAGGTAGCTTTGCTGGTGCTCAATCTGGGAAAAAACACATTTAAAAATAATTACTGTGATTAAGATTTAAGGCCAGGATTTTCTTCCTTTTTAAAGAATGTTTTAATTTTGATTGTGATTTTTAACAAAAGTTTCCAGAAAGGTTAGATTTTTTCCCCCCATTCATTCATTGTTGCATATTTTACTCCCTCTCCCTCCCTTCCTCCTCCCACACTCAACTTAAAAAAAAATTCATTAGTGCACAATTACCTGCCCCTCTCTCCCTAGACTGTTTGTTATTAATGCAGGTCTGACATGGGGGGTTGGGAGGAGAATAGGATAAGAGTGGGTCCAAATTTTCTAAACCTACTTATTCACGTAAAACATGAACAAATTCTGTCTAGGTATGAGAAAATAACTTGTTCATCTTCCTTCCTGGCTGAAAGGGGATTGGTGACAGGCAGACTTCCTGTCTTACTTCTCTTTATTAATTAGCAAGAACATCTGCGTTAACGTGGTATCATTAATTTATGATATGGTGGGCCTTTCCCACCTCTAGCTTCCCTGATGAAAGAGAATGCAACACAGAGAAACCGTTTGATCAAGACTTCTCCCACAGATTTAAAAGATGGCTCTCGAATCACATTCGAAATATTGATGTTTCTGTTGTCTGTTTAACTAGTTGTAAGATAGAGATATTAACAAAAATGGAGACATTGAAATTTGAGTTCTGTATTACAACTTCTTAAGTCATTAATATAAGAATGTATTGCCATTCTCTTTAAACTCCTAATACAGCTAAATTTTCTTAATGCCAACTCAAAATGTACTATTTTTTGAAGCTAAGATTCCTCTGAGAAACAGTTGTTGTTGTTGTTGTTGTTATGTGCCATCGAGTTGCCTGCGACTCATAGCGACCTGATGTACAACAGCCCCAAACTCCGCTCTGTCCTGTGCCAATCGCACTGTCTCTGACACTCCCATCCCAATTATCCCAGTCACTGAATCAATCCACCTCATAGAGGGCCTTCCTCTCCTGCGCCGTCCCTCCACCCTCCCAAGCATGATGTCCCTCTCTAAGGACCGGTCTCTCCTCACAACATGTCCAAAGTATGTTAGACGGAGCCTCAGAATCCTTGCCTCCAAGGAGCCACCCGGTTTAACCCTCTCCAGAACAAATCTGTTTGTTTTCCTAGCAGTCCATGGTATTCTCAATACTCTTCTCCAGCACCACAGCTCAAAGGCATCAATTCTCCTTCTATCCTCCTTGGTCATTGTCCAACTCTCTGATGCATAACAGGTGATTGCGAAGACCATGGCCTGTATCAGTTGCACCTTAGTCTCCAGAGAGACACCACTGCTCTTCAGCACTTTGGAGAGGTCCCTAACAGCAGACTTTTCCATGGCAATGTGCCTTTTAATTTCCTGGCTGCTGGTGCCAAGACTGTTGACTATGGAGCCAAGCAAACTAAAGCTGTGTACAATCTCAATCTCTTCACTATCCATCCTGATGCTGCCAATTGGTCCAGTGTAGGAAAGTATAATTGAAATGGCTTATGGTTTGGTTAAACTCCTCATTTAGGATACTTGCTCATCCATCCATATCTGTTCTCTTCTCTGTCTGGATTGGAGTCTTGGTTTTCCTAGTACAAAATTTTCTGAAGACAGATTGTTAATTCTAAAAAAGAATCTTCTTAGATACTAAAGAAAGAGCTGTGACATGAACAGACATATGTGTGTCCATGTTCACTCCAGCATTATTATTCACAATAGCAAAGAGACAGAAACAACCCAAGAGCCCATCAATGAATGAGTGAATGAGAGACTATGGTACAGCCATACAATAGATCATTATGCACACTGAAAAACAATGAAGAATTTGTGAAAACAACACAACCTAGATGAGTCTAGAGGACATTATGCTGAGTCAGTCACAAAAGAACCAATACTACAGAAGACTATCGTTGTTAGATGCTGATGAGTCGAGTACATCCTATGAACAAAAGATCTGAACCTGTTCTATCCTGCACCATCCTCATACTTCCTGACACGCAAGAGCCCATTGCAGCAGTAACCGTGTCAATCCACCTGGTTGAGGGTGGTCTTGCTCGCCTTCGCCAAACCTCCACCCTTCCCAGCATCATGTCCCTCTCTAAGGAATAGCACCTCTTAGCAACTTGCCCAAAATACGTGAGGTGAAGCCTCATCATTCTTGCCTTCAAAGAACACTCTGGCTACCTCCTCTCCAAGACATATCTGTTTGTTCTTTTAGCTATCTGTGGGATGTTCAGTGCTCTTCTCCAACACCACAGCTCAAAGGCATCAATTTTTTTTCTGTTATCTTTATTCATTGTCCAGCTATCAGATGCATAACAAGTAATTGGAAAGACTATGATCTGAATCAGATGCACCTTATATATGAAGAGAATCAATTTAATATGATTATCAGAAGGAGCTCTGGTGGCCAAGTGGTAAGGAGTTACGTTGCCAACCCACAAACACAACCTTTGAATCCACTAGCTACTTTGTGGAAGAAAGATGGACAGTGCCCTCCCTAATAAGCCTCTGAAGACCCACAGGAGGATCATCTACGAATTGGCTCTGACTTGGCAGTGCATAACAACAATTGTTACCAGGAAGGGAAAACTGTTGTTGTTAGGTGCCAATGAGTTGACAACAACTTACAGAGACCCTATGAAGCAGATCTGAACTCTGCCCTATCCTGTGCCATCCTCATCATCTCTGACATACTAGCGCCCATTGCTGAAGTAACTGTGTCAATCTATCTCATTGAGGGTCTTCTTCTCCCTCTGACTCTGTTTTTTCCAAGCATGATGTCCTTTTCCAAGGAGTAGCCTTGCCTAGCTACATGTCAAAAGTATGAAAGACAAAGCTTCACCATCTTTGTTTGTAGTGTTGGAGAAGAGTGCTGAATATCCCATGAACTCCTAAAAGAACAAACAGCTATCTCTGTTTTAGAGAGGATACAACCAGAGTTCCTTGGAAGCTCAAAGAACTACAGAAAAATGAGTGAAAGAAGATATTGAAAAGATTACAAAGTCACTGTACAGTTCATTAAGCTTGAAGAATATCAAGTGTGTTATTATCTTTTGGTTTCCTAACTTCAGATATTTATACATTTCATTAAAATGCTGCTTCTTCTCAAGCCACCCTTTGAAATAATCTGCTCAACATTTTAACATCATCATTTCTTCATTTTCATTAGCTCTGTGTTTAAGACCGAGTTTCAGAGTCTCTTCTGACATCCATTTTAGTCCTTTTCCTTCCTTTATCTTCATCTATGATGTCTTTGATGTCATACAACAACTTGTCTGGTCATTAGTGTTCAACATGTCAAATGGATTTTTGAGATGATCTCTAACTCTAGATGGGATACAGTCGAGATTGTCCTCTGCCTTTTGTAAATTTGTTTTCATCTTCTTCCACTTCTACTTTAGCTGGCACATGAGCAATTAATATTTTCCACAGTTAAGCCCTTGAAGCCCTTGGCTTATTCTAACTTATCATAATAAACTTCTCTCTCCATCCTTTCTCTCTACAAATGTAGTCAATTTGAATCCTACGTATTACACCTTGCAAGGCATGCATACACAGTCATAATTTATGTTGTAGGAAAAGGTATTTCTAATCATTAAGACTTTGGCCTTGCAAAATTTTGTAATCCAATCTCCAGTATTGTTGATTCTATCACTAAGTCCATGTTTTCCAAATAGCAATCTATTTTTTTCTATACTCTCTTTTTTTTAAATTTTATTCTGGTTTAAAGTTTGTGGTCATTGTTTTCCTCTTTCCTTTACCCACCCCACCCTCCACCTATCAAATTGTGTGACCCTATGATTAAGCCCCCACCCTCCACCATCCTCACCCTCTTCTCTCCACTCCCATCCCTGGAGCCTCATACTCGTTCTACAATATTGGTCTTATGCAGTATATGTCTTTGTGAGACGAAGTTCACTCAGCAAAATGTTCTCCAGTCCATCCTACGTTAGACAGCCCAAATGTCCAGCCACAATGGAATGGATTGAGAAATTATGGTACCATTCCATAGATTCCATTCACACAATGGAAAACTATACAGTCCACAGGAGCAATGATTTTGTAAATTACTCCCTAACTTGTAAATTACTACCTAACTTGGGAGGGACTGAAGTGATCTAATTTTTTGTTTCCAACTTTCACATTCCAGTCTCCAATAATTATCAATACATCTTGGTTGCATGCTTGATCAATTTCTGTCTGCAAAGGTTGATAGAAATATTCCAATTTTTTTAATCTTTGTCCACAGTGTTTGGGGTGTAAATCTGAATAATAGTCATGCTAAGTGGTCTTCCTTATAGGCATATGGATATTATACTGTCATGACAGAGTACTTCAGGAAACATTTTTTTAAATTGTGATTTGAGTAAACGTTTACAGAGCAAATAGGGGTGGGTTTTTTTTTCCTTTCATGCCCACTTTGTCTTATCACATTAATTACAATACTCATAATGTAACCATTTTCTTCTTGCTTCTTTCTTTTGATTCTTGTTTCCATTAATCCTTCTACCTCTTTTTTGCCTTCTGAGCTTCAGGAAGGTACTGACGCTTTAGAACAGTCAATCATAGGAGATTAAAAAGATAGCCTTGTCCAGGGATAAATGTCGAGCTACATTTTTAAAATGTCCTTTTTTTAAATTATAAAAGTGATGTTATTCCTCTTCAATTTTTCAATTCCAACTTAGTAAGCATATGATTGTATGATTCAAAATGACCAGTGTCAATCCACGTCAGCTCAATGACTAAGGACAGCAGGAGAATAATCGATGTCTTTGAGCACACCATGGACTGCTAAGTGAACAAACAGGTCTGTCCTGAAGAGGGTGAAACCAGGTTGCTCCCTGGAGGCAAGGATTTTGAAACTCTGTCTCATATACTTGGGCATCTTGCCCATAGGGACAGTGCAGGGGAGGAAGACCTTGGATGAGATGGCTTGACACAGAAACTGGGGCAATGGGGTCAAGTGTGTCAGAGACAGTGAGGTTGGCTCAATATAGGGCAAGGTTCAGAGCCATTGTTTATATGGTTGCTATGAGTTGTAGTCATCTCAATGGCACATAATAACAACAATCAGTATTTCATTTTCTATATCTTCCAATTTTCCTATGTTCATCCTTTATGCATTTCACGTTCTGGTTGTTACTGGGTGTTTGCAGCTGATTCTTCTCATTTTCAGACTTGGCATATCAGCAAATAAAAGTCCTGAAAGGTTTCACTATCCATGGTGTTGATGCCAAGTCTACTTTGTGGTGGTATCTCTTTTTCAGACTTACTTTGAGTACCTTCAAAATTAGGGGCTACTAGCACCACATCAGGCAATTGTCTGCTGCTACTTCTAAGCTTTTCATGGGCTAGTTTTTTCAGTCATTTGCTAAATCCTCCTTCCTAGTCTTAGTCTCTGCGGAAACCAATCCACTGCAGGTGATCCTGTGAGTGTTCTACAAACCGGTGGCATGGCTTCTCGCATCACAGCAACACACAAACCACCGCAGTGTGGGAAACTGACAGACAAGTGGTAAGATCATCTCTGGGGCCATTATTCTGCCAATGATGCAACCGGGAGCGATCAATTGCTGTCAAGTCAACTCCAACTATGCCAGCTCTATGTATGTCTGTGTTGGACCATGATCTATACACAGTTTCACAGCTGTGACCCTTCCAAAGTGGATCACCTAGTCTTTCTTCTAAGCCACCTCTGGATGTGTTAGAACTACCAAAGTTGTGGTTCGTTACCATGCATTTCATTGCTCTCACCACCCACAGACTACTTTTTTTGAGAGGGAGTAGTTTCTTTCTCCTGAAATGTATTATTTTGTAAGTTATCAGTAACAAATCTCCTAGGTGTATGTCATTGTTGTTTTTGTTGTATTCCATCAAGTCACCTGAGACTCATAGCAATCCTATGCACAGTAGCTCTAGACCCTGCCGTCTCCTGAGCACTGTCCCTCTATCTTTCCAGGTGTGATGTCCTTCTCCAAGGACTGGTCCTTTCTGGCCATGTGCCCAACGTTTATGAGACAGAATTTCAAAATCCTTGCCTCCAAGAGCAGTTTGGCTTCATCCTTTCCAGGACAGACCTATTTGTTCTCTTGGCACTCTATGGTATGTTCGATACTCTTCTTCAGCACCATAACTCAAAGACATTGATTCTTCTTGTTGCTGTTCTTAGTCATTGTCCAGCTCTCTGATGCATAGCAAGTAATTGCAAAGATCATGGCCTGAATCAGAGGCACCTTAGTCTCTGGAATGATATCATAGATCTTTAGTACTTCACTGTCATCCTTGACAACAGATTTCCTTAATGTAATGTTGTTATTGTTGTTGTTGTTGTTATTGTTAAGCGCTGTTTGGCTGACTACAACCGATTGCGACCCTATGAACAACAGATCTGAAATCTGTCCTATCTTGTGCCATCTTCACACTTCCTGACACATTAGAACCCTTTGTTTCAGTCACTGTGTCAATCTAATGCAATGCTCAGTAAAAAACGTGTAAAGAAAAACATGGCAGCCAACAGCAGGTTTATCTGCAATTCACTTCACTCTAAGTCTGCTGTGAAAAGAGGAACTCGAATAACACATCCCACAAAACAGCACCATCTCGAGGGACCACACATTTCAGTGTTGTTATTGCTGCTGCTGCTCTATTTGTAAGCTTCCTTTAAAGTGTCAAATTCTAGGTCTATAAGTTTTACTGTAATGTTTAAATTATTTTTATATTTTTAAGAATATTTGATCCATAGCCAAGAAATATGTGTCTTAAATTTGTTACACATGGAAGAACTAGAGAGGGCCACAGTTCTTTGCACTTCGCATTATTCTAACTCCCTCCTCGAGGCAAGCACATCATGAATCCATCCATACTTTGGATTGTGCTGTTTTCTTCCCAGTACTTGTGAGTTACAGAGTTAAATCACATCTATTCCAAGCATGCCCTACTGCCCCACTTCTAACATGTTTTTCTATGCAGATCTGTGTTTTCTTCATTTACACTACATGTAATTGATATTTTATTAAATTGCAAAGGATGTGTGATTATGGCAGTGTGGTTTGTACTCCACAGGTAACGTTCACTCAAACTTGATCAGATAGGGGAGAAAGTGAGTGAAAAGGAAATCACTACAATTACAAAGGGCATAGATCTCACCAGTCAAAAGTTTCTGTCAACTATGAATTCCATATGGGAATTTCATATACCTGAAAATACTTGGAATTCCAGACATGAAATAAGATGGCAATGTCCATTTTTGCTTCTCAGATACAATCCTGGTGAAAGGGACTAACAGAAGATTTATTTCCTGAGTAGGCAAATGGCCCAGATTGCCTTTTGATAGTTGATGGTTTCCAACACAGAGGCGCCCGGTGTCACAAACCCCACCCTTGATTATAAACATATTCGGGGCTACAACAGGGGCCAGAAGTAAGACATGTGTAGCCCACATTTTCATTCCTTATTATGGGATGTTGTACAAAGAGCAAAGATAGAGCTTGCTTTTAGATCCTACAGGTGGTTTAAGTTACTTAATCTCTGTTTATTTCTTCAAATCTTACCTCCTCAGTATTTAGAACAAGTCTTTTGAAAAGTTTTTTAATTACATCTAAGTTTTTGCAGCATATAACCCCGACCGTGGGCTCAAAAGCTGAAATACACCCTGTTCTTGTCTTACTGTTTACCGCCCAGCCTGAAGAATCGACGTCTGAGGAGCATAGCCTTTTTTTAAAAATTGACATCCAGCTGTTGCTAATAAAGCAACTGCAGGCCCTGCATCAGTAATGTCACCTCCTAACTTTGATGATGTTGGTGGTATTGGGGAAAGTGGCAAAAGGGATAGTTCTCTTTCAAGGGAGATGATAATATGTATGCCCTATCTGCTCCTTCAGATGGGAATGGATAAGACGAAACGGTTTAAACAACACTTGATCAATTGTTCCATTTCTTGGCAAAAAAAACAGTGCCTTTGTGCTTACGAAGAACATCTGGGTAGAATCCCAGCACTTAGGGGAGAAAAAAAAGGTGTTCAGGAACTGAAGATGTCTTACCTCTTTGATAAGAAACTTTCCACCCTCACCCCACCCCTGAGATGTCATGCCCTGCTTGTGGCAAAAGTGGAAGTAGGAAATCTTTTACATGGAACTATGTGCTTAACACTCTCGTCCTCTCATGGGGCCCTTGCCACTTTCCTGATTAATGAGCAGAGTCCAGGCAAGAGTGTCTGGGGTTCTGGTCAACCTGTCTGACGCTGAAGAAAGGGTGAACTTTTCTGACTCAATGACCCCGTGTCTGGGCTGTGAAGCCTTCTGTGCTCATTGCAGCCCGCGAAGTGTCTCCTGCCCAGTGCTCTCTGGGTCAACATGGACAGTTTGCCAGACCTTTCAAAGTCTGGGAGAGGCGAGAGGTTGCTGTGTCCCCCATGATCAGGGCACAGGGGAGGCATCACAAAAAAGGACCTTGCACATGTCATACAGACAAAGGCGTCTCAGGACATGAAGTGATTCAAGGTTCTGCTTCTGAAAGCACAAGTGAAGCCTTGTGTGGGAGACAAAGATTCATGGCCTCGGGGAGGGGGTGGGGGCACACCAGCCCTTTCACTGTCCTTTCTATGAACAGTGAAGGGCCCAGCATGGAGACATCTGTGACCTGCGTCCCCCTTGCCAGATGCCAGAGAGCCATTCGTTAACCAGAGAAGCGACCTTTGCAGTGACATTCCTGCCACCAGTTCACTCCCCCGAGAAGAGCTGCCAGGAGGGGAAGGGCTTTGGGAGGCCTAGTTGGAGCTGGGGGCGCAGAGCAAGATATGGGGCTTCTCAGGGCAAAATCAGCACAAGGAACAGATTTGGAAGGTCATGTGCAAGGAAACCCAACTCTGGGTCAAGATAAAAAGGAGATAACTGGGTGTTGCAAACTGTTAACCTATTCAGCTGCTAACTAAAGGTTAGAAGTTCAGATCATCCTTGTGGTGCCTAGGACGGATCTTCTGAAGACAACCTCCACAAAGCCAGCATTGAAAACCCAGTGCGGCACCATGTCCCTCTCACACACATCTGTCAGAATCAACTCGACGGCAACCGATAAAGTATTCAGAGATCTCCAGCTCATCATGCATTTGAAAGATGATAGTCCTATCCAAAGAGACAAGGCACCCTCCAGAAATTAGTTCATCCACAAATAACTCGCTTCAGTAGTCTTTATACTTGGAATGCCTGCATTATTCAGTACCCACTAAAACATCTTTTACTATTCCAGTACACCCCTTCTAGATCTCTCCCAGCACACTGAGAAGCCAGCCACAAGTCATGTTGTCAAGTACAGTTGTCCCTAGCCTTCCTCTTCCCTTTGTCCCCTACCTTCTTAATGTTCTTTTTCTATGCACATAATTGCAAAGTACTCGAAAAGCCACGGCTATCACGAAGAAATAGTTTTATGTATGTGTTTTCACATGTGATGTCCTTATTGTCCAAAGAGAATTGTCTTGTTTTCTCCATTAGAATGTAAGTGCCATGATGTCACTGAGGTCCCCAGTACCAAGAGCAGAACTGGATATATTATTACTTATTGTGGAGTCGGTTCTGACTCCTGGTGACCCCATGTGTATTGGAGGCTCCACGAGGGTTTCCCTGGCTGATTTTTTCACTAGGCCTTTCATGAAGTCTGAGTGAGCTTGCAACATCAACCTTTCAGTCTGCAGGCAGGCACATTAGCAACAGATTAAAGCCATAACCATCAAGTCAGTAACAGTGGCACTATAGGGCAGAGTAAAACTGACTTCTGAGACTGTAGTGGCCTAGTGAATAGAGAGTTGTGCCACCTACCCAAAGCTGGACAGTTCAAATGCACCACTTGCTCCATAGGAGAAAGATGGGAACTCTCCTCTCATGTGATTTACAGCCACTTAAAACCCATTGGAGGAGCAGCTATGAGTAGGTTCCAACTCTATGGCAGTGAGCTGAGTTGTTGAATCTTTACAGATGCAGACTGCCTTGCCTCTCCCTTTGATTGGCTTTTGTTGTTGTTGTGTACCATCGAGTCAGAACCAATTCATAGCTGACTCTCTAACAGGTTTTCAGAGGCAGTGAATCACAGGAGAGGAGATTGCCCATCTTTCTCCAGCAGAGTAGCTGGAGGATTTGAACTGCTCACCTATGTGTTGGCAGCACAATTCCTAACCATTAAGCCACCAGAGCTCCCTCTCAGATTGGCTAGAGGGCTTAAATCACCAATGTTTTGGTTAGCCACCAAGTGCTTTAAGCACTGTGTGTCACCATAGATCCTTTTGGACTCCCCTACGGTGGTTAATAAGTACCTGTCGACCATGAACAGATCGGCTTTACCCTATAAGAATACAGTGTCTGTGAGGGTATTATACACACAAGAAGCACATGCCCCACATGTGAAGTCCTGGCCAAGTTCCATTTCATCAGACAGTGATTGATTTCATTTCTGCCAATGTGCCATTTCTGGAGCCCAAGCAGGTGAGACACCTCAAATACCTTCATGGGAACATGCATCCATACACGTGGTTACTAAAGAAGTACTGTTCTCCTCTTGAGTACATTATGTTATTGCTATGGAAACAGTGATATTTTAAAGGAGGACCCTGGAACTTTCCAAATACAGTATTTATTCTTCTTGTACTAGCAAAATAATGTGTTTCTACCCAAGAACATGTTAGGTGGCCTGCAGCTAAATATAAAGAGACAGATTCTCCTCATGTATAAGTCTATGGGGAAATTTGGACCAGGGGCTTTTGGAAACATGTTTTAAAATAAACTCTCAGCATAATTGGGACCTTCAATGAAACACTTAATGTGTTAGATTTGTTTTGAGTTCGAAAAACTAACCACTTGAGCCTTAGAAACGTTCTCTGCAGGGTTACTAGCTGGCATTGCCTTTGGATTATTAAAAGACCAACGTGTTACCTTTATCCATTGCTTCAATGCCTCTGTCATGTTCAGATAGCTAATGTGAATTTCTTGCAGTGATTTCAAATGTTAACCAAGAGATTAGGAGTCAGGATGGTACCACATCCTCATGCCTCATGATAGCAGTCCAGGAGAAGAGAAATCAATGAGGGCTGGATTAGCGTTATCCAAGGACCACTCAACCCCAGTTCACACACATGGGAGTTCCACATGAATGATAATACTCATTTATTTGTCTTTTCCTTCCTTCCTTCTTCATCTTCTGTTAAAGAAAATCTGGATAAGATACACTTTTAAAACTTTTCTTCCAGCTGATAAAACTAATGGGACCAATCGTTGTGATAAACATGTTCAGCAGGAGACCATAACAACTGGTGATTATAGGGTCCATTCTAAGCCATGGGAATGAAATGCATTTCAGGTTAAATGGCAATTTATGGGATTTGAGATGGCTGTGCTCTTTTGGAAATGTGTCATCAAGTAGCGTAGCACATAATTTTGCTTCCCAGGGATGATTTCTAGCAGTACAGTGGTCCCAATTGCCTTCTTGTATTATGAATAAAATTAATAGCTTCCATATTTATCTTTCATCTAAGTTAGTTATTCATGTGCAGAAATGGTAGCATCTTTTTTTCTTCCCTGATGAGCATGAGAATAGAGACTTGAAGCCAGTAAGAACTAGATTTGCCCTTGAAATCACTACCTTCTTCAGTCAGTTGTGGACTTTATGAGAACATATGAAAGAACCAAAAACCATTCTTTGCTCTTCCCTCTTTCCTGTTAACATCAGTTCATTTTCCTCTACCCAACAGAGTATCTTTAAAGCATTCAGCAGGTGAGAGATACTAGAAACCAATTTCCATGGATCTAGTTCACATCAACCAAACATTTGTCCACTGGTAATTTAATTCAAACATGATTTGACCAATACATTGCACATAATACTGTAATTTGTAATTTATATCTATTACGGCAGTACCACGGTAGATGGAGAAGAGATTGAGGTTGTTAACAATTTCATCTTGCTCGACCCCACAATCAACACTCTTGACACCAGCAGTCAAGAGATCAAAAGACAAGTTGCGTTAGAAAAGTCTACTGTCAGGGACCTCTCCAGAGTGCTGAAGAGCAATTATGTCAGTCTAGAGACTAAGGTGTGCCTGATTCAGCCCATGGTGTTTTTAATTGCTTGCTATGCATCATGGAGCTAGACAATGACTAAGGATGACAGAAGAAGAATTGATGCCTTTGAGTTGTGGTGCTGGAGAAGAGTATTAAACATATCATGAATTGCCAAGAGAACAAACAAGTCTGTTTCAGAGAGAGTGAAACCAAGTTGCTCCTTGGAAGCAAGAATTCTCATGCTCCATTTCACATAATTCTTATGTAATTATGGCATGTTGCCAGGAGGTACCAGTCCTTGGAGAAGGACACCATATTTAAAAGGGTGAAGGGACATCACAAGAGAGGAAGACTCTGGATGAGATGGATTGACACAGTAACTGGTGTAATGGAGATAGGCGTGTCAGAGACAGTGAGACTAGCTCAGGATAGGGCAGGGTTCAGAGCTATTGTACATAGAGGCACTATGAGTTGCAGTCAACTTAACAGCACATAACAACAACAATCTATCATCTTCTGTGTCAAGACAGCAAAGAACTTTACAAATCAAAACTATCTGAAACCTATGAAAATATCTGAAAGCTATTTAAATATAATAATTCAGTAACAGGTAAAACAAAAAATAATAGATGAAATTATTTGGACAGACTTAACCAATATTTCTTTTTACTGCATAACACTGTTGTTATAAAATAGGACAGACATGGGGGGGGCTGGAGAAAGAATGGCAAAAGAGTAGATAAGTAATGAACGCTGCAACAGAACACTGCAGTAGATGAGGGAAAGAATTGTCTGAAAGAAATATATGATTAGGCATTATATGTATGACAACTATATGAAACAAATGGTGTGTTGTGGGTTGGGCTGAGTGAAGAAAATATGCAACATTAATAAAGAAATATTTATTTCATTGTTGAGAATATATAGTGCAAACCATACACCAATTCATTAGTTTCTACTCATATAATCCAGTGGCACTGATTGCGTTCTTCTGCTTGTACAACCATTCTCACTCCCTATTTTGTGAGTTGTTTCTTCCCCATTAACATGAATCCACTGCCCCTTAAGGTTCCTAGCCATTGTCAATTAAATCCTATTTACAGTTGTTGATTAGTGGCATCAAGTCAATCCCAACTCACATTGTTGCTTTTGTTGTTGATGTGATGTACCATAGAGTCAGAACCAATCTATATCTGACCCTTCAGAGGGTTTTGAGAGGCAATAAATCACATGGAAGGAGATTGCCAATCTTTCTCTCACAGAGCAACTGGTAGATTCAAACCACATACCTTTGGGTTGGTAGCACAACTCCTTACCACTAGGCCACCAGAGCTCCCAAGTCTCAATTTATAGCCTCTCAGAACAGAAGGAAACCCTGCCCCATCTCACTCCATCCTCTGCTGTGCTTGCGTTTAGCTTCATTTTCACACATGTACCAAAAACCTCACTCATTGTTAATGGCCCACTTTGCATCCTTACTGCAACCTTTTAAAAATATTTTTAACTTTCTAAAATTAATCTGACATACCCCAATCTGTTATTACTAAACTCAACTCATTGCCTTTGCATCAGAACCAACTCACAAGTGACCCTCTAGTAGATTTTCTGAGGCTGTAAATGGCACTGAAGAAGAAAATTGCCCATCTTCCTCCACCAGATTAAGTATTAGGGTCAGCCCACCACAGACACCACCTTTGGATTAGCAACACAGCTTCCCTCTGCACTACACCACCAGAGATCTCTATCTGCCAGTTTTGTTTTTAAGTATGTTGAGTAGACTGTAACTCATAACAAACCTATGAACAATTGATTTGAACCTTGCCCTATCTTGTGCCATCCTCACCATCTGCAATGTACTGGAGTCCATGCTTAACAGCCACTGTGTCAATCTATATTGTAATATTTCATATTTGTTGTTAGGTGTTGTTGAGTTGCCTCCAACTCATATCATCCTTCTGCACAACAGAAGAGAACCTTGCCCTATCCTGAACTATCTTCACGACCTTTATTGTGTGAACAGCCCTTCGTAAATCCATCTTGTAGAGGGTCTTTCTCATTTTCACTGTGTTTTTATGATTCAATCTGCTAAGATTAGTAGCAGACCAGTTGTAAGAAGTGTCAAGTCAATATTGTCGCAAATGCTTGACCTGCTCTATAAGTCCATAATTTCTGACAGCTATAGCTCCTCTCTTTTCTCAGTGTCCTAACTCCTCTAATGTCTCTTGGGCTCAGTGATTCACTGGAAGGTCTCCCAGGGACTCAGATCCACCAGAGGACTGACTCACTTAACCGTAGATACACAGTTTTGTTTTGCAGAATCTGGTGAGCAATGAGCCACAGGGAAAGGGCCTGTACACTGTCAGCTGTGGCTCAGCTGAGTGGTGACTGTGGATGATGCAGGCCTGTGGTGCAGAGATTGGTGAGCTGCTGAAAGCTATGTCCTAGGCAAGTGAGCATTTCCAAAAGAGGCAAGTGCCTAGCACTGAGGTCCCAATAACTTACATAAGAAAGCTTCAGATACAAGTTGTCAAGTCACAGGTTGGACAATGGAAGATAAATTCTGAAGGGATTTGGTAGAAGTGAATGGGTATCCTGGTGGAGGGTGGAGCTGGGAAATAAGTGGGTCAAGGCACTGGGCTAAGGGCAGGGACAA
>NW_006399969.1:1118617-1124330 GCF_000299155.1 Elephantulus edwardii
AATCCACCAGATGCTCTGCTGGAGAAGGAGGGACAATCTCCTCCTGTACCAGTCAGATCTGATTTGACGGTACACACACACAAAAATAATAATAATTTAAAAAAATTTTTAAAGGCAATACTATGCCTTGGATAAGGTGCACCTTAGTCTTCAAACTAACATCCTTACTCTTTAGCACTTTAAAGAGGTCTTTGGATTTACCCAATATCATTTGATTTCTGGACAACTGTTTCCATAGTTGGTGACTATGGAATCAAGTAAAATGAACTAGATGACAATTTTAGTCATTTCTCCACTTATCACAATGATATTTCTTGCTCCAGTTGTGAGGATATTTGTTTTCTTTATATTGAGGTATAATCCATACTGAAGCCTGTATAATCTCTGAATTTCATCAGCAAATGCTTCAATTTTTTTTTTTCATTTTCTGCAATTCAGGTTGTACCATCTTAATCACCAGTTGTTAATGAGTCATCCTCAAATCCTGATGCCACATTCTTCAAAGAGTCCAGATTCTCAGATTATTTGCTCAACATGCAGATTGATTATACATTGAAAGCTACATACATAGAGGGCTCTGGTGGGGTAGTCCATAGCAAATTGTCCATACTAACCCAAAGTGGTGCCTCTTTGGTGGTTATAATCTACCAACCACTCCCAAGGGAGAGAGGTGGGCAAACTTCTGTGGTGCAATGCACAGCTTCCAAAAGTCTACTGAAGGGTCAGTTGGCTATTGGCTAAGACTCAACAGCAATGATTAAAAAAAACAAAACCAAAAAAACCCCCAAACAAACCAACAACCAGACATAAGAACATCATTGTTTTTAGGTGCCGTCAAGTTGAGTATGACTCATAGTTACCCTATGAACCAAAGACCTGAACCCTGTCCTATCCTGTGCCATCGTCATCATCTCCAACATACTCAAGTCCATTGCTGCGGTCACTATGTCAGTCCATCTGGTTTGGGATCTTCCTCTATTTGACTGACCCTCCACCTTTCTAAGTATGATGCCCCTTTCCAAGGAATATCCTCAACTAGCAATATGCCCGAAGTTTGAGAGATGAAGCTTCATCATTCTTGCCTCCAAGGAACACTCTGTCTGCACTCTTTGCAAGATGTATCTGTTTCTTCTTTTGGAAGTCCATGGAGTTGGGTTTCTCCTCCCAGAATTTTACATGGAAGAAGGAGCTACAAATGAGCCAAAGGAGCAACAGATGATTTTTAAAAGATGGTCAGGACCACTTTATCCTCTTTCTGTAAGATTAGGCAGAAGATAAATTCCAATCCATGTACAACTCTGCTGAAAGAGATCTGGGTGGCTTTGCTGCTTTTTAAAATTATTTACAATAATTGCTGTTCATCTAGATCTCAGCTTTATTATCTCTACAAAGATAGGATCATGTAACAATCTCATGGCACCACAGGTATTTTCGGAAGATCAAAGTACGAGTCTTTAGTAATAAGAAGTTGACCGGTGTGCAGGAGTGTATGCAGAGCTAGTGGATGGTACACTCTGAGGGTCTGAATAGGGCGTGTGAAAATGTTCACTTGAACCCAAAAGAAGAGTCTATTATCCAAAGCATGTAAGAACACTTTCGCACCTAAAAACAAAGAAGGAAAAAGTTTAGTAGCAGGTAATCACACCCAGATAAGAAAAAGAGACATTATCATTCTGCAAAATTTTCCAGTAATTGCCTCACTGAGTAAACAGAGTATTCTTTTAGGTAAAATTAATGTTCTAACAAATGAGCAAGCATATTTAGGTAGGACCACTGAAGGCTGGATTCATTTGGGTTTTGTTCCTCCCTAGAACAAGGGGCTGTGTTCCTTTTCTATGGAAAGAAATCAGAAGATTTCATGCAAGGGCTAAAATATGGCAAAATTGCTGTAGTCAAATGAACAGATTTTATATAGGAAAAAACCTGTAAGCATAACGTAGGGACAGTTCTGCTTTAAAATGAAGCATAAATTACAACTCCATTTCCCAACCACCTTAACACAACTTGTTTCCCCAAAATGGATATTTTAATCTCTAATTTATTGAAAAATGAAATGCTAGTGTGTTAGATAGAAATAATTTGTCAGATCACAAAGTCCTCATAACATTTATCAGCCTTAATAATACATCTGCTCTTAGAACGCAGCCTCTTGATAATAGCTGTCTGAAAGTGTCTGAATTTAGGGATTATTTGAGACAACAGATTTCCTTCTATTGGGAATGGAATGAGGCATCTGCTCCTTCACCATTAGCTTCATGTGAGAGTCTCAAGACGTTCATAAAAGGGCAGATCATTTCGAATATTACGAGAAGAGAAAAAGACAATATGAGATTTGCGGAAAGGAAATAACCTATAAGTTTTCTTTTCCAACCTGTGAAGAAAGAACTGAAGAGTATGACTGTATTCTAAACCTAATAATTTAGGAAAAACCTTGATAGAATACGAAATAGAAATCCACAAGCCCTTTTCATCTCTGATTCAGTACAACCCAAAGAACTCCATGAAAATGGGCCACCAAGATCTGTTCTGAGTCCATATGCCAGATTGTATGCAACTGTAAGAAGAAACAAAATAGAATGAAAATGAAGACATTTAAAAAGTCATTTTCTCTGTATTACTTTAGAAAGAGAATGTTTTAAAGGACAAAATCATAACAAAACCTTATGCAAGTTCAAGACTAAATTACGTTTATGAAGAACTGCAGCTTCAGAGCACACACACCCTCAAAGGTGCTTAATATTTAAGGAAGACACCACATGACTATATTTAATCACAAAGATTGTGATTTCTCATTGGTCAAGCTCATTTTTGAGTCATAGTGTTGGCTTCTTATTTCCACACATATTAAAAAATGTTCTCAGAGAAAGGTGTAAATCATAGCAGAGATTAGTGGGCCGAGTGAGGGTGTGTGAGAAGGAATAGGAAAGATTCAATGGGGTCTTGAAAAAAATGGGATATTAATAGGCATAGGTCAATATAGTAACTAATTATATAAAATACAACATATATGAATGATTGTATGGAATGCAATGTAAATGAAAGATTGTATAAAATACAATGCACATGAATGAAACACAATGTAAATTGACTATTATATGAAAACAATTTTTTTTTTTAGATTTAATACGTGAGCTTATTTATTTGCCACACGTAGAAAATTCTATTTCTGACTGGATTCGGATTTGGAGGTAGAAGCTCTCAGAGAGGACAGCCTCCGTCTCTTGGCCATCTGCTCCTGGCGTTTCTCTTTGGCCTCCTTCATTCTCTTGGCCAAAAGCTTAGCGTACTCTGCAGCCTCCTCCTCATTCTTCTTAGTACGCTGTTTCTTCAGCGAAATGCGCCGGCGCTTGTGCTGCAGGACGCGTAGAGTAACAAGACGCTGGATCTTGGGCGCTTTGGTCCTGGGTTTCTTGCCTTCTTTGTTTAGTGGCTTTCTCACAACATACTGACGGACATCATCTTCCTTGGAGAGGTTGAAGAGTTTGCGAATTCTGCTGGCTCTTTTGGGCCCCAGGCGACTTGGCACAGTGGTATCAGTCAGTCCTGGGATATCCTTCTCCCCTTTCTTGACAATGACCAAGTTGAGAACACTCAGATGGGCATCCACAATGCAACCTCGGGCAGATTTGCGCTTCCTCTCTCCGGTTCTCCATGGTCTGTAACAAGAGTGCCCCTTACTCAGCCCAGGCGAATTGGCCATGGGTCAAGACACCCTGCTTCATGGCGAAACCTTGCTTGTCGTTTCCACCGCTGATCCGGACAACATATCCCTTCCACTCGACACCGAGAGAGTCAGCAGCAACTTCTGTGGCCATTCGCTTCTCATAAAACGTCCGAAGTTTGCGTTCATTGTCCACCTCAATGAGTTTCTGGCAGCCAATAGCTGGGAAAGAGATGTTCAGCTTCATGGTGAAGCAGCCAACGGCCCCAGCGGCGCCACGAAAAAGAGCGAAAACAATTTTTTAAAAAAAGAAATTGAAGGAAAAGTTTACACAGGTTACCTGATACAGGTACTATAGGTAGGGTCACTGATGGCTATCTAACAAGACCATCTCTGTCCATCAACTTGCCTCACAATTGTGACTTGAGTCTTGCTGTGATGCAGGAAGTAATGCAAAAAGCATTTCAAATACCACCAAGATCTCCTGTGGGAAATAGGTAAGGCTCAGATTATGGTGCAAACCTGGGCATCCACTTCTGAAATCATGAACCCTTGAAAATATTATGAGTAGCAACAGAGCATTGTCTAATATCGTGATGAAAGATCAGGCTCTCAGATTGGAAGACATTCAAAACAGAACAGCTCCTCAAAGCAGCAGAGTCTAAATTCATGATATGGCTGAAATAAAGCTTTCAGCTGATGAAGGGATTTCATTTGCTGAGATTTGGTTGGGTGGCATAACTGAATAGGGAGGAAAAGTTCAAACATTCATTAAAAATTGAAACACAGAACAAATGAACTATGAATCTAAGAAAGTTGAAATTTGTCAAAAATTAAATGGAACACATAAAGATCTGTAGCCTAGGAATTGAAATGGACTGGTAATTGACCCTTTCTGTTGAGAATTTTGGAAGATATCTACCTGATCAACTGACTAGAAAAGAATTGACATTGTGCCCATTCTCCCCTCAAAAGAAAAGAAAGAAAAGATGATCTAATATCCAACAGTACGTCAAATTTAGCAAATAATATCATTAATATCACACATCAGTAAAATCATGCTGAAGATTAGGAAAAAAATATTGGAACATTATATCAATACATTGTTGTTGTTTGTCATTGAGTCAGAGTGACAGATAGATTACCATCCAGAGGGCATCCGTTCAGAGACGGCAAATCTCACAGGAGGAAATTACCCATCTTTCTTCCATCCGTTGGATTCAAACCAAATGCATTGGGTTAGCAGTGCAACTCTTTACAACTAGGCTACCAGCGGCTCCACAAGCAAGCAAATCAACAGGCAACTGCTAGAAATTTACAGTGGATTAAGAAAAAGAAATAGAGTAAGGGATATAATTGCTGATTTCAGATGGATCTTGACTGAAAAAAAAAAAGATGCCTACCTTTGTTTTGTTGACTATGCAAAGTCGCTTGACTGGGCAGATCAGAATTAATTATGGATAACATTTAAAAGGATGGTAACTCCAGAATGCTTAATCATACTCTTCTTGCAGAATCTATATATAATCCAAGAAGCAGTTGTTCAAACAGAAGAAGGGGACACTGCATGGAATATGTTGCCCCAGAAGAGCTCTGAACAGATGTACAGACTGGAGTATTTGGTCCCCTCTAGGACCACGTTGGAAAGGCAGAAGAAGAATCATAAATCAGATAACATGGGCTTGGAGGCAGAAACAAGGCTGGAAATAAAATGGTAGAATTTTGTACAGTCAATGATCTATTCATTGTAAATATCTTTTGTAAGAAACATAGATGGTAACTATATACATGGACCTCACCTCAGGATGGTCTGCAAGAAATCAGGATGACAGCATCTGTGCAAAGAATGATTGTTTAATATCAGCAGTGAAAACTAGGCCAGGTGCTGATTGTGAAACAGACCATCAACTAATATGCACGTTCAAACTGAAGCTAAAGAAAATCAAATTTGACCTTAAATCTATCCCACCTGAATTAAAAAACCATCTCAAGAACAGATTTAAGGCCTTGAACACTAATGAACAAGGTCAGATGAGCTGTGGTGGGATATCA
>NW_006399969.1:1124590-1174704 GCF_000299155.1 Elephantulus edwardii
CTCGAGTTGTAGTATTGAAGGATGCTATGGACAGACTATTGAATGATCCAGGATACATCAAAAGAAGATGGTAGGAATACAAAGTCACTGAACAAAAAAGAACTGTCTGACTCAGAAGTATTTCATGAAAAAGCTTATGTTCAAGAGGCAATGGTGATGAAGGAGAACATTCAATTTCTGAAGAAATTGGCAAAAAACAAGGCCCCAGGAACTGATGGAATACCAATTGACATATCTCAACAAATAGATGCAGCCCTGAAAGTGTTCACCAAGGTGTGCCAAGGAATTGGGAGGACAGCCACCTGGCCAACTGACAAGAAGAGATGCATATTTATTTCCATTCCAAAAAAAAGATGATCCAATAGAAAGTGGAAATTGTCAAACAACATCATTAATATTACACACAAGCAAAAATCCTGCTGATGATTATTCAGAAGCAACTGAAACAGTACATTGACAGAGAACTACCAGAATTACAACCTGGGTTTAAAAGAGGCCATAGCACTATGTTTGCCAAAAGCAGAGTGTACCAGAGGAATGTTTATCTGTGTTTCATTGATTATCCAAAGGCATTAGACTGCATGGTTAACAAATTGTGGCTGACCTTGTGAAGAACGGGAATCCCAGAACACCTGATTGTGCTCTTGATAAACCTATACTTGGACCAAAAGGCAGTTGTCAGAACAGAGCAAGGAATCACTGCATGGTTCAAATAAAAAAAGCAGTGTATCAGGGATGTATCCTGTCTCCATACCTTTTCAATCTGTATGCAGAAAAGGTTGGACTTTTTGATGAGGAATGTGGCATCAAGTTTGGAAGAAGATTCACAACCTGACCTGCTGAAACTGGGAGGTCTGAAGCATGGGTCAAGGATTATAGTTTGAAATATGGTTTGAAGCTTCACATCAAGAAAATGAAGATTTTTACCACTGGGCTGATTGGAAGCACTGTAATAGATGGAGAAGAGATTGAAATTATTAACAATTCCAGCTTGGTCAATTTCACAATTAACACCCTTGCCATTAGCAGCCAGAAAATAAAAAGATGAATTGCATTAGGAAAATCTGCTGTCAAGAACCTCTCCAGAATGCTGAAAAGCAACAATGTCTTCCTAGAGACTAAGGTGAGCTTGATTCAGGTAATGGTCTTTGCAAACACTTGCTATGCATCAAAGAGCTGGACAGTGACCAAGGATGACAGAAGAAAAATTGATGCCTTTGAGTTGTGGTGCTGCAGAAGAGTTTTGAATATACCATGGACAGCCAAGAAAACTATCAGGTCTGTCCTTAAGAAGGTGAAACCAAGTTTCTCCCTGGAGGCAAGGATTTTGAGACTTCACCTCTCATACTTTGGACATGTAGCCAGGAGGAACCAGTCTTTGGAGAAGGATATCATGCTTGGAAAGGTTGAGGGACAATACAGGAGAGGAAGACTTAGATGAGATGGATTGACTCGGTGACTGGAGTAATGAGGGTAGGTATGTCAGAGACAGAGAGATTGACTCAGGATAGACCAGGGTTTAAAACTGTTGTGCATAGGATCAATATGAGTTATAGTCAACTTGATGGCACATAACAAGAAGTATCCCAGAATACAAGAGCCAGACAGAGATTGAAACTTTAGACAAAGCCATTATTTGACTAACAATAATATTGGTCTTTAGAAAATAAAAAAATAAGGAAATATCACCAAATTTCTCACATCTATTATTTATTTGTTTGAAGATAAGTTGTCAGTAAATTGAGTCTAGTTCATCAAGGATTCTGAAAGTACTTGGATAGGAAAATAAAGTCAATGTGAATCTCCATGTAGGAGGCCCTTTCCATTCCCAAGCCCATCTCCAGCACAGGGGGAAAGAGTTAGAACAACTCCTCCACCTCAGTTCCCAAGCATTAAATAGGGAAGCTGTGCATTTCTAAAGTGCAAGCAGAATGAATCATCTCACTTAAGAAAGAAGCACCATCTTTGCAGATAAGAATGTGGGAACCCAAAGGTGGCACTTCACTCAGTAAACTCGCCTATGATGGTTCTGTTTAGAAAATGAGTAGAATCAGATCTATATGCAGAACGGATCATTCAGGAGACTGGACTTTATGAAGATGAGTGTGGCATCAAGATTGGAGGAAGACTCATCAACAACCTGCATCATGCAGATACAACTTTGCTTGCAGAAATGAAGAGGACTTGAAACATTTGCTGGAGAAGGTCAAAGACTGCAGTCTTCAATATAGATTCCATCTCAACATCAAGAAAATAAAGATCCTTGCCACTGGGCCAATAAGCAGTATCATGATAGATGGAGAAAGAATTGAAGTTATTGACCTTGCTTGGGTCCACAATCCACAATTTCCTGACCAGCAGTCAGAAAATAAAAAGATGAGTTGCATTGGGAAAATCTGCTTTCAAGGATCTCTCCAGAGTACTAAAGAGCATTGATGTCAGTCTAGAGACTCAGGTGCATCTGATCCAGGTTATGGTCTTTGGAATTGCTTGCTATGCATCAAAAGCTGAACAATGACTAAGGACAGCAGAAGAAGAGTTGATACCTTTGATTTGTGGTCCTGGAGAAGAATATTGAACATACCATGAACATCAGGAAAACAAACATATCTGTCTTGGAAAAGGTAAAACCTAGCTGCTCCTTGGAGGCAAGGATTTTGAAGCTCTGTCTCACATACTTTAGGCATGGAGTAATAGGGGTAGGTGGGTCAGAGACAGAAAGATTGGCTCAGGATAGGGCAGGATTCAGAGCTATTGTTCATAGGGTCACTATGAGTTGCAGTAGAATCTATGGCACATAACAATGACAACAAATGCATGTGAAAACTGGACACTGAATAAGGAAGACTGAAGAAGACCTAATGTCTGTGAATTGTGGTGCTGATAAAGGTTGATTGTTAATTTTGGATTGCTTCTTGGAAGCAAGGATTTTGACGCTCCATTTCACATACTTTGGGCAAGTCTCCAGGAGGGACCAGTCCTTGGAGAAGGTCATCATGCTTGGAAGGGTGGAGGGTCAGCAAAGGAGAGGAAGACCCTGGATGAGATGGATTGACACAGTAACTGGGGTAAAGATGCATCAGAGATGGTAAGATTGGCTCAAATAAGGCAAGGTTCAGAGCTATTGTAAGTTGGTCTATTATGTACATAAGTCATAGTTGACTTGACAGCACATAACAACAACAACAGATCCAGATATTTGGATTCTTGAGTCATTAAGTTCATGCTTCCACAAATTCTGTTCTTGCCCACACCGCATAAAATGAACTCTAATATTTAAAGCATGAGCTTCAAATGAGATCAGATTTGCTTCCTTTCTCCTCTGCACCCCTTCCCTCTCTACCTTATCTCCTTTCCACTTCTACCTCTCCTCTCCTGTTTCCACCCAAATCCTCTTCCACATAAGCAGACCAAAACAACCAACTGTTGGCATCCACTGTTGTTGTTGTTGTTAGGTGCCCTCAAGTTCACTACTACTCATATGAACAGCAGATTGGAGTGTTATCCCATCCTGAGTCATCCTCACACTCTCCCCCTTGCTCAAGCTCAAGGATACAGTCACTGTGTCAATCCATCTCTTTGAGGATCTTCCTCTTTTCTCTGACCATATATCTATCTTTCCTAGCATGATTTCTTTTTCCGAAGACTAGCCTCTCTGGACCACATGCCAAAGAGTTTCACCATCCCCGCCTCTAGGGAGCACCCTGGCTACACCTCCTTCAAGAGCGATTTGTCTGAAGGCTTTTTGCAGCCTATGCAATATTCAATACTCTTCTCCAACAATTGAAAACACTATAACTTTGATCAGATGCACATTTGTCTTTAAATGTGTATCTTTGTTCTTTAGCACTTTATAAAAAGTCCTTGATGGCAGACATGCCCAGTGCAATACATCTTTGATTTCTTACCTGTTGCTCCCCTGTTGTGGATTGTGGATCTAAGTAAAATAAAATCACAGACAGCCTCAATCTTTTCTCCATCTAACATGATGTTGCCTTTTGGTCCAGTGGTGAGGTTTTTTTTTTTGTTTCCTTGATATTGAGATGTAAACCATCCTGAAGTAGTAATCTTTGGTCTTCTAGAGTAAGTACTTCATGTCGTTTTCACTTTGTACAATCAAGGTTGTGCCATCTGCATAACGCAGGCTGTTGGTGAGTCTTCTTCCAATCCTGATGCCACATTCTTCTTTGTATAGTCCAGCTTCTCGAATTATTTTCTCAGCATACAGACTGATAGGTATGGATAAAGGATGCAATTCTAATGTACACCTTTCCTGAATCTTAAACCATATGGTATTCCCTTGCCCTGTTAGGACAACTGCTTATTGGTCTGTGTATAGGTTTTGCATGAGTACAATTAAATGTTCTGGGATTCCCATCCTTCTCAATTGTTATCCCTAATTTATTCTAGTCCACACAGGGCAATGCTTTTGCATCCACAGGCAGCACCATATATTCCAATTAGAGCTGCATCATAGAGTGTCTTTGGTTGTAATCTTTTAGAAACAGACCAGCAGGCCTTTCTACTGTTGAGGGTGGATTCAAATCACTGACTTTGAGGGAAGAAGACAATGCAAACAATGTGTGTTTCCAGGGACCTTTACACAGATCCAGGCGTGGTTAATAGTGCCCAGTAGTGCCAGAACTAAAGCATACTTGCTAACATTAAATAAAATCTCTGTGTGTGTTTATTTCTAAATCATTTCAATGCATTCACTTTTCACTAGTTTCAAAGTATTTCAGAGCAAACCATAAATTATGCATGGGACCATTCCAGATACCTCTGAAATGCAGTAATTTCTCTATGGTTTTATTATTTTGAACATCAGACAGGTGGTGGCAATAAGAAATATCTTTTGTAACTAAAAAAGAGATTAGAAAATGGATATAAGTAAATGTGAATTTTCTGTGCTGCTATTACATTGAGACCCTTCTAACTGCCCAGCTCTGAAGCTGCCAGCTGCCATCATGTTTTAGTTTTATGGTCATGCTTTAGATTTATGGTCAGACCATGTACCACAGGATCAGGCCATTGTGGTCCAGATCTTTTTCATTAGCTGTGGTGGGATATCCCCCCCTCACCCCATCTTTCTTCCTAGTCCATCTTAGTCTGAGAGCTCTGCTTAAACTTGTTCAACATCATAGCAACACGCAAGTCATGTTTCAGGCAGATGGGCACCAATGAAATGTGTTGGTTGGTCAAGAACTGAACCCTTATTTTTTTCCCACATGGAAGATGTAAATTCTATACTCAAACTGTTGATGAATTCAAACCATTAGGGAGGTTTTGACAGGACGTCTCCTGACAGATAACGCTACGAGAGCTTGACATTCACTCTCCTTGCTATTGAGTCAGAGCCAACTCATAGCTGGGCCATAACTGAGCCACCTATGGATCAATGGTGATTAATGTTATAAAGCAGAATATATGAGCATGATAATGTGGAATACAGTGTGAATGGAGAAATGCATGAAACACAATATACATAAGTGAAACACAAGGAATGCAACTTTTGTATGTGAACCAATATAAAATTTTTTCCCAAAAATACTTCCCAATATTAATGGTAATCTAGAAAATTATTCTCTTTGAAAATAGATGATGCCAGCACATTGAGTTGCTCAATTCTAGGACTTAACATTCAGTTTCTACAACATAGTAAGATACATCTGATAACACTAGAATGACTCTTAAAAAGACGCATAGATCTGTATATTGAAAAACCACTATGTATCCAATTTTAGATAAATACATTGATTTACAATAAATTTATTCTCTAGCCACAGATAAAGATTCTATGATAATTAAATGTATTGGAGTGGGGGTTTTGTGTGTGTGTTTTGTTTTGTTTTTAGAAATGACAGTGACAGCTAATTACAAGTGTCAGGGCGAAGTGACAGTTTGGAAGACTGATTTTTGCTCTTTTTCATTCATTGTCCAAGTTTCACAAGCTTCTGAGGTAATTGGAAATGTCATGCCTGTGTCAAGTACACCTTGGCTCTCAAAGTGACATCCTTGTTCTTTATTTAACACTTTGAAGAAGTTTGAGGCTGTTTATTTATCATGGTTTGATTTCTTGACTGTTTCCATGGGCATTGACTATGAATCCAAGTGGGATAAAATCCTTTCCAACAACTTCAGGCTTGTCTTCATTCTCCATTTTCTATTTGTTGGTTCAGATGCATTGGGGGTGGGGGGTAGGGGAGGTATTCTATGCTAATATGTGATCTATACTGAAGATTTTGCATTCCTACTTTTTTTCATTTTCACCGAACAAGGTTTTGTCATCTGCAAACTGAAGGTTGCTAATGAATATTCCTCTAGTTTTAATGCCACATTCTTCATCGCATAGTTCAGCCTCTCAGATTATTCACTCCTCATACTGATTCGATAGGTGTTAAAAGGCATTTATACAGCTTTCCTGATCTTTAACCCATCGAACCTCTTCTAATTTTGTTCCAATTACTTCTTGGTTCTACGTTGAGTACAATTAAGTGTTCTGGAACTCCTAGTCTTTGTAATGTTATTTATAATTTGTTATGATCCACATGTTCTAATACTATTCAAGAAAACAGGTAAACCTCTTTGTAATATTTCCTACTTTCAGTTAAGACCCATCTCTCTTTCTATATCTTCCTCTGAATCCAGCACAAATTTCCATCAATTATTTTTCAAAGTGCTGCTCCAGTTATAATTATCTTCAGCAAGATTTTACTTGCTTGTAATATCAATATTTCTGCATTCTGTTAGATCCTCTTTCTTTGGAATGAGTCTGAATAGAGATATGTCAGCTAAGAACAAAAGTAAACATCATGACATCAATGGAGAAAAGATAGATGTTGTCAGGATTTCATTTTATCTGGATCCACAATCACCACCCTAGGAAGCAGCAGATAAGAAATCAATTGAGAGGAAAAAAAAAAAAAAAAGAAAGAAATTGATACATTGCAATGGACAAATCTGCACCAAGGATCTCTTTTCAGTGTTAACAACCAATGCCAGTATTTTAATGCAAGATGCAACTGAGCCAAACCATAGCATTTTCAATTGCTTCATAGGTTTCTGAAGTTGCTCACAAAATAAAGAAGACTGAAGAATGAATGCCTTTGAATTATGGAGTTGGCAAAGAACATTGACTATATACCAAATGAACAACAAAATCTGTCTTGGGAAAAGTGCAGCCAGAGTGAGGCTTAAAAGCCAAGAAAGGTGAGACTTCATCACACATACCTTGGGCTTGATATCAGGAGCTAGTCCTTCAAGAAGGGATTACTCTGGGAAAAGTAGAGAGTCAGCAAAAGAGAAGATCCTCTAAGAGGTGAAATTGCACAGTGATGACAGCCATGGGCTTAAACCCCACAGAGGTCGTGAAGGTAAGGCAGGATCAAGCAGGCTTCCATTCTTCGTACACAGAATTATCCTGAGTTGGAATTAACTATACAACACCTAACATTTTGGGTTTATTGTGATGATATTTTCTTAATAAGCTGGATAATTATGTATTAATTAAGTCTGTCTTTGCCATAAAACACTTATGTGATGTTGTGACAATTCTTTAGCTTAGAACTGGGGTGAATATGAAGATATTAAATATTTTCTAGTGCTTTGCCTTCATAGTGGCATTTGGGTCCAAGAGTACAAGTTCTAGTATTTCACAAATCAATGATTCATTTTGTTTGTAGTATAATGTGTTGGGCTGGTAACCAGAATGTCAGTAGTTTAAATCCACTGGTTAATCTGTGGCAGAAGCATGAGGTGTTCAATAAAGTCTGACAGCTTTGGAAACTCAAAGGGGAGTTGTCATTAGTCAGAATCAACTCGAGGGTAGTGGGCATCAAGTTAGTAGAGAAATCCCACCTATATCAAAATTAAGTTTGTGTTGAATGTATTTTTACAATATCAAGTTAAAAGTTTTCTATGGGAAAAAAGTATACTTACTTTTCATCTTAATATTTATACTGCATGCTAAAAGTGTTTTTATCACATGTTCTTTTTTTAGGGGGGATCTGGTGGCCTAGTGATAAGACACTGCTCTGCAATCCTGAAGGCATGTAGTTCAAGGCCACCCGCTGTTCCATGAAAGAAGGATGGGCAATCTCGTCCCATGTAATTAATTGCCTATGAAAACCAGCCAGAGAGTCAGCTGTGGGTCGGCTCTGACTCTACGGTACACAACAGCAACATTTTTTTCCACTTTACTTTATATTGGTTTGCATACAAAATTCATATACATTTTGTATAATTCATGTACATTTTACCTGGTGGTTTAGTGGTAATTAATTACTCTGTCACATGTTATTTTTTTTACATGTTATTTTTTAAAGTGACTTTGTACTGTAGTGAATTCTAGTGTATCTTAATGTGATTTGTAAGATCATTTCTTTTACACAGTGCTCTGCGTTGTAATAAAATATTTTAAGACAGTGATTAAAATTGAACATCAATGTCACTTTAGATTTCATTATTAATAAAATGTAGAAAGAAATTGTTTAGTATTACTAATTTCAAAGCTAACTATAAAATCTTGGGATGAACAAAATTTGAGTTAACATTAAAATGCAATGTTATTTGCAATATACGCAATGAATTTGGATGTCATATTTCTCCAGAGAAAACACTCTAGGTTACCTATTTGCAGAATATAAATTTGAGTTCAGAAAGTAAAAAAACAGATTCCAGCCATTTCACACCAGTTCAGTCTTGGTTGATGAAGCCAAACTGGAAGAGAACTTGAAAAGAACAGAATCTCTTAAATTTTCATGAACCAGAACAATCAACAGAATGGAAAGAATTATGGTTCAAAGTCTTGCTACAAGCTCACTTGGACTATTGGCATCAAGAGAGCTTCTCTTGCAAGACTTTGAATTTATGAACAAAAGTGCTCCCATTTTAAAAAAAGATTCATAAGCATTCCTGTTCTATCAGTATTTGAAAAGCCAAAAATAAAGACATTTGAAAAGCATTATATGCCTGTTCTGTCTGTTATATTATCTGACCTCCAAACAATGGCATTTTAAAAGCACCAGTGTACAGCAGATAGCAGTTTGGTGAGCCCAGATGTTAAAAGAAAGCATATGGAATATATTTTATAAAAGTATAAATATGTATATGCTGTGGGAGGGAGAATAACATATGTATAACTCAAGGAGATAACAAAAAATTTCCAAAGCATCTAAGAATAAGGGAGTGTATTCATTGCCAGTGGCTGCTATAACAAATTGTCACAAACTTGGTGATTTAAAACAATAGAAATGCATTCTCTCAAAGCTCCAGGCACCAGAAATCAAGGTGTGAGCAGGCACACACTCTTTCTGGGAAAGATGTGTTCCCTGCCTCTCCCAGGTTCTGAGTCTGTCACCATCCCTTGACATGACAATCTCTGTGGTCACACAGTGTTCTTTTCTTTCTGTGTTTTGTTTCTCTGTGTCGCTCTTACAAGGACACTTAGAATTCCAGATAAAACCCACCCAGACAATCCAGGGAGTCTCCCCAAATCAGGACACAAAGACCATTTTCTCACATCAAGTGAACATCTACAGATTCCAGTACCTTTTGGGGGCTTTATTTAATTTACTACCAGAAGGCTAAGATTTTTTTTCTTCAATTTTTTGATTTATTTTTTTTTAAATTTAAATTTATTATTAATTTCATTAAAATTTACAGAGACTTTGGATTTCCATTCATTCACTGTTGCACTTTTCTCCCCTCCCAACTGTCCCCCCTAGTACACTACCCTCTTGGAAAAGTAAAAGAAAAATTCTTTCACTGTTTTGCAAACCCTCCCCAAGGTCCACTCCACCACGTAGCCTTCGCTCTAGACTCCTGTCATGACAAAAATACCTAATCACATATCCATTTTAAACAGTTTTCTTGCTCATCTGTTTCAATGCAGTATACATTATTTATCCCATCTTTCTCCGTCTCTCCCCAACCCCAAGGTCAGTCCTGTTTTACAACAGTGGCACCATACAGTATTTGTCCTTTTGTGACTGAGATACTTCACAAAACATAATATCCTCCAGAATCATCCATTTTGAATAATATTGCTTGAGTTCCTTGTTTTTCAAAGCAGTATAGTGTTCCATTGTGTGAATATACCACAGCTTCTCTAGCCATTCGTTTGTTGATGGGCACTTAGGTTGTTTCCAACTCCTTGCTATTGTGAACAAAGCCGCGATAAACATGGGTTTGCATACATCTGCTTGGATGTCAGTTATGGTCTCTTCGGGGTATATTCCAAGTAGTGGAATTGCTGGGTCAAATGGTATCTCCATTTGCACCTTTTTGAGAAAGCGCCATACCGCCTTCCACATTGGTTGCACCATTTTACACTCCCACCCACAGTGAATAAGGGTTCCAGTTTCTCTACAACCTCGCCAGCATTTGTTGTTTGCGAGGCAAAGATTCTTGAAATGAGCTTAGGAAAATGTGAAGGAGGACAAAAATGACATTAGAGTCACATTTAGTGAAAGATGGTGAACAAAGGAGAGACTGATTTTTCAGGGATAACCATAACCAGCCCTTGTAGAAGAACATCATGCTTGGGAGAGTAGAGGGACAGCACAGGAGAGGAAGGCCCTGGGTGAGATGGACTGACTCAGTGACTGGGGTAATGGGGTAGGTGTGTCTGAGACAGTGAGATTGGCTCAGGATAGAGCAGGGTTTAGAGTTGTTGTGCATAGGGTCGCTATGAGTCACAATCAACTCAACAGCACATAATGACAACAACATTCTGCAGCAACAGGCTCAAATGTGTCCAAGATTGTGAGGGTGACATACGCTAGGACAGGATTCAGATCTATTGTTCACAGGGATGCTATAAGTCATACTCGACTCATCAGCACCTACCAACAACAACAACATTCTGCTGCTGGCTTCTTTGAGACAGAAGAACAGTTTTCAAATTTAAAAGAACTTAATAACTCCCATCAAGACATAATTAAAGATCAAGTTGAAGGAAGAACTGCAGGTGTGTGTGTGTGTGTGTGTGTGTGTGTGTGTGTGTGTGTGAACCCTAGCCTTCATCTCCCAGGCTCACCACCAAGCAGCAGCACCTGTGGTCTTAGAAACACACCCAGAAGCTAGTTGTGCTGCACAACCCTTCAGTGTCCAGGCCATGGTTGAAGTGACACTCCAGGGAGTGGTTCCTGACTTACCTGTCTCCTCACTTGCCCGTCAGTTCCACAGGACAAGCATGTTTTGTTTTCCTTTGTTCCCATTAAAGACTGTGCACCTGGCATAGTACCTGGTATGGAAAAAATGTCTGACAACTAACTACTCATGGAGTAATAGTAACAGCACATAATGTGACTGAGCACTTATATGACCTGCACTTTCCTAAGTGTGTTTTAATTATGTATTAACTTCCTAGGAAGAAAAGGAAGAAGAAAGAGACGGCTTAAGAACACAGATGGGGGGAAAGTGAATGAACATTGCCATTTTCAGAAGAAGTTGTTATTGCTGTTAAAGTGTTGCCGAATCAGAACCAACTCACAGAGGCTGTAAACAGCACAGGAAGAGGTTGTCCATCTTTCTCCTACAGAGGAGCTGGTTAGATTTGAACAATGTTCTTTTGGATTGGTAGCACAACTTTTTGCCCACTAAGCCACAGGAAATGGGAAAATAAAAAATTACTGTTCCATGTTGATCCCAAAACAAAATTGAGAAAGGAGTGGTTAGATAGAGCTAACAGAGTGAAGTCGCCTGAAGCTGAGAATGGATCTGTGTAAAGACCTGACTTTTTCTTCCTCCTAAGTCTGTTGTACGAGCACAGGGCAAGCAGAAGTTTATGAGAAACAAAGACTGAAAATCCAAAACCCCTACTTCGCTGCAAGCTTAGCAGGAATGAGCCCTACGCGGCAGCAGGGTGCTTCCCAGTCTGCGCCTTCAGAATTCGGCCGATCCTGGTCGTCTCTCGGGTGTACCCTGCCTCCGAGCTGTCACACAGAGCTCTTGTCACCGGCAGGTTTGGGCTGTTTTGTTTCCTTCCCAGGAGAGGCTCTCAGCTGTGCTCCTTGTCACCAGTCACCGCTCGGTCCTAGCGGTGGAGCGGCTCAGTAACAGGCGTAGCACGGGCTGCGGGCAGCGCAGCGCAGAGCGCGAGCCAAGCTCATCAGGCGGCACGAGCGAGTAACTTACACTTTCTTTACTTGCCTCCACAACGCGCGCCGGAAAAGGTTATTTATGAGGTTTGAAAGAAAGAAAGGCCTACACAGAGTAAATTTTCAAATAATGTAAATCAAGATCTCCCTTTCTTCTCTTTCAGTGTTTACCGTAGTTTGCACAAGATCTAGATCACGAACAGTGAGCTCCCGTGCCATTCTACATCCTAGGAAGGACAGTGACAAGCACATAGGTTCAGCCATCGGAAGGAGGCCAAGCTGGCGAAGTAGCCAGAAACTATATCTTACTGTGGCAACAATATCTTATATGTCTATAACATCTTATAACTTCTGCATTATTTAATCCCCAAACAAGAGTTCTGGTAGGGTAGTGAGTAGGGAGTTAGACTGCTAATCCAAAGGCTGTGCTTCTCTAATGGTTCGAATCCACCAGCAGCTTCTTGAAAGAAAGCTCAACAGTCTCCTCTTGTGTTATGGATATAGCCTTGGACACCCACTGAAGGGTCAGCTCTAAGTCTCTTCTGACTCCATGGCAATGAGTGAGAGTTTAATGCCCAAACAATACTATCAGGTAAGCAGACAGATATATGGTTTTAGATAAGAAACTCTGACTCCCTGGAGCCATTAAGTGGTCCACGCAATGTCTCATAATTCATAAATATGTCAAAAGTGAGGTTTTGGGGCACCCACTTCAGCAGCTTCGTCCTTATTACAGTGCCTCTCTAACCGATATGGTGAAAGGCACTGGAGAACAGTAGCCTCAGATGTCTAAAGGAAGATGTGATGACAGTCTTAAAATATTAGACAAATCGCCCTGTGGAAAAAGAGGGTAGATTTCTCCCTCTCTAGTACAGACCAGAATCAATACATAGAAACCACAGCCATACAGACTTCAACTCAGTACCAGCAGGAACGGTGGTCCCTCGAGAAGTAAGCAGCATTAGACTAAGGAGAAACTAGGAAACTCTGGTAGCTTAGTGATCAGGAGATGGGCTGCCAACCCAAAGGCACATGGTTCGAATTCCAGTTGTTCCTTGGGAGAAAGATGGGCAATCTCCTTTAGTGTAATTTACTGCCTCTGAAAACCCACTGGAGGATCAGTTCATACTGGACTATATCTAACACCAGCAGACAAGGGCTGACCGGAGAAGCATTCGGGGAAGGAAATGAGTGTCTTTGAGCATCAGTTGATCGAAAAACATTTATTTATTCCATCACCAAACACAGAATTATTGAGCAAAGCGCTGTGAACAGCATCACAGGAGATGGAGTGTTAATTAAGATGGCCCTGACCACGCATGTCACCTCAAATGTCCTCCACAATTTTAGAAATCATATGAGTGTTTGACATTTTTATTTAAACAGATTTTAAGACATTTGGGAAAACACAATTGGCATCAACAGTGGAAACTTCAACAACTGACAGAGAGAAGCTTATACCCACCTAATTTTGTTTTTTCCAATACTGAGTGGACATGTGAGCAAATGTGCACGGCCGTGTGAGCTTGGTGTTCCTCGTTCTAAACTAGAAACGGGCGACATGACAGGGTGACAGGTGTTCTCACTCTCCAGCCTCCTCCTGGAAGAAACCATCCCACTGATTTGGGTACACTCTAGAATGGGAGCTTTAATCTGCCAGGAGGCGGGGGTCAGTTTATGTAATGCTCCTTGCCTTTAAAAAAATTTTAAATGTAGCCATGTGCTACGCAGCAGAATCTCAATATTTGCATTTCTAATTCTTATAAATTAGAAGCTTTTATTTTGCAAAACTTGGAAAGAGGACTGTTTGTCTCGAATTATACGAGTCCTGCCGGCGCCACACCAGAGCACAGAATTGTGGAGCAGATGAAATAGACACGCGACATTCAGTTTTCTGTGGTGTGTTAAACACAGAAAAAACGAACGGCTGCATAAAGACGGGGTAGGCAGCCTCAACCCTCGCCCTGTAAGATTAAATCAATAGAGAAAAGAATGGAAGCCACACATCTGATGAGGATTCAAGGGGTGCGGTGGGGAGTTGAGCAATGAAATAAAAACAGTCTCAATGTTGCTGAATTAATTTCTAAGCTGGATTCAAAGTCTTGTATAAGTTTCTCTTCAAATGGTGTTGGAAGTATGCTTTGAGTGTTAGGAAATGGTGATTGTTGTTGTACAGAAAAAAGCTGTCACTTTTAATGACACACAGGAAATAATTCTTGTGATTGAAAGTAAACAAAAAAGGTAGTAGCCATCTTTTCCAGTAAATTCCTTTTTCAAGCATATCTACTAGCCTATAAGTCATTCCCACCCCACCAGATTTCCCCAGATCAGCCCACATTTCGTCGTGTCAAAATAATGATGCGTTTGGTGACAGCAAGTCTTCAAGATTTAAGAAAATCACATATACACACACCACCACCACCCCCTACACAGAGAGAGAGTTCAAAATTTTATCAAAATTCTTACCTTCCATAGACTTTCTCATATAGGGTCATCCCAAGTCCCCATCTCTTTCAAATGAACCCAGACTTATAATTTATCCTGAAGTAAATCTCAAAATTCAGCTGCTGAACGTATAGAGCTTTTTATTTGCTCTCAACTACTTGAAGATGTAAAGCTGAAAACCTTTATTGTTCCAAAAAGCTATTGCTTTCTTTTTCAAGGTTTCAGAAAAAAATATTATACACAATAAATTTAAGAGTTGATCAGTAACTGAAAAAGTTGATTTTTCCTGTAGGGTTGGTTTGATTTTGTTTCTTTTTCCCCCTGATGCCTTCATAGGATAGCTGTGTGTCTCCATAACAGGAAAAAGACTGGACTAATAGTATATAATAGATGACTACGAAATTTGTATGAGGTCCTCTGAATTATTCCATGGCTTCACTGTTAAGTGACTTATTTATTATCTAAACTGTAAGCTTAATGTTCAGAATAATCAAACCTCATCAAATTTGACTCTCAAATATTTCGTACTGGGTCCATGTGTCTTTAGCTGTCATAATCTCAATGATTTCTTGCTAAATGAAAGTAGTGCCTGGCAACTATTTAGAACTGAAAGATGCTTACAGGATCCTGGCGTTATACACTCCTGGGCCCTTCCTGTGGTCTCTTGGCACTTTCTGTTCAAAGCGGGGAGTGGGAGCAGGGGGATCAATGCCATGTTTTCAATGCCTCTAGTGAAGCAAATTCTACCATTTTTCTGGAAGACAGATTCTTATGTCTCACAGCTCTCAATTACGAAGAAATAATCACATATTTACCTTAAATCATTCATATCTGTATCCTTCCTTGGAAGAGTTTGGGATTTAAGAGGGTGGAACTTTACTACTATTTTCTATTTGAGTCAACCATGAAACCATGAAAACCAGAAACAAACAGTGCTAAGGCCCTTTCCTCTTCCAGTCACTCAGTTCTCCCACTGACAGACTTTCCTCATTGCACAATTTGATTCCAAACCTATGACCCTGGACTGTCACTTTATAAAATCAGAACCAAGTATTTGAATATTGGGCACAATGATTAAAGATGTTATCTTACAAGTGAATAAGCAAAAAGTGGTACATGCGTAACAAGGGAATATCGCTCAACTAGAAAGAGAAATGAAGACCTGGTCCATGCGACAGCTGGATGAACTTTTTTTTGTACAGGATGCTGAGAGAAAATAGCCACAAAGGATAAATACTAGCCTCCTTTGACTAATAGACTGGACAGACTTAGTGATTAGCGTTATAACAATCACTCCAGGCATGAAACAGAAGGGGAGAGGGGAACTCACAGCTTTAGTAATAGATTTCTTGTCTCGGGGATGGAAAATTTGAGAACAGGTATTGGTGAGGATTACAAAATGTGATTGGTGTAATTGGTTTTATTGAATTGCACCTGTGAATAATGTTGAATTGGCAAAATCTCTCTTCTTCTGTTCTTCATAGTTTTGCAATTTGTTTTAAAATCTCAAATGTCAGATATTGGTTTCTCTTCTACCTATGATTTTACTAACTTTATAATCTTAGGTAGGTTGCTTATTAAAATGGAATTACTATCTCCTTCCACAGAAGTTTGTAAAAAAAAAATCAACAAGATAATGCACACATAAAAGAAAAAGTTGTGCACACTATGCAGTATACAGTAAGCCCTTAATAAATGTTTGTTAATAGGTGCACTGGTGGCTAAGTGGCAAGGAGTTGTGCTGCCAGTGCAAATGCAGGCAGTTTAAATCCACCAGCTGACATTATGAGAGAAAAATGGGCAGTCTCTCCCGATGTGAATTTACTGCCTTTGAAAACCTGCTAGAGGGTCAGCTATGAGTCAGGTCTGACTCCACAGTGCATAGCAACAACACAAACAAGATTTGGGGTCACCCTAAGTTGCAACAGATTCCACAGAAACTAACAGTAAGGGATAAAACTGTTTAAAAGGGATATGTGATTAAGTATTAATGTCATGACAGGAGTCTAGAGTGAAGGCTGAATAGTGGAGTGGACCTGGGAGGAGGGATTGTAAAACAATGGGGGAACTTTTCTTTTACTTTTCAAAGAGAAGAGTGTATTGGGCGGGGCAGGGAGAAAAGTGATCAATGAATGAATGGAAATCCAAAGTCTCTGTAAATTTTCATTAAAATTAATTTTAAAAAAGACTTTAGTAACACATCTGGTTCCCAAATCCATAGATTCCGATGCTGAGTAGGTATAAAGTTAGGGGAAGGTAGGAGTCAGTCTCTCGCCTTTCAGAAAGCCTAGAGCTTAATGATTTCATCCAGGGAAGATGAACCTGGCCAGATCACAAAGGAGAAAGCAAGGACTTCGGGGAGAACTATTGGGAGGTAACCCAAAATGTGAGAAGGATAGGGAAGGTCACTGTGGGCCTGAGAGTAGTTCTGAGGAAACTGTATCCCAGAAGAAGTGAGGCTGATTGTTGAACTCAGCCAGCCTCCAAGTTGGTCTTGAATCTGGCAAAATATTTAGAAAGAGTGAAGAGAGCACCAGAGATGTGGGAAGGGGAAAATTAAGGGACACAGACACAGATCTCCTTTGTGCGAAAGGAAGTATGGCGTATCCTCACTTTGTGGTGCACCGATTACACTTGTATGTTCCAAAGCATCAGGTAGCAAGTGATATGTTAAGAGATTTTCAAGGCTATCTTACCTAATTGGGGCACCATACTTGTCATGAGCTAGTGAAGTGCCCTGGTTCACTCACCATATTGTTAAAGGACCTTCAGCATCTACATGGGTAGTTGCTGCAGCCAAGTGTCTCCACCACAACCACGCTGCATCTTGCTGAGATCTGCACAGACATGGCTGATGCTAAGCATCCATAATTCCTATTCTTCCTTGCTTCTTCCTCTTTCTTTTCCCCTTCTCTCCTTCAAATATTAAACAACTTGGTTCATTCTTTAGTTTTGGATCCCCAGTAATTCTGCAAGCATATCTGAACTGCATTCCAGTGAAAAAAAAACCTTAGCACTTAAAGTGGTTATTGTCCAATACTTATAAAGATGAGCTGTTGTCTTTGTGAGGGCTCATCCAGTTGACTAGGACCCACAGTAACCCTATGAACAATAGATCCGAGCCTTTTTAAAGCGTCAGGTTGAATTGAGACAAAAGGAAATAGGTATTTCATTTAACTTTTTAAATATTATTTTAATTAATTTTAGTGAAAGTTTACAGAGACTTAAGGTTTGCATTCATTCATTGTTGCACTTTTTCTCCCTCCCTACTCATCCCCCCCATTCACTCTTCTCTTTGAAAAGAAAGAGAAAAACTTTTTCATTGTTATGCAATCCCTCCCTCCAAGTCTACTCCACTATGCAGCCTTCACTCTGGACTTCTGTAATGACAAGAATATCCATTCATATGTCCCTTCGGAACAGTTCTTTCCCTCATCTGTTTCAATGCAATATACATCATTCCTCCCCTCTTTTTCTGTCTTCCCTCAACACTGATGTCAGTGGCCCTATGCAATATTTGTCCTTTTGTGACTGAGATATTTTACTCAGCATAATGTTCTTGATGGTTACCCATTTTGTATAATATTTAATGAGTTCCTTGTTTTTCAGTGTTGTATAATATTCCATTGTGTGAATATACCATAGCTTCTCTATCCATTCTTTTGTTGATGGGCACTTGGGTTTTTCCAGCTCTTTGCTATTGTGAACAAAGCAGCAATAAACATGCATGCCCATCACTTTTTAAATATATTTACCATTTAAAAAATAATATTTTTTAAAAACCAAACATAGGGAGCTCGGGTGGCCTAGTGGCAAAAAGCTGCACTACAATCCCAGAAGTATGAGGTTGGAATCCACCAGATGCTCTGCTGAAGAAGGAGGGGCAATCTCCTCCTGTACGAGTCAGATCCAATTTGATGGTACACACACAAAAAATTAATAAAATAAATTTTTTTTAAAAAAACAGCCCCAAACATATGGCATTATGAGTCAATCTGAAGAAAATTGTAGGTTCAGAAAGATCATTGTCCTTTTTGAAAGTGATGCCTCAGAATAGTCCTTTAGTTTGCAGAATTCAACAATATAGTAGATAAAATTATAAGGTTAATAATTTTTCAAAAATATAGTTAAACAATTCAACGCAACTCGTTGCTGTCAAGTTGGAACCGACTCATCGCTGACCCTTCAGTGGGTTTTTAGAAGCTGTAAACTGCACAGGAAGAAACTGCCCTTGAGTCTCCTTCAGAGCAGAGGGTGCATTTGAATGGAAATTGCCAAAAAGAAAGAAGCTGATTTCAAGAGTTTCTGAAGGGAAATTGTGCTTTAAAAGATGGGTGGTTCGTGTTACTCTTAGAGAAACTTTTGGTGAAAGGAGGAAAATCACTGTGATCTTCAGCAAAAGAAATGACGTAGATTGAGCCAGTGACTGCAACAATGGACTTGAGCAAGGCAGGGATTGAGGATGATACAGACAGAGCAAGGTTCACATCTGTTGTTCATAGGGTAGCTATGAGTAGTAGTTGACTTGAAAGCACCTAACAGTAATAATTTTATTCTCCATTGTACCTGGCTGGCACAATTACACATATAACAGCTAGCCAAATGATGGTGGTTCAAATTCATCCAGCAGTGTCTCAGTGATCACTTCTGCAAGGTCCCAGCCTTGAAAACCCTAAAGTATATTTCTGCTCTGCACACATGGGATACAGATGGATTGGAATCAACTTGAGTGAAACAGAATGCTCATTTCTTGGTTTCCTTGGTGAAGAAATTGCTTGGTGGAGGTTGGCAAGATGGCAAGGATAGGGCAAGGTTTCAATCTGTTGTTCATAGGGTCACTATGAGTCGTAGTCAACTCAATAGTCCCTAACAACAGAAGGTGTCAGAGCAGGAAGGGATCTCAGCATCCCCAGTCCAATACTTTAGATTTATTCTTCGGTCCCAAGGCCCCAGTCGGGTAAGAGACTTGACACGAACAAAGTCTTTCAGTTAGCAATGAACAGAACTAGGCCTGGGGCACACACCTCTTGAGTCCCTTCCAAGGGGTTTTCATTACAACTTGGATCTCTCTCTTGACAGAAACGAAACCGACATCTAAATTCTCATGAGAGAAGCCTCATGTGTTGTTGGAGGTTTTTTGTGGGGTTGGGATTTATTTTTTTTTAAGCGTGATGCTTTTTTTTTTTTTCCATTTCACTTTAAGAAAAATGCTGTCGAACTGTTCTCTGGGGAACAGAGCCTCCCTGAGGAGGGGAGGGCTTTTTTCGTGTTGGAGATCACAATGCATAATCGTTCCTTTAACACCTAGACTGCCTCCCAAAGGCCACAGCCACCCAGGGAGCATGATCAGATGGAGAGCATCTGAACCAGCTCGGAGGAAAGAAAGAGAAGAGAGTGGAGGGATTTATCAGCTAAGGAAGGTGGTAGTGGAACTGAAAAGCGAACAGGACTCAAAGAGATGAGCAGCTTTAGGGAGCAGAAGACAGGCTCAGATCATTTCTATTCATCTAAATATAATATCATTTTTACATGTGTTTGTAATAAAATTCCCTTCTATTTACTCAGAACCCAGTAAAGAGAACCAAGATAAACACCTTTGAGCTTTGCTAAGGACTTGGGAAGCCAGCCATTTCTACATGTGGCTGCTGCTGCCTTTAATCTGTTAAACCCTTGAAGAGTGGGGAACAGTGTGGGAGGGCAAGGGAGTCTGGATGGTGTCAGACAAAATGAAGAGAATTTCAATGCAAAGGCAATGTGGGCACATGCAAAGTGCACCATGACTGAGCTCAGTGGTCCTCAGTTTTCTCAGTACAGACCAATCCCCTTAGATTTTCCTTATGTTCTCAAATAATCTTAATTTGGTTCCTTTTACTCTGCCCCAAACAAACAAAATGAAACAACCATTGCTGTTGAATCAATTCAAACTCATGGTCACCCTCTGTCAGGTTCTGAGGCTGTAAATCCCAACAGGACTTACTCCCTCATCTTTCTCATATGGGCCAACTAGTAGATTTGTACCATAAATCTTTCCATTAACAGTTCACCACATAGCCCACCGTACCAACTGTTCTTGTTAAGTTCCATTGAGTTGATCATGAACCATAGTTATCCTATGAACAATGGATCTGAACTCTTCCTTATCCTGTGACATTTTTACCATCTCTGACATCTTGAGCCTATTGCTGCAGTCATTGTGTCAATCCATCTCATTGAGGGTCTTCTCTTAATACTTCTTGTTTTTACTAAAAAATTAACCCAAGCCTAAAGTATAAATCTAGGTAGACCATGGGATACAGTATCATCAAAATTCCAAGAACGATTTTTAAATTATTTGCTTTTTGTATAGTACTATTGTGTTATTAGTCAGAACAGACTCATAGCTGATCCTCCAGTAAGTTTTCAGAGACTGTAATGTGCACAGGAGGAGATTGGCCATTTTTTTTCTTATGGAGCAACCAGTGGATTTGAACCACATGCCTTTTGATTGGCAATGTAATTTTTTTATCCACTAGGCCACCAGAGCTCCAGAGGCGCTGTCAAGTATGACGCACAGTGACCCTATGAACAAACAGTCTGAACACTATCCTACCCCATGCCATCCTCACATAGTACTGTTGTTATGCACTGTGAATGGGAACCAAGTCAGAGCTGATCCTCTAGTGGGTTTTCAGAGACAGTAGATTGCATGAAAGGAGATTACCCATCCTTCTGCCACAGAGCAGCTGGTGGATTTGAACTGCTTCGTCTTTGCATTGGCAGTGCAACTCCTTACCACTAAGCCACCAAACTTCCCTTATACAGAGTACTAGAAATTATACATGTGTGAAGAGACTAGGTCTGTCCTGCAGAGGGTAAAATCAGGCTGTTCCTTGGAGGATTTTGAAGCTCACATATTCTGGGCATGTTGCCAGGAGGGACCAGTCCTTGGAGGACATTATGCTCGGAAGGATGGAGGAACAGAGCAAGAGAGGAAGACCATGGAAGAGATGGATTGACTCTGTGACTAGAGTAATGGGGTTAGGTGTGTCAGAGTCAATGAGACTGGCTCAGGATAGAGTAGGTTCCAGAGCTGTTGTGCACAGGGTCACTGTGAGTCACAAGTGACTTGGCATATAACAACAACAACAACAGTGTATAGTACTGGATATTACAATACTCAGCACATTCCCATGAAGTCCCTGGATGGAACCATTAACTCTGCTATTAACTGTAAGGTTGAAGGTTACAAGCTCCCCAGAGGAACCTCAGAAGAAAACCAAACAATTGATAACACCAACACCATGGAGCACAGTTCTACTCTCAAACGCAGGTTGTGATGAATTGGCAGCAACTGGTTGGCAGCATATTTCTTTGCACTGCCATCAAGTCGAATCCAACTTGTCAAGACCCCACAGACAGGGTTCCCAAGGCCGTAACTCTTTATGGAAGCAGACCTGCTTATCTTTCTCTAATCAGGCACCTGGTGGATTCAAACTACCAGCCTTCTGGTTACCAGCTAAAATTCCTTAACCATGGCACCACCTGAGCTCCTCCTCTTCACTTGTAGGAGCTGCTAACTAGGCATTTGCTAGTAGCCAATGGTTTGTCAGTACATATTCAGGAAATTCTTCCCTATATTTTTCTCTACCACCGTCTAGAATACAAGAATCTTCTAAGATTTCATGCGGGATCGGTTTTTCTTTCTTTCTTTTTATTAATTTAATTTGTTTATTTTTCATTTCAATGAACATCTACAGAGATTTTGGAATTCCATTCATTCATTGTTGCACCCTTCTCCCTGCACAAACCCCTCCCCCCCCCCATTTGCTCCTCTCCTTGAAAAGCAAAAGAAAAACTCCCTCATTGGTACACAATCCCCCCACACCTCCCCAAAACCCCACCCCTACCCCCAAATATAATCCACTCTGCAACCCTCATTGCGTACTCCTACGATAAAAATAATGCCCTAAAATATAATACTTTTAGACTATTCTCTTCCCCATAGACTTCAATGCCGTAAACATATTTCATGCAGTTTTTCTTTCTTTCTTATTCAGGTTGTGGGAAGGGCTTCTTCATGGGTCACTAGGAACAACTCAGGTTAACAGATGTTAATTATTTTTTTCTCCATGACACCTGAGCACAATGTAATGTGATGGCAAAACAGAGTACTCTTCCTTTGAACCAGGTTCACATTCATTCTGAGATGAAGATTTCTACTTTCAGCTTAGCTATGTGACCAGAAAACGAATCCAAAGATGAGGTCACATGAAATGGAAGACACGTCTCACTTAAGTCTTCCTTTGCCGCATCCTTGTCTCTGGACACAGACCACCTGGGTCCTGCTAGAGCAATCACCTGATGCCCATCCAGCCCACATGGGTCCAGGAAGAACCTGGCTGAGACCTTGTTCAGCAAAAGCAGCCCACAGTTCTGACCCTTCTGTTAAGGCTTCTGAAAAACAAATCACCAGAGAAAATACAATCATTTTAACTTACAGAGAGAACATTTTCCTCAACAGGAAAAATGGTTTCATCTTTATCCAGATAAATGTTTAATTTCGTAAAGCATTCAACGAAAACACCAACACTATCTGTGGCTTCTTGTAGCCCGAGTCACTCTCATCTCACCAAGCAGTTCCCAGTTTGAAATGAGCAAATCCCAGAAATTTATGTGGTGGCCACACCTTCTGATAGTGAAGAAATTTCTAGAACATCAAAGGACATGCCATTGTAGACAAAAAATTCTTTCACTTACAACTCAGTTGTGATTGATTTTACTTTATTTTTTATTTTAGAGAATATTACTATAATCAAACCCTAAGTACTGAGTACTTAGAACTGTGCCACTAATTAAGGGAAATCCTATCTAAAAAGGTGTATTTTTGTACCAGAGCTATGTCATACCATCACTTTTATTTTTAAAATGTAGCTTAAAATTTTAAATTTTTCATTTCCAAATGGAATTCCTTTTAAGCAGCTTTAACATATCTGGTTCCTTTGATTTTAACATGGTGATGCTGATGATGTGACAAACAAAAAATTAGTCCTGTCACGTTATTATTGCTATTTATTTGTAGTCGTTCTATCATCAGCATTATTTTCTAATCCAAGCAACTATGCTTCCAGGTATTTACAAAAACAGCTTCTATCCAGCAGACCACGCAATGTTTTGTGATCCATTTGAATTCAAGTGCTCAGAATTCAGTATCAACGAGCAGCAAATGACCTCTTTAAATACACCTAATTTGCCACGTCCATTAGGTTTATGATAATAAATAAAACCTCTGCAATGCTTCATAGTAGCAGTAATGCCTCTCAACTGATTGTGCCCTTAATGGCCAATCTCGGAGCATTAAATGTTGTTAACAATCAATTTGCTGGAGATTATTGGGCCTTCGTTTGTAAAGATCAAATTATATAGGTCATAGAGTTACCTTTGCAAGACAATCACAGGATTTCTGTTGAAGTTCTGTGGAATAATCGTCAGGCATTTTTATTGAGATGATTTTAAAAAAAAACACCTAAAAAACAGCCCAACTCGTTCTCAGCAGGTCGCTAGGTTTTTGCACTGACACTTCCCTCTAACTTTTCCCCCTCAGGATCAGGTAATTAAAAGGGTATTGATGCAAAGGGAAGCTGAGCGCCACATGGCTTGGCAAAGTGTTTCCATAAAGTTCTGTCCTGTAGCCGTGGATACAAACTCAAGCTGGTCATGTGCAGAACTCCAGCATGTAAGCCCTCTACCCCTCGGCACAGCCAAATGTTTCAGCAGCTGCCCTTTTGTCCTGTTTCTTAAATAAACAAAGAACAGATACAAATTAATGACCTAAATTTATGGCAAAACACACTGCCTTCCCAGAGCAAATAGCCTTCAAAGAACAGATGCTAAAATCACATTTCTTCCTCGCAGACCCTCAGAGAAGAGACTTTTGCGAGTGCATGAGTTTATAGTCTGCAGAAATTAATAATTTGTAGGAATTCAGTCATGCTGTGCAGTGCTGCGATCTTCTCTCTGCGCACACCCCCCAATCCCACAAGCTCCCAGGCATGGCCATGGCACACTCCAGGGATTGCTCCCTATCTGTTGCCCCATTTGCTCCAGGCTCACACTAGCTTTATTTTATCCTTGCGTTTTATCTAGTGTTTGGCTAAGGAAGGAAAAAAATTATGATATTGGGATTTTAAATAATACCTATGGTTGGATTTGGTTGGCATCATCGCCATGGTGTCTAAGGAGTATTGGGGATGTCAAGAAATAGCTCTTCCCTTTTATTCTCAACTGCAGGACTGAACCTTGTAAGAACAGGGGGCACCTAATCAATTCAGCTCCCAACATACTTTCTTATGTGTTCTTTATCTTAGTTGGTGTTTTAGCAAATGCCGACTCCACCTAACAGAAACCTGATGGAAACAATGAAAAGCTTGCAGCCAGATTTTTGCATCCAGGGACTTAGCAGTAGTTTCATAATTTATGGCAAACGGGGATGCAGCTAGGTCACCTCCAGGCAGGCATTAGAATGAAAAGGTACAGTCTGCTCATTGGCCACATGTAGCGTGTTCTCTTTAGCCCGCACTGTACAGTATTTCCAATCTTATTCAATAATTTAATATACATTTTCTTGTCAAGCTTCTTGGCAGCAGGCTATGCAGCTTGCAAGATGGACTGAGAATGCCACAGGTGGGCCGGTTAGCGGGTGGTATTTCTGCATTCTAACAAGCTGTTAGCATTATGTCTGTTTGCCTTGGGTACAGATGTGAAATGATTTGACAGTAGATTTCAAAAGTGTGTGAGTACGTTTTTGTATGTCAAACTATGGAAATAGGGCGGGTTGGTGTGGGTTTTTTTTTTTTTAAATTTCACACATTGATGGTATGTATTGTATTTATTAATTTCAAAAAGTATATGCCACTGATATGGCATAGAAATTGGAAAAACAGCACCCATAATGTATAAAATGAACAGATTGAATAAACAGCCCACCCCCAGTTAATCAGAAAGTCTTATCTTGTGCTGTAGGAAAAGTCAGAGGTTGGAATAACTCAGCAAGGAAATAACAGTCCTTGAAATTTTTATTTTAATTGGCTTTCTGGTGTGGTGATGATTTTAGAAAAGGGGGGGAAGGAGCCGCAAAAGGGAAAACAAGGACCACACACAACAAATGGTGTGCCCAACGTTTGCCAGTCACATAAAGTGACATCTGCCCTTGTCTAAAAATTCAAAGGTGACTTCGGGATTTATAAAGGGAAGTAAATCTCCTTGGTACACTCAAAGAAAATTGAAAAGACATGTTGGCGATTTCTCCTTCACTGCGTGTTAATGCTGCTGTATAGACACCAAACCAGAGGCATCCAGCAAATTAGAAGGCATCTCTCCATAATTCTAGGTAGGATGGACAGGCAAAATTAAAAGAAGGATGTCCATGCTCGGGCTTTAGGGTACTGCTCTGCTTGGGGGTAAGGCGGAGGATTGAGGCACTGGAGGCTCCAGGGAAGAAGTCTTGCTTTGCAAGAGGACATCCTGGTTTGATCCCTTATGTGCAGTCAGTCAGCACTCACTTCATCATTCAGTGGACACTTGAGTGTTCCTACAATGGTAAACAGTTAATAGCATTGCCTCAAAGTTAAGAAGAACGAGGAAGAAAGGCCTGAAACCGATCACAAAGGTTGGATTCACAGTCAGTTAGGGTCAGTGCAGGACCATTGCCCCAGAGTCAAAGAATTCCACTACCATTCTCTCCCAAATCCTCACAGAACCTTCCCTCCGTATTAGATAAAGCCAACCTGCTTGATCCAAGCTATGGTCTTCTCAATTGCTTGTTGTGCATTTGAAAGTTGAACAATGGATAAGAACGACAGAAGAAGAATCAATTCCTTTGAGCTGTGGGGTTGAAAAAGAGTACTGACTGGACTTCCAAGAGAACAGGTTTGTCGTGAAGAAAGCGCAACCAGGGTGTTCCTTGGAGGCAAGGGTGGTCAAATTTTGTCTCATGTATTAATAAGGTGCATTGTGTGTAGAGGGAGCGAGTCTTTGGAGGAGGACGTCATGCTTGGAAAAGTGGAGAGTCAGCGAAGGCAAGGAAGACCCTCAACAAAATAGACTGACATGATGACTCTAACAATGGGCTCAAATATGTTGGAGATGGTGAAGATGGTGCGGCATAGGGCAGGGCTCAGATCCATTGTTCATAGGGTTGCTATGAGTCATAGTCAATTGGCACATAAAAACAAGAACTGGGCCCACACAACCTTACAGTAGAAGATGGAGAGAAGTCTCTCAAACCACAGCCCAGAGGAGTTAGAAGGAAGAATGCATTCTGCAGGCCCAGGAGCACTCTCCTGTGGAAAACAATAGGGTAAGAAGTTCCACAAGGGATCAGCTACCACGGGGAGGAAGGATCACAACAAGAACCCAGGAACACAAGCGAGACTTCGGTTTTGTCTCCCATTTACCTCAGAAGTTACTGCTCTCCATCTTCTTAAAAAGCTGGTGCACCACTCTGATTTGAAGATGAAAACTCTGGCTCAGACAGCAAGAGAATCAGATCATTTTCAAGGCAGTGCTCTCTTTGTTCAGCCCAGCAGGTCCTCCAGGTGAGTTGAGAAAAGGCCACTTCCCAGGAGAGAAGCTTGGTCACTTGCATTCCTAAACCCATCACTCACGGCTGCCAAGGGGAACCTGAAATCCCGTCAGAATTATCATTTGACAAATATGTAATGGCATCTGCTTTGTGCTTGGCACCTTCCTAGGTGCTAAGGTTAAAGAATGAATAAGACAGACAAAAATCCCTGTCTACAAGAGGCCTCAGTTCCAAAGGAGGAACAGCAATAATGAAAATAAAAGCTACTTGTTTTCTAAGTATTCAAACAGGTGAAAGGGGTTAAAGGCAAAAGTCACTGTGGTGGTATGGGTTTGTTGTTCAAATGGACTCTGAGTTTCACCACGTAACTGGGCGGGAATCTGGAATAGAGTGTGCATAAATGAATAATTACACTATCAATTACAGATCTGAATCCTATCCCGTCCCGTGTCATCGTCATCATCTCAGACTCACTTGATCCCATTGCTGCCATCGTCACTGTGTCAACGGATCTCACTCTCTTTTAAAAATTTTTTTATTTTATACTGGTTTATTTACAAAGTATACATACATTGTTTTTCGCACCAGATCTTTCCCATTTTCTTAACCATCCCCACCCATCAAACTGTGTGACCCTATGATTAACTCACCCCACCTGCCCCTCCTCGCCCCTCTGCTTCTACCCTTCCCCCCTCCTTGGATCCTCATATTAATTCTACAATAAAGGTTTTATATGGTATTTGTCCTTATTCTTCCTCTTTTTTTTATGACCTCATCAAATTTAAGTTGAGGAAGGTAAGCAGCAAATGATGGGATTCTAAGAAGGAGCAGAGAATGAAACGAGCATCCTTGGGGCCAGCGAGACCAGGATCAACACCAGCAGCAGCAGCCTCCCCAGCAAAGAACTAGTGACTGACATGAGACAAGGCTGATGTGGAATTGCTTCCCCCAAGGACTTTGCTGCCCCAAAGGCTTTCTATTTGATAAAGGACTGAAAGGAGCCCCCATTATTGGCAGAACCAAAGGAACTTTGTATGCATAAAGCTGAAAGTCAAAGGGCCTGCAAGAATGCTGGAGAAGCTGTCCTGTAGGAATTGTACCCTGTTTCCAACTTGAATTGTAGCCTGTTAACTTCCCTAGTAAATCCCATAACTATGAGTATGGTTCTGTGACATTTGAGCGGCCATTACAACAAATATTGGACTCAGTAGTAGAGCTGTGTAGAGCAGTAGTAGAGCTGGTGTTGAAATTGGTAATCGTAGGCATGGGAGTGTGAGCAGCCCTGTCTGAGGTATATCAAATTGGTTTTGTATTGTAGATGTTGCTGATGGAGGCTGTTCCCCTTTGTGAAGTTAATAGAGGTCAGACACTGTCCTCACACTGCCCTGATCTTTTTACAGTAACTCAGGGAGTAGTGGGAAAGGGGTTCCTATGGTCAGAGAAGTCCTCCCTGGAGGAAAGGAGCCAGTGAGTAGCACCAAGAACCGAGACCATATTCTGGTCAGAGGGACAACAAATCCAAGAGTGCTGTGAGGCAGTTGGCTCAGCTCTGAGGTCAGTGTGAGGGACAGAGCCTGAGCTGGGGGAGAGAGGTACTGGGCAGAGTGTAGGGAGGAACCAGAGGCCGCTGTGAAGGGTTACTATGGGAACATCCTCATTCTTTAAATTCCTCTATTTTCTTCTGGAAAAGCATTCCAAATTCCAAACGACAGACTTACAATGAGCTTTAGGAGCTCAACTCATTTGAAATGTGCAGCCCTTAAATGAAACAGGATAGAAAGAACACAGCTCTGCCCCAGGTTTGCGTCCTGACATCAAAAACTGGAACACTCTCTCATGCAAAATTGCTGTTTGTATCTTTGCCTGAGTTTTCCCTCTGTGTATCACATCCCTTCCTCTTACAGGCAAATGTGTGCTCTTCCATCCCACCCATCAATTTAACAATCAACAAGGTAGGCTGTAAGAATGGTCCTGGCTCTCAACTCCTAGAGACGGTATTTCTTCTCTGGTACTTTTAAATTCATTTTGTCGTAATAGGCTCTTGGTTAATAATTTCTTACAAGTTTGTATATTTAACCATCTTTAATACTTCCAGACATTAAATGTAGAAGGTTTAAGGCTGTGAATTAGAGCGTATATGGAAATCTGTGAGTGCCCAGCAAAGCATAAGGGTATATATATGGAGAGGCCTCAGTACCTGGAATATTATAAGTGCTTCATAAAAGTCTGCTGAATGGTCTAGGGCATTTTTATGAGAGAAAAAGAAGTATAGCAAAGGAGAGTGAATTTTTATTTTGCCTTCTCAATACAATTGGAATGTGGGCTATTTCCTCCTCCATGGTACCATCAATTTCCAGAAATAGCGCATGCGGGAGGAATGTGGCCCCACATCGAGGGCACAGACCTGGCACAAGGCTGGCTTCTCCTCAGTCAGCATCTTGGGAGGAGTTTATACACGAAAAGTCCATCAGATGCTATTCTTGGGTGAGAGGCTTTGATGTGTGCAGAGACACTTGGGCAGAAGTCCACAAACACTGCTGACCTCTTGCATTTGTCCAGCTGCTGTAGGTCACACGGTCTGCCCGCTGGGGTCCAGCTGCTTCACAGGGTCATGGCCTTCCTCACTTGCCCTGGTGGTCAATCTCTAAGCTCTGACAACTCCTTCTGAGGCCTTCAAACTTCACTTCTCCCTACATCGCCATGCTGTTAATAGCCTTTGATGAACCAGCCTGGGGTTCATTGACACCCTGTATACAAATGGGATCAAACTGTGATCCATGATGTTTTCAATGACTCATCTTTATAAGTCCGTCTCCAGGCCTTTTGTCCTAGGCAGGAAGCTCTGCTGAAACTTCTTCAGCATCATAGATAGAGATGGGTGAACTCTGATCTCTTATTGTTGTTGCACTTGTGTGCTATCAGTAGGAACTGACCCATAGCTGACCCTCCAGTGAGTTTTCAGAGGTAGTAAGTAGCACGGGAGGAGAGTGCCCATCATTCTACCATGGAGCAACTGATGGATTTGAATTGCATGCCAATGGGGTTGCAGTGCAGCTTCTTTCCACTAGACCACCAGAGCTCTCTCACAGCCCAGCTCCTAGTTGTTAGGTGCCATTGAATCAAGTATGACCCATAGCACATGAACAACAGATGTGAACCCAGTCCTAACCTGAGCCATCCTCACACTTTCTGACATACTCAATGTCATTGCAAGCAGCCACTGTGTCACTGCATCTCGTGAGGGTCTTCCTCTTTTTTGCTAACCTTCCACTTTTCCAAACATGATGTCCCTCTCCAGGGAACAGCCTCTCCTAGCAGCATGCCCGAAGTATGTGATATGAAGCTTTATTATCTTTGCCTCCAAGGAACACTTGGCCTGCACCTTCTCCAAGACCTATTTGTTTATTCTTTTGAAAGCCCATGAGATATTCAGTACTATTCTCCAACACTACAGTTCAAAGGCATTAATTCTGCCATCCTTAGTCATTGTCCTGTTCTTGGCAGCATAGCAAGTAATTGAAAAGATCATAGCCTGAATCAGGTACACTTTAGTCTTCAAACTGACATCATTGCTCCTCGTTACTTTGGAGAGGCCCACGACTATAGACTTCCCAATGCAATACATCTGCTAATTTCCTATCTGCTGGGACTAAGGGTGTTGATTCTGGATCCAAGTAAGATGAAGTCGTTGACAACTTCAGTTTTTTCTTCATCTATCATGATGTTGCCTGACATCCCGGTGGTGAAGACTTTTGTTTTGAGATGCAATACATCTTGATCTTCAATATGACGGTAAAAATTCCACCACCAACTCACCTGACCACCCTCTTAATACCATCACGCATGATGCCTTTCAAAAGCTCGAGAAGAAATGGCATTCCTTTAAAACACCCATTTCTAACATGACTCTTTAGAAAGAGCAACACTCTTTTCTTTCAGCATACCCATCACTGACCAGAGAGAAAGTATTAAAGAGTTGTCATGTGGAGTGATGTGTTGGGGAGAGATGATAGATTTGTGTGTTTCAGCCCCACTCTCGGCTTGCCTGCTCCCCCCCCTCCCCATGACCAATGGCAGGCATTTACAAGACAGCTGGCATGGTGAGGGTGCAGGCTGAGCCCTGTGGTTGGGCTCGCTGGCCTGTGTACGGATCAAAGGCTCATCAGTATCCTGCACTCACCAAGTCAACTTATTGGCTCTGACAATCTGAGTTGCTTTAAATCTTCACACTGCTATAAAATTGATTTGTCAGTCACACTAGCTTAGAGTCTGATTTCTGACAATTCCATATCCATACCTATTATTACACGTTGTAACTCTAGTTTTTCGGTGTTGTTTCTTGATTGTTTAAAAAAATGCCAATGAAAAATTATTTCTCAAAGTACCAAAATAATAGTTTTGGGTTCTAAAGGATGATAAATTGGGCACAAGAAAACGGAGAGAGCTCTCATCTGAGTGACAAGCCACTCAAAACATGACTTTATGGTTTATGATGTCTTAAGAATGTCTTGAGAGATTTATAGGAGCATAGAATTACAATGTGGCACTATGTGGTCCCTGGTTTATTGGATATTATTGTTTGTGTGTCTCAACAGGCAAAATTGAAGTGGAGAGCTCAAGAGACAATGATTTCTAATTTAGAGTTTGCCTCTGACTTATTGTGTGCCTGTTGGTGAGTTCTTTTACTCTTCTGTATGATTTTACAGATTAAATAAGGAGGTATAGTAACCAATTTTTCTTTGAGTAATCTGTGGAAAGAAGAGGGTTTGTTCTTTTTTTTAATTCTTTTTGTTTTTTAAAAAAGTGTTTACAAAGAAACTGTAGACAGATGAGTTAAAAGGAGAAGGGGAAAAATCAACCTGGGAAGAATTGAGATAAGGAAAATACAGTATTGTAGTTAGCAAATAGGAGACAAGGAGGCAGGAGGAAGAACCGAGAAGAAATCAGAAATCGCTCAGACAGCAGAGATTGGTGGTCGGATAGTGGGGTGTGAAACAATAGACAAGGCTTAACAAAGACTTGATGATGAGAGGGGGTGATAAAAGACATTGACCACAAAATCCAATGTATAAAACAAAATGACAAAATGTGCATGAATGAAGCAATATATGGGAATGATTGTACAAACCACAATGGACATGAAAGAAACATAAGGTATATGAATGATTATATGCAAACCAATAAAATTTTTATAAAGAAAGGACACCTTTCTTATGAAATATCACAGCCTAATGATGGGATAATGCTAACGGCTTTTCTTTCTAAGAAGAAGGTTATTGCTGAAGTGGCCAGCTTGGTGTTTTGTCTCTGCAGACTTGCCCACTGTGAGCATTTCCGGGTGGGCTGTCTAGCAGGCTGCAAACAGCAAAGGAAGCAGCCTCTCTTTGCTCACTTCCCCCCTCAGAGCCTCAGAGCCTCAGTCGCCATCACGTGGTTGCCTCAAGGAGCAGAAAGCAGCCTGTTTAATGCTGGAGTTGGATGCTGTTTGAGTAGATTGGGAGCAGAGGGAAATTGTAGGCTCTGGGAGTCCCCCACAAGAACCTCTGGTCTCCCTCTCAGGTGTGGAGCCAGCTCCATGCAATTTGCCCAGCACCAGGACAACCCATCCAGGGTGTGGAGGTGCCCAACCTGGGGCAGCGCACTCTAGGATGTCTGGCATCAGATTCAGCAAAACAAAAGCAGAGGAAAAAGAACTCATTTAGTTATATCCCTAAAGAAATATGTGAAAACTATGTGGAAAACAATTTAAAAAGCCGTCTGCTATGTGAGGTACAGGCAGCTGTTGCATGTAGGGAATCATGGATCCGGGTCTGGGGAGCAGTGACAGGATGACCTGGTGCTCCAGGGCAGGACCAGGCCGTGTCTGCTGGGGTGAGAGGCCAGGTTAGGCCCATAAATCAAGGTGGGAATTCCAAGAACTGGGTTTGCAGTGAGGACTTGCTTCTCAGAGAGCTGCATTTTCTCCCTTTCCAGGGTAAGAGAGAGAGAAGGGAGCCCTCCCTGCTCATATCACATGGTGACTGCGTCCAGGTCTCAGTGGAAAATCACCACCCCTCTATAAGTGATCATGTCTGCCTTTTCCTCTTGACAATTAGGCACTTGAATTTGTTACCCATGTCATCACGCTGGGTAAGGGGTTTCTAGTTATTCTCATGACTTCAAGACCAGAGATGCTGGCTCTGAAAGCCTTGGGTGTTTTCTAAAACTAGTTGTTTCCACTTGTCACATGCCAGCTTTCCCGGCCTTCCAGTCGGCAACTCCCAGTATAATATTTTGTGCGTTTTACAGCTTGTTTCCAGATATAACAGCAGGTTGAGTGGCTTAAAATCTCCAGAAGACATGAGTGTGATTTTTTTTCAGATGTCTCTGTATTCATTTGCTCAATACTATGAGGTTGGAATAGACTAAGGTGTACTTGATGGCCTTCTCAATCACCTGCAATGCATTGAGAGCTGGACAATGACTGAGGATGACAGAAGGAGAATTGATGCCTTTGAGTTGTGGTGTTGGAGAAGAGTACTGAATACCCCATGGATTGCCAAAAGAATGTCCAGATAAGTCCTGAAAGGGTGTGGCCAGAGCACTCCTTGGAAACAAGGGTGATGTAGTGTCGTCTTTCATACTTCAGACATGTGGCTAGGCAAGGCTATTCCTTGGAAAGGGACATCATGCTTGGAAAGATGAAAGGTCAGCAAAGGAGAGCAAAACCATCATTGAAGTGCATTGACACTGTGACTTCAGCAATGAGGTCTAGTGTCTCAGAGATGACGAAGATGGCACCGGACAGGGCAGGTTTTAAGCTGACAATTCATAGGGTTACTATGAGTTGTACTCAATAGCACTTAACAACAATAAAACCCATAAGAAATATTACTTACATACATCACATAACAAGCAGTTCATTTCTCCAGCATTGTAATGAAGTCTGTCTAAGTTTTCTCCTCTTCAGGATCGGGCAGGGTTTCACTGGGTTGTGCAGAGAAGCACAGTGAGTTGGGAAAACGTGAGGGCACCTGACCACAAACTCTTTCTCTTAACAAAGTGTTTTCACATCCAGATTGAATGTATTGTGAGTGTGGGGGTATTTTTAATTCTACACATTTTTACCAGAAAGCCCTAGTGGCCTAGTGGCCTAGTGGCAAAGAGTTGCACTGTAAACCCAAAGGCATGGAGTTCAAATTCAGCCTCTGAAAACCCACTGAAGGATCAGCTATGGGATGATCCCAGATGGATGCTACGCCACAACTGCAGTCAACATTTTACTAAAAATAGTTTCCCAAAAGAAAAAAAAAATAAATACACTTTCATTTAATTGTGGTGTTTTTGTTTTTTGGGGTTTGTTTGTTTGTTTGTTTGTTTGTTTTTAATCCATTGTATGGCAGGAATTCGTTGCAGTGATGTGAGAATTTGAAACTGTGGTCAGCAAAGACATGCCCCAGATGAAGGCCCTGAGGCTGTCATGGCTAGAAGTGTCCAGTCCTTCCACCTGGGCAGCCAGCTATTTCACAGTCAAAGGCGGAAGGGAGGGATTTGCAGGAAACTAGGTGGGTGGAGGGCTGTTCTGGGCACCATGGGGTGATGGCATCCTCTTGACACTGATGCAGAAGGAAGGACAGAGCCGTGCCAGGACAGTGACAGCAGGGACAGCTGCCACCCCCACTGGCACATGCCATTTGACTCGGTGCCGAAAGATAACAAAACCAAGGCCGGAGGAAAACAGAAGAATTCTGTTAGCAGGGGCGAGCAGCCCCTGGAGAAGTGAGCAGGACTGAAGCAGCCCACATTTCCCAAGGCCTGCACTGAGGCCCTGGAAACGCAGGGCCCACAGTCCCCACCACTGGGACTTCCCCATGCCCATCAGCAAGTCCAAATGTTTGCTTCTCCCATGCCTCCCTCCTTGCACGCTGAATTGACAGCTTGCATCTCAGAGCCCCCTCTTTTTTGGAGGAGCTGTGTTGCTCTGTGAGAGGAGGCACAGTGAATATCTAGGGCAGAAAATGGGAGGAAGGGACAAAACTAAGGTGGTGGGAGGCAAAGAGAGGGATAAGTTGGGAACACAAACCAGGGTGTAGCACAGAGCCAAAGAACAGACGTTAAGATATAGCCAGCACCTGCCTTTGTCAGAAGAGATGCTTGGATTTATTCTGAAAACAAGGGAAAATTAGGAAGTAAAAAAAAATTAAAAAAAAATAAATAAAAAAGAATCCTCCCAAGCAAAGAAAAGAATGTCTGTGGCACATGGATAAAAGTCACATAAAAGAAAATTTGGGGACACTGTGGGAGAGATAACTTAGGTGCCTAAATATATAGTCATGAAAATGAAGACACCATAGAAAAAGAATGCAGAAGGAATGCAAGACTTAACAAACCAAAACTACTAGCCAGAGTCATCTTTTGTCTACCTGAACTTTTAGATAACTGGAAATTATTGTTGTTATGTATCATGAGTCAGAAACGGCCCATAGCTGACCTGCCAGTGGGTTCTCAGAGGCCATAAATTGCATGGTAGGAAATTGTTCATCTTTCTCCCTCAGAGCAACTGGTGGATTAGAATTGCCTGCCTTTGGGTTGGCAGTCCAACTCCTTACCCACTAGGTCACCAAAGCTCCCTGTTGTTGTTACAGTTGTCATAATTGCATTTTATGTGGAGAGATAGAAATGATATGTGCCCTTAGTCTGTGATTCTAAACTTTTTAAAAGAACTCCTCACGGAACCAATTGCCTCAAGAGGTGCATTGTTGTTATTGTCAACTATGACTCATAGTGACCCATGAACAGCAAATCGGAACCCTGTCTTATCCTGTGCCGTTCTCATCATCTCTGTTATTCTTGAGTCTATTGTTACAGACACTATGCCAATCCATCTTGAGGGTCTTTCTATCTTTTGCAGACTCTCAAACTTTCCAAGAATGATGTCTTTATCCAGAGACTGGCCCCTCCTAACAACACGCCCAAAGCAAGTGAGATGAATCTTTGTCATTCTTGCCTCCAAAGAGCACTCTGGCTACACGTTATCTGATACATAGCTGTTCAGGGTTTTGTTTTGTTTGTTTGTTTGTTGTTTTTTGGTTTTTTTGGTAATCCATGGGATATTGAGTACTCTTTCCAACACATAGTTCAAAGGCATTGAGTCTTCGTCTGTCATCATTATTCTTTGTCGAACTTTCAGATACATAACAAGTAATTGAAAAGATGTGAATGCAACCCAGTGGTAGATGGAATTTGCTCCAGGACTTAAGAACCATAAATGACATAGCTGAGCCTCTACATCTTGTGGTTCCTAACCTCTACACTATAATAGACAAAGTGCTAGTCTATAGGCCTTTTATTGTAAGAACCACCTTCCCTCTGTAACTTGATTTGTGCCACTATTAGAACCTCTACTCGAAATATTATTGCTTTTTAATTTTTGACTCATGTACTTTTAACTTGTTAGTTAAATTTGTATCTTCTAGGCTGCAACACTTCCATGAAGCATCTTCAAGGATATGAACATGTACAGCTAAGCACAATTGATAACAGTGAATCTAAATTCCAAAATCAATCTCCATAATAGTCTATGTGTTTCCTACTGCCAAAGGGGCCCTTTAGAGTAGTGAGAGAAGATCTTCACCTTGAAACCTACAGCGTCCCTTTTCAGCAGGAAGTGGCTAAGAGAATACGCCATCCCCTTTTCCTTATGAATCAGGGTGAAGTCTCTCTCAGGGAGGAGAGATAGGGAATGGCAAAGGACACACTGACAAAGGAGATTAATCAGAACTGGCTTCGACAAGCACTGTGGCAATTGGACAATTAAAACAGACATTCGGGGTGGGGGAGAAGAACGAACTGGGGAGGATGGTAGAGAAAACAGTGCAACAATGAATGAATGAAAACCCAAAAATCTCTGTAAATGTTCACTAAAGCTAATAAAATTTAATAATAATTTAAAAAACGATGTGAATGGATCGAGTGCACCTTAGTCTTTAAACTGACATCATTGCCCTTTAACACTTTGAAGAGGTCCTTGACAGCCCATTTTCCCAATGGAATATGTTGGGGGTTTTTTTAGTTTAGTTTTAAAAAAAAATACTGGCTTGCTTAACGATCGTATACATTGTGTTTCACACTACTCTTCATTCATATCATGTTTCATACAATCTTTCTCATGCATTATGTTTTAAAAAATTAATGACCATTAGACCTTGCCCATATTACCCTGTCTTTTCACCAGGACCCTTCCCAGTTCTTTCATGCCCTCTCTTCATCCACCAAAGTGTGCAATCCAGTGGTTTCACACCTACCCATCTTCACACTTCAGCTCCATCCCCTGATCCCCTTTGGGTTCCCATACATATTTTACTAGTTATCCTTCTATTTTTACAATATTGGTTTTATGCCATATTTTTCCTTATGAGACTGACTTAGATCACTCAGCATAATGCTCTCCATTCTCTCCCAAATTGGGAAAAGGAAAATGTTGATTTTCAACTTTAAGGCTCTAAGAGCATATGACTAGAAATGGTTTGTGTTGGAAGTAGTAGAACTGACATTTGGAAAGATAAAATCTAACGTCTGGTTGGATGGCCATTATCTTTAGCTTCCTCAGTTCCCCCAGGAAGCAGCAAGTGCAGTCAGTTCGGCCCCTCCACCCATGATGTACACCCTTGGTTAATACTCTCTAGAGCATAACACAGAAAATGGGAATATTTGACATATTTATTAATCAGCACTTTGACAATTATGAGACCAATAAACAGGCAACTTAATGGAACATTATGCCATAGTTTTATCTGCTCAACAGTGAACAGTTCCAATTTGTTTACCAGAACAAAGTTTATTTTCTTTTAATTACTTTGCCAACTTATCATTGTGTGCCATAGCTTTTCCCAATATTTGCTTCTACATAGTTTTACATGCTAGAAAACACTCACTCACAGTTAATGTCATCCTGAATGGGTTTAATGTGGTCCAAATAACATTGACCAACTCTGCTTGTCCAGTGAGGCAACCATTGCAGTGGCAAAGTTTATCAGGGCAGCAAGCAATAAATGTTAGAAGAGATGTGCAGAAGTTGGAACCCTCATACACTGGTGGTGAAACTGAAAAATGGTCCAACCACTCTTGAAGACAGTTTGCCATTTCCTCAAAAAGTTGAACAGAGAAACTCCTTACAACCCAGCTATTTCATTACTAGAAATATACTCCTAGAAAATTAGAACTGAGACACAGAGGGAGATCTGTAGACCAATGTTCACAGCAACATTATTCATCATTGTAAGAACTTGGAAAGAGCCCAAATGTCCAACCACAACTGAATGGATTAAGAAATTGTGGTACAATGACACAATGGAACATATTTGGGGTTTTTAAAAAATATTTTTTATTTGTGCAACAATGGAAATCCAAAGTCTCGGTAAACTTTCATTAAGATGTTTTAAAATATTTTTATACATTCACATATTCTATTTAACAAATTAGAAGAATTTTCTTCATTGGAGCAGCTGGTGGATTCAAACAGTGTTCCTTTGGTTGGTAGTGCAGCTTCTTACCACTAGGCTACCAGTGCTCCCTTGAAAAACATTGGAAATACATATATTTCTTTCTAAAAATGGTAATAAAGTATCCCAAAATGCCTGGCATGATGTTGATGTCTGCCACCTCTCTTTGAAGACACCTCTTCTTCTTGAGGACCACTGAATAGTGAACTAAGACCACTGGCTAGTGTGTAAGATGTGACAGAATCAGTGTCAGGCAACAGGACATCACAAGCCCCCTCTCATCAATAACAACGATCACTGCAGAAAACTGCAGACAGAACTTCCCATAGGATGTGTCCAGCACAGAAGTGCCTTGATGAGATGGAGGAAGGGCTAGCTACCACAGAATCACCCTTCACCCAAGGGAAGCTGTTCACTGAAGCACTGCCCACCTTTTGGGTGATTCCCCGAACCTCCAGATGCCTTATGTTTGGGATTCAGACCCCAGGCTCTTTTGTCAAACACACTGCTTATCTCACAGCCATGTGTCACCTCTCCAGCCAGCACACTGTGTCACTCACTGCTCTTGAGGGGTGAGTGTCCCTGTCATAGGGACCACAGAGGTGTTGTGCCTAGTGTTCATCTTTGCAGTAGGCATGCCCAGTAGGACCTCTGCTGCTGAGAGAAATGGAATTTGCGTCTCCAGCATCAGGACGCTCTTTGATCATTTGAGTTCTTCTGCATACCTGCTTTTTTTTCTGCTTTAATTCCATTTACAGTGCAAATTGCCTCAGCAGAGCTAACCATTAATTCTAGAAAACAGAGCCAAAGTCCCTTCCCTCCCCGGCACTGTCCAGCCAGCATGGGAGACAGTGACCCTTGGTCCCTCCTTCGGCCACTCCTGGAAGCAGATCTTGCCTTGGCCCCCTCACATCTGCCATGTGACAGAGGGGCCAACAGACCTCGGAGCACTGGCTGAGAGACAGAGGGAGGTGGCCAGAACCTGGGCTGCGAGAAGCGGGAAACAGCTTCTCTTTGGGATCCAAAGAGCCTTCCAGTACTGGGGAGAGGTGCCAGGTGGAATCAGGGGGAGCCCCCTCCAGCAAATTTGCTTAATTACCCTGTTTCGAGAGCAAAAAGCCCCCTCAGCTCAGCCATCCACAAACAGAGCCTCAATTGCCAGCAGATTCCTGTCGGGCATACTACTCAGAGTATTAATTACAGTACTGAGCATTCCCCATTCCTGCACCACCATCCAGTCACCAGACTCAAGAGCAGGCATTTGCTAAACAAACCTGAGTGTGTGCCTACATCACTGAGTCCTTCAGGCACTCCTGTCTGGGCGGGTTTTAAATCCCTCACTGCCCTCCTCACACCAAAGGGCCCTGGGTGATGACAGCGGATAAGCTGAGAGGCTGAGCTGGGTGACCAAAGACAGCGCCCAATCCATCCTCATCCACTCCCATATTAGGTGCCACAGAATCAAGTATGATTCATAGTGACCCGATAAACAACAGACCTGAACCGTATCCCATACCATCTTCATCATCTCTGATACACTTGAACCCATTGTTACAGTCCCCGTGTCAATCCATCCCATCAAGGGTTTTTGTCTCCTTCACTGACCCACCTTCCCAAGCATGATGTCCCCCTCTAAGGAATAACCTCCTCTCGCAGCATGTCCAAAGGATAAGAGATGAAGATTCACCTTGCCTCCAAGGAGCAATGTGGCCGCACCTTTTCCAAGAAATATCTATTCATTCTTTTGACAGTCCATGGGAAATTCTGTACTCTCCTCCAGCACCACATCCTCGCCTAGAGAAGGATCTTCATGGGATTCATGGTAATAAGAGTCCATAAGCTAATAAAGGTCAAGGCACTGTGGACTCCTAAGGGGTTTCCTGTCTCATTGGCTGCCCTGCTCATTGGTTAGCCCTGGCTCCAGGAAACTCTGTATGCAACAGAGTTAGACCACTGTGAAGACATATAGTCTTTACTGGCATCACGGCAGCATGCAGCCTCCAACATGAGATGCGCAGGCTGGAATTCGAAACCAGGTCCTCTGCATAGAAGGCATAAATTGTACCACTGCTCCACTGTGGCCCCAAGGGGCTGCGCTGCCATAAACACATGGGTGGTTCATGTTTCCTTCCTCATGAACTGATAGCAGACTAGGGATTGATGTGGCCTCTCTATTTCAGGGTACCTCCTTCTGACCTGGGCTTGCTCCATCCAGCCAATGATGGCAAGACTGTCAAGGCTAGCCCAGAAAAAGCAGCCAGTGGAGAAGGTTAAATAGGGCAGGATGTGGAAGTGTGAGACTCAGAGCCCTGGTTCAAAGCCTTCCCCTGCCACTTGCTCTGTGACAGTGGGTAAGTTACTTGACCTCACTGAGCCTTCATTCGTGAATTGTAGAATAGGGTAGCAAGACGTTGCCGTCCATAATGTTGCTGTGTTGATTAAAGGAGGCAAGATGTGTTAAGCTTTCACCACAGCGTCTGGCTCGAGGTCGAGTTAATTAATAAGTATTAGCCAGCCTTTGTGCATGTGAGTCCAGAGGACACATCCAAACTGCCCCACAGCAGGCAGTGGCTGGGAATGTATGGTGTTCAGCCACCCTATCTGAGTTACTTTTTCAAGCCACTCAAGTCTTGGTTTAAATACCACTGACTCGGTACAATCTCTGTTGACCCAAATCCAAAGCATGCTCCCCAACTGTACTAATCTTTGGTGGAGGCCACGCAGGCTGTGCCCACTCTCTGTGATCACAAGGGCCGTCACTTGGTTTAAGGTTCTGCTGCCATTTTCTTTTTCACATAGGCCTTGAATCTTCATTTAGCACTGGCCTCTGAAAAGTATGCAATTTCTTTTTGCCCCAGTTCTGTCTTGTAAAATTTATAATTCATTCCTAACTGCCTTATAGAATTAGAGCTCCTTTAAGGGAAAATGACCTTATTTTACTTCTTTTCTCACCATCACCTTTGCGCTCTCTTGGGTCTCCTAGAGTGCTGTGAACATAATAGGAGTTCAAAAGAGCTACCTGAATTAAGTCACGATTCTGACTCTAAGGATGCCATAACCCCCGTTTGTCTCTTCTGATATCTTACTGTTTGAGCCACATGAAATTAGAGCCCCTTAACATTTTGTCTCCTCATCAAAAGTTTTCATTTGTTCTCAATTTTTTTCCTTGGGGCAAGAGGGGTGAGGTGGGGGGGGCAGGGCGGGGAGTGTCTAGCAGCAGCAAATAGTTATGGGCGAATATATCTAAATCCTATTTGATCCTCAGACAAAATACTGAAAACCAAGACTTGACATTTGCTCAGAACAAGGTCTTTGCAGAGTTCTACAAGGATACAAACTCAGGAATTTGTATTTTGAGGGGGAAAAACATTCAGGTTATGAACACCATTCTCCTCTCAAGCAAACTATTTCTAAGAAGTCAGAATAAGTATTCTGACAAGAATTGGCCTCAGCTACCAACAGCATAGCCCATAGGGGACTGTGTGGCTTATGTGGAGTTGGCACCTCTTTGGCAGTTCGAATCCACCAGCAGCCCTACAGGAGAAAGATGAGCAATTTTTCCCCACAGCCCACCAGAGGAGCAGCTATGAATTGATTCCAAGTCGATGGAAATGAGTTCGAGACCTTTTTTGTTTTACTTATGCAAGAGTTAAAGAATCCTAGAACGGGTAACCTACTTCTCTATTTTAAGCAGGTGAGATTACTGGAACTCAGACTGCACAAACCCTGGAGTTTGTAAAAGGCATAAACAGGAGGAAGTGTACGTCTAGTTATCAGCAGGATGATGGTAGTGCCTATTTTAGCTTATAGACATGGACAAACTAGGAAGAAAAATCTGGCAGTCTACTTCCACAAAAAAAGGCAATGGAAACCTATGGATCTGTGGAGGATCTTGTCCAACCGGCTTGCTTTGGATAGCTCATCAAGAGGTTATCATTCGCTGGAAGACATCACGTTCGGTGAAATAGAGGGCCAGCAAGAGTGACGGGTGATCTTGTAGCCACAATTGTGCACTTGAACTTGGTGGTGATCAGGAGGAGGATGCCGGACCACATAACATTTTATTCTGTAGGATGTATTGAGGATCAGTATTAGTCAGAGTCGACTCAAAAGCTATTGGTCTATCAGAGTGAATCTGCCTTCAAATATGAAAAATCTGCCCCTATGCACACCCATGTTTATTGTGGCTTTGTTCAAAATAGCAAAGAGCTGGAAACAACCCAAGTGCCCATCAACAAATGAATGGATAGAGAAGCTCTGGTATATTCACACAATGCATTACTATGCAGCATTGAAAAACAAAGAACTCATGAAATATTATACAAAATGTATGACCCTGGAGGACATTATACTGAGTGAAATATCTCAGTCACAAAAGGACAAATATTGCATAGGGCCACTATTGTAAAACAGGACTAACATCAGGGTTGGGAGAAGACAGAAAAGGAGGGGAGGAATGATGTATATTGCATTGAAACAGATAAGAGAGAGAGCTGTTTAAAAGGAATATATGAATGTGTATTCTTGTCTTTACAGAAGTCCAGAATGAAGGCTGCATAGTGGAGTGGACTTGGGGAAAGGGATTGCATAACAATGAAAGAGGGTTTGGGTTTTTTGTGTGTTTTTGTTTTTTTTTTCTTTTCAAGATGAGTGAACTGGAAGAAGAGGTGGGCAGGGAGAAAAGTGTAACAGTGAATGACTGGAAACCCTAAGTCTCTGTAAACTTTCATTAAAATTACCTCTTCCTGACATCTTGAAGATCCTTTTCGAGAGCTCTCGTGGCTTAGCACTAAGAAGTTGCTCTGCCAACCCAAAGACCTGAGGTTCGAATTCACCAACTGCTGCTACATTGAAGAAAGATGGGCAATCTCCTCCCATGTGATTTACTGACTCAGAAAACCCGTTGGAGGGTCAGCTATAAGTTGGTTCGTACTCAACAGTACTTTACATAAGATCCTCTTGGGAAAGGAAGGATAAAGTGTTAATCAAAGAATCTTACTTAATTGTATTACTCATGGTAATTGAAGAATACAATAAATATCTGTGTACCTGAAAGAGGTTCAAATGACTGAGAACCTGGCACCTGGACACATTGCCCTTCTCACTCTCTGTCTCCCATTATGCCCCTCCAGATGCTAGTCCTTCATGTTAGCTCCACCTCTCACCCCTCTCTCTTCAATCTATTCTTCTACAGAACCATGGCCATAGTTGGATAAATTTAGTCACAAGAAAGCCACTTTCAAAAGGTGGATGTCAGATTACCCAATAAGCAAGGTATTTCCTAGTCTGTAGTGAACAATTTCACATCTTCTCACCACATTAAAGATTCAGCTTCTAGATCTGACTGACTTACAGGTATGTCTCTTTCTCAATTCCGCAGCACCCCCCTATAGAATAAATAAAAGACCTCCTTCCAAATGTACTACCTGACAAGGACTCAGCAAACCAGGGAAGCCTGGGTTGGCTTGTGCTTGCATACCAGTCTGTAGTGAGCAGTTACACGCGTATTGGTGATCACTTGGTAATACACTCTTGATTAGTACAGACTGATAAGTTGACAAGCAAAGCTTAATGGGGAGGCAAGTCTATTCACATGAAAGCAAAGTTCAGATTTGATTGATGACCTACTGCTGAAGCAGATATAAAAGCACAGCAGGTAATAAAGAAACCATTGGTGTGTCCCAGCAGCTGATGAGCACACTGTATTAGCCCATGTGGCTTTTGAAGAAGAGAAATTAAGAGACCCTCCCTCAGTGACATTTTACTTTGAGATGGGTTATAGTGTTTTGAATTATGGCCCCAGAAAAGATGTGACACAGATACAGACACAGAGAGAAGATTCCTTGTGAAGATGGAAGTGGACACAGAATGAGGCATCTATAACGTGTCAAAGATTGTCAAGGATTATCACTGTCCCAGAAACAGAAAGAGAAGCTTGGAGCAGATCCTGCTTCAAGACCCTCCGAAAAAAGCAGAAGGACAGCACCCTGATATTTGTAGTTCCACCCTCCAGAATTTTGAAACCATACATTTCTTCTCTTAGAAGCTACCCCTTAGTGGTGCATCTCTGCCCTAGAAAACAAACGCAAGTAAAAAATAGTAACAAACAGACCTGAGCTAAAAGGCAAGGGAGAAAAAGGATGCTCTAGCTGAAGGGAACACTAGTCTAGAAAGACTTGGAAGAACAGGAGAGTGGTTTAATGTGTGAAACTGTAAATAGTGCACTTTGTTTAGAGTGGGTAAAGAGTGTAGAAAGAGAAATTGTTGTTGGATCGTCCGACTAAAAGCAGCCCCATCTATAACAGATCAAAATGTTGCCTAATCTTTGGTACACTCAGTCCATCACTGTGTTCTGAGTGCCTTCCGTCCTAGAGGGCTCATCTTATCACTATATCGAAAGTTCTACTGTGACCCATAGAATTACATCGGCTAGTTTTTGGAAGTAGATCACCAAATTTTTCTCCCTGGTTTACTTCAATCTAGCAGTGCCTCGAAACCTCTTCACAATAGGTGACCCTGCATTTGAAATGCTGATGGCACAGTTTCCAGCATCACAGCAACCCACAAGCCACCAGAGTCTACAACACTGACAGATGAGCCGAATGAGTGGCGTGGGGTGGGGGAAGGTCCACAGAAGGGTTTCCATCAGTGGAATGATACACTCTGAACTGTCATTGACGAAATGAATGGAAGAGTGCTACAGAGGTCCTTTAAGACAAAATAGAGACCAGGAACGTTTGGTGACAGTAGACAGGAGGGAAGATTGGAGAAGCAAGGTCCCAGGAGAATGAGGAGAAAATGTGGGTGTGGACTCGGAGGAAGCAGATGAGGTGGGTGTAAGGAGGAGGCCTCAGAGAATATGGACTTTAGACCCTGAATGACTAGGGAGCAGAGGTGTCGGTGAGTGAGTCGGATGGAAGGTTTTCACATATGTAGTTCAAGATCCTGGAAGCAGCTGAAATTGGCAAAGACTAGATATGACTTCACTGGAATTCTATTTTAGATATTAACTTGCCAACTGTTGAGAATTTCTTTATTACTTACCACCTGATATTTTTTCGAAGAGAATATGCCCAGTGTGTCATCTCTTGAGCCCGAGGTGGTCAAGGTGGAGTCTAGCCTGGCTCGGACAGACCAATGTGTGCCAATAGCCACCTTTACCCACAGAAGACTGAGAGAAAATTGGACCATCTTTGTTTCCTGGGTTATTTATGAGATTAATAAAACCTTCTTCTAAGGAGTTTTATCCTCATTCTACCCCCTCCCAGTATCACCCTTCCAATTAAACAGACACACATGCATATACACCCAGCACATTATTTGGTTTCTATGTATTCAGACCCAGTGTTAGCAACTGTGAAGAAGAAACAGAGGCAAACAAGACACTTTACTATCTCTAAACGCTGGAAAATCTTGTGAGGACTCCAAAGGCTGGCAATACATAAAACTACAGGACACCCACTGTGCACTGAGCACTGAATTAGGAGACAAATAGGTTAAAGGACTCAACTGTTAACCAAGAGGTTGATGGTTCAAATATCAATACCAGCCAAAAATGAAAGCTGAAGGTCAGGCCATCTGTGGAAGAAGGATGTTTCTTTAAAGATTGGAGCCTTAGAAACCCCATGAGACTCTACACTCAAAATAAAATAGAGGAATGGGACCTTCTAAGAATCAAATCCCTATGAACATCGAAGAGCTTTTCCAACAGGATAAGAAGGAAACTCACAGACTTGGAAAAATATTTGGCAATGGCATACTTGATAAGGGACTCATATCTAACATTTATAGACTACTCCAGCACCTCAACAAGAAACAGGCTAACAACCCAGTCACAAAATGGGCACAAAATATGACTAAACACTTCACCAAAGAAGACATTCAGACAGCAAACAAAACACATGAAGAAATGTTCAAAACCCCCAGCTCCAAGAGAGATGTAAATCAAAACAACTATGAGATATCATCTCACCCCAGCAGCAATAGTAAAGTTCAACAGTATAGCAAACAAACAATGGTGGCAAAGTTGTGGAGAGATTGGGAACTCTTATTCACTGCGGGTGGGGATGTAAAACATTATAGCTATGATGGAAGGCAGTCTGGAATTTTCTTAAAAAGTTGGAAACAGAAATACCATTTGACCCAGCAATTTCACTACTGAGAATATACCCTAAAGAAATGAGAGCCACAACTCAAACAGAGGTATGCACAGCCATGTCTATTACTGCATTATTCACAATAGCAAAGAGATAGAAGCAACCAAAGTGCCCGTCAACAAATGAATGAATAGGAAAAACTATGGTACAGTCACACAGTGGAATACTATGCACCTTTGAAAAAAAAAACAGTGAAGTCATAAAACATTGCACAACATGTAGGAGCCAGGAGGACATTGTTGTCTTGTTGTTATGTTCCGTTGAGATGCTTGTGATTCATAGCAACCCTATGTACAACAGCCCTAAACCCTGCTCTATCCTGTGCCAATCTCACTGTCTCAGATACACCTACCACCATTACCCCAGTCACTGAATCTATTCACGTCATAGAGGGTCTTCCCCTCCTACACTGTCTTTCCATCCTCCCAAGCATGACATCCTTCTCCAAGGACTGGTCCCTCCTTGTAACATGTTCAAAGTATGTCAGATGAAGCTTCAGAATCCTTGCATTCAAGGAGCAGCCTGGTTTAACCCACTCCAGGTTATACCTGTTCATTTTCTTAGCAGTCCATGGTATATTCAATACTCTTCTCCAGCACCACAGCTCAAAGGCATCAATTCTCCTTCTATCCTCCCTAGAAATTGTCTAGCTCTATGATGCATAGCAAGTGATTGCAAAGATCATGGCCTGTATAGGGTGCACCTTAGTCTCGATAGTGACACCATTTCTCTTCAGTACTTTGGAGAGGTCCTTAACAGCAGACTTTCCCCTCACAATATGTCTTTTAATTTTCTGGCTGCTGATTACAAGAGTGTGGACTGTGGAACCAAGTAAACTAAAGCTGTGAAGAATCTCAATCTCTTCACCACCCATCCTGATGCTGCCAATTGTTCCAGTGGTGAGCATCTTTGTCTTCTTAATATTGAACCTCAATCCATATTGAAGGCTGCAGTCCTTGACCTTCTGTAGCAAGCCCTTCAGGTCCTCCTCAGTTTCAGCAAGCAAGGTTGTGTCATTTGCATAACGCACATTGTTGATTACTCTTCCTCCAATCCTGATGCCACACTTCTCCTGATACAGCTCAGCCTTCTGGATAATCCGTTTTCATAAAGATTGAAAAGGTATGGAGATAAGACACATCCCTGGCATACACCCTTCCCAATTTTGAAACATGCAGGGTTCCCTTGCTCTGTTCTGACAACTGCCTCCTGGTCCAAGAACAGGTTTCTCATTAACACCATCAAGTGTTCTGGGATTCCCATTCTTCTCAGAAGGATGGACATTATTACACTGAGTGAAATATCTCAGTCACAAAGGACAACTACTACATGATGCCGCTGTTATAAAATATGACCGAAGTGGGTAAGGAGGGGTGAGGAGAGAACGAGAAAGAGTGGATAAATAGTGAACACTGCAGTAGAACAGATGAGGGGAAGAGCTGCCCAAATGGATTATATAATTAGGGATTCTATGTACGACAACAGTCTGGAACAAGGGGAGCACTGGGCCAACAGGGTGGAGAAAATGCGCAACAGTGAATAAAAAAACAATAGAAATTTCTATGGAAAAACAAACAAACAAACCTATGGGACAGTTCTACCAGGTCCTATAAAATTATTGTTGCTGTTGTTGTTAGATACCAGAGAGTCGAATATGACTTATAGTGACCCTATGAACAACAGAAATGAATTCTGTCCTATCCTGTGCTGTCTTCTTCAGCCCTAACATACTTAAGGGCATTGCTGCAGTTGCCATGTCAATCCATCTCATTGAGGGTCTCCTTCTCTTTCACAGACCCTCCACCTTTCTGAATACAATGTCCCTTTCCAGGGAAGAAACTCCCCTAGCAACATGCCCAAGGCAGATGAGATGATACTTTGTCATCTTTGCCTCCAAGAAGCACGCTGACTACACTTTCTTCAAGACATCTGTCTTTCTATGCACACATTATTGTCGTGCACCATCAAATCAGAACTGACCTGGAACTGACCCTACAGTAGGTTTTCAGAAGTAGTAATCACATAGATGAAAGCTCATCCTTCTGCCATGGAGCAGCTGGGGGATTGGAACTGTGAACCTTGGGGATTGCAGCTCAAATTCTTACCACTAGGCCATCATATTATAATGTTTAAATATGTAGATTCTGGAACCAGATTATGTACGTCTAGTTATCATGTAAACCTCAATCAAATGATTTAGGCTCCTGGAGCCTCAATTTTCTTCTTTATAAAATGGGACTAAAAATTGTCATAGAGTTTTATGAACCCCAAATAAATTAACAAATATAAACTATCACATAATGTGATGAAACTAATACATGTTCTTAGGGAATAATAAGCAATAAATATTAAGTATTTTTGTTCTAGATTGACTTCATAAATATAAAATTCTATTTAACCCTTCTATCAGTGCACCCTTGGAGCCAGCAGCAAGGAGATCAGATGTATTGCCCTGCGAGCGTCTCCTGTCATGGAACGCTCCACGCTACTGAGGAGCAATCACAGCAGTTTGAAGACTATCGTGCACCTGAGTGAAGTCCTGGTCTTTTCAGTCACTTGCTATGCTTCTCAGAGTTGGACAATGAAAAAGATGGAAGAAGCAGAATTGATGCCTTTGAGTTGTGGTATCAGAGAAGAGTACAGAATATCCTACGGACTCCCCAAAGAACAAAGAGGCATGTTTTGGTAAAAGTGCAGCCAGAGTTCTCTTTGGAGGCAAGGATGGTGAAGCTTCAGCTCTCATACTTTGAGCATGTTGTTAGGAGAAGTTACTTCTCAGAAAAGGACATTGTGCTAGGAAAGGTGGACGGTGAATGAAAGAGAGGAAGATCTTCGATGAGATGAATTGACACAGTGACTGCAGCAGTGGGCTAAATGTGTCAGAGACTGGGAGGATTGAATAGGATAAGACAGGGTTCAGGTCTGTTGTTCATAGCATTACTGTGAGTCATTGTTGACTCAACAGTAGTTAACAATAACATCAGTTCTGCAAAACCAATATTATTTTTCTTTTTTGGGGGGGGTATGTGAGAGAGAGAGATAGAGATTTTTTTTTTTTATTTCAATGAACAGAGATTTTAGAATTCCATTCATTCATTGTTGCACTTTTCTCCCTGCCCCTCTATTCACTCCTCTCCTTGAAAAGCAAAAGAAAAACTCCTTCATTGGTACACAATCCTCCCCCCAGTGCACACCCCCCCAAGCCCACCCCCACCCCAAATATAATCCACTCTGCAACCCTCATTCCATACTCTTATGATAAACATAATGCCCTAAAATATAATACTTTTAAACTATTCTCTCCCTCTTAGACTTCAACGCAGTAAACATAATTTATCCAGTTTTTCTCAGTCTTACCACCACCCCGATGTCA
>NW_006399969.1:1174804-1240620 GCF_000299155.1 Elephantulus edwardii
CTCCAGGGTCACCCATTTTGAATAATATTGCATGAGTTCCTTGTTTTTCAGTGCAGCATAGTATTCCATTGTGTGAATATACCACAGCTTCTCTACCCATTTGTTTGTTGATGGGCATTTAGAAAACCAATATTAAGTCAAGACATCATGACTCAGAGTAGTTGACTTGCCCCGGGTTGTCATTAAGCTGCAGAATCACAGATAACATTGCAATGCATTTTGTCACAGGCTGGAATGAACTAAAAAGTATGTGATAAATCTCCATCTGATTTGAAATCTCAAATATAAAAACTGTTTTAAGATGTCTGAGAACTAAGTAATCAATAATGATCCAACTCAACTCAACTCATGACCGTCACTGGGTTTCTGAAGCAGTAAATTGCACTGGGACAGAGCACTCAGTTTCTCCCCTAGAACTGCTGATAGATTCCAACAGCCAAGGAGCATGGCCTTTGCGCTATTTGTGTGCAATTCCCTAAAGACCAAGCCACCAGAGCCCTGTTAATATAATTCCCTTAACTTAGGCTTACTCCACAAATGCCATTTAACATTATTTAATTGTGATAATAAATTAGATTGATGAGGTATTTTCTTCTTTAATTTTGTCTCTCTGGAAAAAGAGCTTATTGAAAAATTAGCCTCTAACTTTCTATAGCTACACAAATTTGCTGAAATTAATAAATAAATTGATTTTTAGAAGACTCCAAGTTATGGGCAAGCATCTGTGGATGTAAGAACGTTTACAAGCGTATGTAAAAATGATGGTGCAAGAGCTATGAGGCTGCAAGGGACTTGCTGATGGCTGCCCATCAGGTCATACGGAAGAGTCTCTTGGACTCAGCTCTGCACTTTCCCACTCTTCTCTTAATTTTTAAAATTTCTACCTTCAGTTTTCTCTGCATAAATGAGGGTAAGAGATATATTGCTTATTGAAACATCTCAATTGATACTCCAAAAATTCCTGGAGTCTTAACCCTTCCCCCTCCCACCATTAAGGCCTTCAGTGCAGCCTAGACGTCCTCTTTCAGTACCATTGATTCTTGATTATATGCTACTTCCTGAAATGGCTCTGTGTCAACCAATCTTTTTGGTACATTTGTAAGAGAGTTATTTGGTCAACTGAGTGGAAGAAATCAATATGTGTGATCATTTTTTTTAAAAAAAACCAAAGATCCAATAGAATGTAGAAATTATCAAAGAATAATGTTAGTATCAAATGCAAGTAACATCTTGCTGGAGCTGATTCAAAAGTGACTAAAGCAGTGGTACATAGACAGGGAACTGCAACAAATCCAAGCTAGAAGAATCCACAAAATAAGAAACATCATTGCTGGAATCATATAGATCTTGGCTGAAAGTACTGAAAACCATAGCAATGCTTTTTGTGTTTAATTGACTATGTAAAAACAATGGACTGTGTGGATAATACTGCATTATGGATAGCAAGCAGTGAGAAGAATGAGAACTTCAGAACACTGAATTGTGTTTATGTGGAACCTGTACTGTGCGTGAATCAAGAAGCAGTCTTTTGAACAGAATGAAGGGATGCTACATGGTTTAAAATCGGGAAAGTTGTGTCAGGATTGTATTCTTTCACCATGCCTATTCAATCTGCATGTTGAGAAAATAAACTAAGAAGCTGAACTATATGAAGAAGAATGCTGTGTCAAGATTAGAAAAGACTGAGCAATGACATGTGATACACACATGACACAAGGGAACCCTTGTGGCCTAGTGCTATCAACCAAAAGGCACAGGGTTCAAAGCTACCAGCTACTCCACAGGAGAAAGAGGGACAATCAACTCTTGTGCAATTTACTGCCTCTAAAAACCCAGTTAGACAACAACATCAAAAGTGAAGAGAACCTAAAATAAAGACTGTATAAAGCTGCACATAACAACAACAACATACTATATTGGTTGTCTTTTTATTTAAGCCTCTTGTTTAGAGTCAACAAGACCTCGGGGAAAGCCTTTGTATTTAAAATTGGTTGTTATTATATTTTGGAGGAACGTTCTTCTAAGTTGTACAGCATTCTTCTGTCAATTTGCTGCACTGAGGTAATCTGGATTTACTGTGATGCTGAACCTTGTGCCATTGGGGGTGGACAGTGCTTGATGGAGCTCCCAGCTTGAGACAGGCTTGAAAGCAAAAGTGGAATCCACTTTCTAAAAAACATGCTTCTAGAAACTCTAAATGTCTATAGTATAGAAAGGCTTCAGGCCTTTTGTTCATTGGATAGCTGAGTCGTGCTTGACTCAAAGGCAATCAACAACAACAGCTGTTTATACCTCAATATAAAGAAACAAAAATCTTCACAACTGGACCAATAAACGACATTGTTATAAATAGATAAAACTATTGAAGTTGTTAAAAATTTTACTTAGATCAGAATCAACATCCATGGCCACAGTAGTCAAGAAATCAAATGGCACATTGCATTGGGCAAGTCTTCTGCCCGGGTCCTCTTTATTGTTCTAAAGAGCAAGTACGTAAGTTTGAAAACTCAGGTGTGTCTCACTAAGCCACAGCATTTTCAACTGCTTCACATGTATGTGAACTAAGCCACAGCATTTTCAAGTGCTTCACATGTGTGTGAAAGGTGCACAATGAATAAAGAAAACTGCAGGAGTATTGATGCCTAACGTGTGGTATCGGCAAAGAATATTGAATGTACCATGAATTGTCAAGAGAAAAACAAATCTGTCTTGGAATAAGTGCAGCCAAAATGCTCCTTAAAAACAAGGATGGTGAGATTTCCTCTCACTTTGAGTATGTTATCAGGAGGGACCCAGTCCCTGAAAGAGAACATCAGGCTTGTATGGATAAAGTAACAGGGAAAGAGAAGAAAACTCTCAACAAATGACTCCATGCAGTACCTGGAAAATTTAAGCACATCAGAGACCCTGAGGATGGCATAGGGTGGAGCATGTTTCGATTCTATTTTACAAGGACTTGCTATAAATCAAAGCTGACCTAATGGCATCTAAGAACAACAGCCTTCAATTTGTCCAACTGAGCAGCCCCCAAAGACTTAACTTGAATCAGGCAATCAGGCCAGGTTGTTGAAAGTAAAACCCTTTCCTGGAGTGGCTCCTAAAATAACATAATCTAAAGGGAGAATATCAATAATCCCAATCAAAACAAAATTCAGAGATCAGTACAAAAAAAAAAAAAAGAAAATTTATGAAGGGCACCAGGAGAGGAAAACAAAGAAGAAAGGTTGTTTGTGCCGTCGAGTCGCTTGCGACTCATAGCGACCCTATGTACAATAGCCCTAAACTCTGCTCTGCCCTATGCCAATCGCACTGTCTCTGACACTCCCATCCCAATTATCCCAGTCACTGAATCAATCCACCTCATAGAGGGCCTTCCCCTCCTGCGCTGTCCCTCCACCCTCCCAAACATGATGTCCTTCTCCAAGGACCGGTCTCTCCTCACAACATGTCCAAAGTATGTTAGACAGAGCCTCAGAATCCTTGCCTCCAAGGAGTCACCCGGTTTAACCCTTTCCAGGACAAATCTGTTTGTTTTCCTAGCAGTCCATGGTATTCTCAATACTGTTCTCCAGCACCACAGCTCAAAGGCATCAATTCTCCTTCTATCCTCCTTGGTCATTGTCCAACTCTCTAATGCATAACAAGTGATAGCAAAGACCATGGCCTGTATCAGACGCACCTTAGTCTCCAGAGAGACACCATTGCTCTTCAGCACTTTGGAGAGGTCCCTAACAGCAGAATTTCCCATGGCAATGCACCTTTTAACTTCCTGGCTTCTGATGCCAAGACTGTTGACTGTGGAGCCAAGCAAACTAAAGCTGTGTACAACCTCAATCTCTTCACCATCCATCCTGATGCTGCCAATTGGTCCAGTGGTGAGAATCTTTGTCTTCTTGACATTGAGCCTCAATCCATATTGTAGGCTGCAGTCCTTAACATTCTGTAGCAGGCACTTCAGGTCCTCTTCAGTTTCACCAAGCAGGGTTGTGTCATCCGCATAACGCAGATTGTTGATAAATCATTCACCAATCTTGACCCCACATTTCTCCTCATAGAGCCCAGCCTCCTGGATAATCTGTTCTGCATATAGGTTGAAAACGTATGGAGATAGGATGCATCCCTGGCGTACGCCCTTCCTAATTTTGAACCATGCAGTGTTCCCTTGCTCTGTTCTGACGACTGCCTCCTGGTCCAAGTATAAGTTTCGCATTAGAACGATCAAGTGTTCTGGGATTCCCATTCTTCTCAGAGTCAGCCACAGTTTGTTATGATCTACACAGTCAAATGCCTTTGCATAGTCAATGAAACACAGATAGACATTCCTCTGGTATTTTCTGCTTTCAGCTAAGATCCATCTAACATCAGCTACAATATCCCTAGTACCAAGACCCCTTCGAAACCCAGCCTGGACCTCTGAACGACTGGAGCAGCAAGAAGAAAGGACCAATGAAAAATCTCAAACTAAATAGATTCAAAACAGTTCAAGAAAGAGAATCATAGGTGTGTTAATGAGAAACCATTCAGTCTATGTAGGAGAGCAGGAGGCCCATTCTTACCATGTACTATTGTGGGTCTGCACAGCAGAGTCGGGGACTCAGGTAGATCTCTTCTTCACACTGTACTGGAAGGTTTCATTTAGTCATGGGACAACATGAGCAATATTTACTCATGCTTGTGTCTTCATAGGTCTGGCAAATGCAGATATTCATTAAATATTTTGTTCTTTGAATTAATGAATCAATGATAAATACAGTTGATACTATTACTATTACCACTGTTTCAACTACATCCATCTATTTTATTGAATTTATACTACACTCCCAAAACTGTGCTGACCATTTAATTAGAGTGAAAGGATAGGTAGGTAGGTTGGTAGGTAGGAAGGTAGGGAGATAGATAGAATTTTCATTTAATCCTTACAAACCTCTCCTTTAAAAAAACATTAAGGACATGCTATTCTTAGCCCAATTAATAACTGGGAAAACCAGGGTTTTGATGACTTTAAATTTTTTGAAAACCAGGGTTTTGTTTAAATTGTGGTGTTGGTGAAGAATATTAAACACATATCATAGACTGAAAAAAGAAAAAAAAAACCCAACACTGCCCTACCCTGCCACCCCCAAAAAAAATCCTGTCTCAGAATAATTGCCATTAAGGAGCTCCTTTGATTTTTCTTTTTCAAACTAGGGAATATTTTGCTATTAGAGCTGGAATTCCACACCAAGGATGGAAGACAACTGCACTGCTTTGTTTTGTTTTGTTGTTGCAAGGTGCTCCTTTGAAAACGAAGGATGATGACACTTGTCTCACCTGCGTTAGGCATGTTATTGGGACAGGACATTTCCTGGAGAAGGAGATCATGCTTGTAAAAGTAGAGGGTCAACAAAAAAGGTGACCTTAGTGAGATGGGCGGACGCAGTGACTGTAACGTGTGCTCTAGTACAACAGAGACTGTGGAGACGACACAGCATCGAGCAGAGTTTGGTTCTGTTATGGACAGGGTGGCTTTGTGTTAGAGTCGACTCAGTGGCACCAACAGCAACAGAGGCAAGTAGCTTGCTCAAAATTGCATTGCTGACAAGAGATGGGAACAGCATCCTAACCCAAATCAGTCTATTATACTGTTTTGGAAGCCGTACATTGCGTAGGCCCAAATTGAATTCTAACATTTGTTTAAGAAATGTTTCTACCCTCTCTTTAACTCTTCACCACCTAAACCCAGTTAAATGTGCTTCTCTGTGCTCCTGGACCTTGTCAGGACACTCTCAGATAATTAACTACTTAGCTGAGCATCTTGAGGGCAAGGGGGCTGTTCACCTATGTCCCTACGTGTGAATAATGCCCGGAACAGAGTGTTAAGTGCACGTTTGTGAAGATAAGTGATGAGTGAATTCTAACAAATGATGATTATTTAGAAGACTGTATTCACTGGAGACCTTTTGATCTTCCTTCAGGGAGTCCGCCCTGCAGAGACAGAATGGTCTGAGAGATAAGATAACAGAGTTACTTCAGCCAAAGCTTCAGATGGATTCATTCTGGTTTAGCTTCTGTCTTCATCCAGCTGAGAGGATCTAGTAAAGATGCAGGTTCTGATCCCATGTATTTGGAAAGAAACACACATTCTAGAAGCAGAAGGATGCAGCTGGAAGCCCTGGTTTCAGCACCTCACAGGAATGGTCTCTGCTGCCGGATTTATTGTCCTCTTGGGGGAAAGGATAAGAACTCTGGGGCTGCTGTGCGTAAGGCAAAAGGCTTACAGTGCTGGAAGTCTTATGGGGTAACTCTCCTCTATCCTACAAGTTGGGAACAAATCTATGGGAGGGGTTTGGGGTGAAATGTCAACCCCAAACTTTGCTAGGTGCAAGGCACCTACTGTCCCTCAAACTTGACAAAAAACAAACTCAAATACAAAAAATAGCTCCTGGCACTGGAATTGGAAATTAGTTTGAAGTGTTCACAGAAATTCTGAGTGTTTAAGGAGGTGAGGAAGCAGGGGATCCCTGCATCTTAACTTTAAGATTGAAATAGTAGAACAAAGGAAGACATTTTAATCTGTAAAAAAATAAATACAGTTTTCTGTTATAAAAAGAGAGTGCAGCATGCAGGAGCAATAACTTTGTAAATTATTACCTAACTTGGGAGGGACTGGAGAACATTGTGCTGAGTGAACTAACTAAGTCACACAAGGATAAATATTGTATAAAACTGTTATTGTAGAATGAGTATAAGAATCCAGGAGGGGTGGGAGAGGCTGGAAGCTGTGGGATGTGGATGTGCAGGGGGAAGAGGGGATTAATCATTGGGTTGTACAATTTGATGGATGGGAGGGTGAGGGAAATGGAAAGAATTTGTTCCAATTTTTATTTGAATTTTGTAAATAAACTAGTAGAAAACTTAAAAAAAGGAATAAAAAGAGAGTGATAGAACATTTCATTTTAGAGTGATGGTTAACAGTCCAGGCTTTGGAATTAAACTTCAGATTCTAATCTCTCATTTGCTAGCTGAGTCATACAGGACAAGTCACCAAATTTCTAAGCCTCAGTCTGCTCATCTGTAAAATGGCACTGATAATGTTTCCCTCATATGTTTGCTATTAAAATTAAATTTGAGAATTAGTCATTAAATAAGTAAAATGCCTGGTATTAAAAAAAAATCTTATTGATACTACCTCATGGCAACCTCATTTTACAGGTGGCTGACAATGAGAAGAATGAAAATTCCAGGATACTTAATTATGCTTATATGAAATCTATACCTAGACCATGAAGCTGTTGTCCAAATAGAGCAAAGGAACACTTCATGGTTTAAAACCAGGAAAGGTTGTATTCTTTCTCCATACCTATTCAGTCTGTATGCCGAAGAAATCATTCAAGTAGCTGAACTCTATGAAGAAGAATATGGCATCAGAACTGGAGAATGAGTCCTCAATAGCCTGCAGATGACACAACCTTGCTTGCTAAAAGTGAGGAGGACTTGGAACACTTGCTGCAGAAGAGCAAAGACTCCAGCTTTCAATATGAACTTACATCTCAATGTCAAGAAGACACCATTCTCACCACAGATCCTATAAGCAACATGATAGATGGAGAAAAGATTGAAATTGTGAACTGTTTCAACTTACTTGTATCCACAATCAACACCCTTGGTACTAGAAGTTAGGAGTTCAGAAGATGTATTACATTAGGCAACTCTTCCGTTAGAGACCTCTCCAAATTACTGAATAGCAGTGAAGGTTGAAGACTAAGGCACACCGGATTTAGGTCATGGTCTTTTCAGTCACTTGCAATGCATCTGAGAGCTGGGCATTAAATAAGGATGACAGACGAAGAATTGAAGCTTATGAGCTGTGGTGTTTGAGAAGAGCACTGAATATCCACTAGGCTGTCTAAAGAACAAACATATATGTCTTGGAAAAATATGGTCAGAATGGTCCTTAGAGGCAAGGATGACAAAGCTTTGTCTCTCATACTTTGAACATGTTGCTAGGAGACTCTATTCTTTGGAGAGGGACATCATGCTTGGAACAGTGAAGGATCAGCAAAAGAAAGGAGGACCTTCAACGGCGTGGATTGACACAGTGACAGCAGAAAGGACTCAAGTGTGTCAGAGACGATGAGGATGGCATAGGACAGGGCTCAGGTCTGTTGTTTATAGGTTCACTATGAGTCATACTCAATGGGATGAGACATAACAGTGACAAAAACACAGCAACCCCATGGTGTCAGAGTAGAGCTGTGCCATGAGGCCTTTCAAGAGCTGGCTTTCCTGAAATAGATCGCCAGGCCTTTCTTCCAAGTGATCTCTGAACAGACTCAAACTGTCACCTTTTCACCAACCGAAACATTTCCTTTGAATTAGAACTATTTCTAGAAGCATGCTATTACATCTTTTTCCTAAGGAACAGCTAGCAGGATTGAACCTCAGATATCGGGGTGTTTAACCACTGCCCTACTGGGTCTCCAATATACCTGAAAGTGTCAATAAAAGGCAGCTACCAATCAAAAGGCTGGAGTGCATTCCTTTACTTGCCAAGTGTGGATGAAGCGCCCACTGTGTGTCAGGCACTATGTATCTCTTGGACATACAGTAGAGAGTAGGGTCTATAACATTTTGTGGAAAGTTGTGAAAAGGTTTCAGTGCTTTTCATCCCTGCATCCACACCATTTGATGACAACAGTGACCCTCCACTTTTCTGAACATGAGGTCCCTCTCTAAATGCTGGTACGTGCTAACAACACATCACAAGTATGTGAGACAGAGTTTCACTATCCTTGCCTCCGAGGAGCAACCTGATTTCACCTTCTTCAGAACAAAACTGTTAGCAGGCCATAGGATGTTCAATACTCTTCCCCAACACTGCAACTCAAAGACATTCTCCTGTCATTCTTGGCTAAGGACTTGAGTTCTCATTCACACCTGCAGCCTCACACATCCTGCAGCCAGCAAAAGCACTCAAGCAGGGAGAGAGTGAGCAGCAGTGTGCAGTGAGAGACTATCAGCAAGCTCAGAACTTAGAGTTGGGGTGTCAAGGAGGTGGCCAGTGCCAGTCTATACAGAGGGCTTCTTTATGGAAGTGAGGCTGTACAGTGAGAGACATCACAGCCACACCACAGGTGTCGAGGGAATCCCTAGGGAAGAATAGAGGTGGAGGAGCAAGAAGAGATTATGGAGCTAAACATTGATGTAAAACAACATCAAAGGGATGGTGGCCTCGGAAGGAGGTCCAGAAGAAACAGCCCCAAGGGTGGGAGAGAAGTCTGGCAGGAGTGAGGAAGCAGGGCTCTGAGTGTGTGTGTGTGTGTGTGTGTGTGTGTGTGTGTGTGTTTGATCAAAAAGACAAAAACCGAGTATGTCACTGCATTTAAAAGTGTGGACATCATAGTTCTGAACAAGAGCTGTTTCCATGGAGAAACCGTAATAATGGATTAGAGATAAGGAAATGGAGATAACGTTTGACTCTATCAATAGATGGAGAGCAAAGGTATATGGGTGTTAGGATGAAACTGGGTTTTCTCAAAACCTGTGTTGGAATTGTAACCCTTATTTATCCCAATATATGTGATTATGTTTGAAAGCAAGGGTTCCTTTCTTATGTGTATTTTATCATCCCTGAGCAGTGTGGGTACTAAATCTAATCACATTTGGGTTCTAAGAGGAGCTCACTAAACACAGATACACTTAAACTGGGGAGATAGATGCCATGTGAAGATGGTCTACAAGCAAAGTGACACCAAGGACTGCCTGAAAACACCAAAAATTAAGCAGCTTCACAGAAGGGATTTGTATAGCCAAGGCTCAGGATGAACCTCCAGAATTTTGTAAAATGACTTTAAACTCTTTAAAACTACCTGAGTATGGTTTTCTGTTACGCATTACTTAGTGACTCATTACCATAAAGTAAGAACTGACATATGGCTGACCCTCCAGTGAGGGCCAAGACAATCACAGTGCAGGGAGATTGCCTTTCTTACTCCAGCAAAGTCAGTAGTAGATTCCAACCACCAGAGAGACCACCTTTGGGTTAGCTGTCCAACCCCCTCTGGACTAGGCCCCCAGAGTTCCCTACTGTTACAGCAGCCCTAGAAAATGAGGCCAATGGGCTGAGGATCTGTTAAGGATGGTGGCCATGTTGGTGCAAAGGCTCTAGTCTGAGGGAGCAAGGGAGTGTTTAGACTGTGGGAGACGAGAGAGGACAGGTTCCTGGACCTGGCCCGACTCCTCTGCCGTGGGAGGAATGGAGGGAGTGGGGAGGAGTTGAGGTCTCTGAATTTTCTCTTCTTTGCTTTATTCCCTCTTCTTCCCTCCTCATGGCCTATTTGCCAGTCCAACAGCAATCTTCTTAGGAACAATTACCAATTCATCTGTCCCAGGGAGAAAGCTATTGCTTCACATTTTCCTAGTATTTCCGTGTGTGTGTGTGTGTGTGTGTGTGTGTGTGTGTGTGTGTGTGTGTACTCCTCTCTTTGAGGATGTTTGTCAATGAATGTCTTTTGTGTCTGCCCGGGCCCCCTTCCTGTGAGTAGGAAGCACAGCCTGTGGGACTTTAGTAGCTGCACTTTTTAATACACAGGTCTCGAAAAACCAGTAGCACGAGGAAGGCAGCACAGACCCTTACCTTCACTTTACATAAGAGAGAGCTGAGGCTCCAAGAAGTCTTGCCTTAGATAAGATCACACGGATATGAATCCACACTCTTGAACATTTTGAATATTGAATCTTGGCTATTTTCCCACTGCAACAAGCTGCCTCCTTCAATGTGATATTAGGGTTATTTTAGAAGTGACATCAGAATAGCAATATTCTCGTTTCCAGAAGAAAACTGCTCATCACCCCCACCCTCTCTAAACACACATGCACCACGCACACCCAAGAGTTGTAGAGTGACAGGGAAGACTTATGGCCTTGTTCTTGCAAGAATGATAAAGAGAACAAGTGTCTTGAGAACTAAATTTGTCTCCTTTAAGGAAGCTGTCACAGATTGATGTTTGCCCTCCAAAATACATGTATGTAATGATATTATACTCTGGTAGCTTAGTGTTAAGGAGTTGTGCCGCGAATTCAAAGGCATGTGGGTCAAATCCACTAGCTGCTCCATGGGAGAAAGATGGGCAGTCTATTCCCAAGTGATTAACTGTCTCTGAAAACCTGCTGGAGGGTCAGCCATGAGCCAGTTCCAACTTGACAGTACACAACAACAATGGCACCATGTGGAAAATCAGATAAACTGATAAACCCTATGATCTGATAACTAAAATAGTTCGGGAAAGATCAAGGTAAAGAGAAACTCCTTAATTCTATCATAGCCCTAACTCTGTTTAAGGGACACTTCCCTAGATTGTGGCCTGCATCACCTTTACCTTGCAAGGAATAAACAAAAGGGCAGCCAGCCAGGGGACTTCAGGACCACCAGAAAAGGATTGTCAGAGGTGGACTGAGGTCTCTGTGAGGAAGCTCTGTGACACCAAGAAGGCCAAGGCACATGGAGATCGCCAAAGAACTCCAGGTCTTCCACAAATTCTGACGGGAACAAGCACCTTCCACCAGAGCCAACGGAGAAGGCCAACCTTCCCCTGGAGTTAGCACCTTGACTTTAACCTTCAAGAAGGACATCATGCTTGGAAAGGTAGAGGAAGATCAAGAAAGAGAGGAAGATGTTCAACCAGATGGATTGCCACTTTGACTGCAGCAATAGGCTCAAGTGTGTTAGAAATGATGAAGGTGGCACAGGACAGGACAGGGGTCAGATCTGTTATTCACAGGGTCAGTATCAGTTATACTTGACTTGATGGCACCTAACATCCTAAATTGTGGGAGAGAAAAAAATAGTTCTGTTTGTTAAAGTCACTAGGAAACAGAGGCCACACAACCAAAGGGGAGCTCTGGTGGCCTAATGGTAAGGAACTTGCAACCGAAAGGCACACAAATCGAATCTACTAGTTGTTCTGCCTAAGAAAGATGGCAGCCACTATTTACTGCATCTGAAAACTCACTGGAGGGTCAGCAATGAGTCGGTTCTGATTCAATGGTACACAACAAAGCAACCAAATAATGCACAAGAAACATTTCCTCAGCCACTTACATTTTCCTTCAGCTAACATTTGCTGAGCTCCTACTATGTGCCAGAAATTGTGCCCTGCCATCACCTCTGCTTCCAAGACCCTCAATCTGTGGAAAGCAAACACACAGCTATGGCTTGTTGTGTGGTCAAGCTATGCTGGTCCCACAAGCTGGAGGCCCTAACAAATGTATGCATGTGCTTGGGGACATAGAAAATTTGTGGGTATAGAATCTGTGAAGCCAGAAGGGAAAGAGGTCCAGGAAAAGAGAGAGAAAAGGTCAAGAAAGAACCAAAAATAGCAATAATAAGGAAAATTTATGGCGCGTGCCGTTTACAAAGCACTCACATCTTTTAAAAAAATTCATTTGATCTTCAAAATAGTCCTCTGAGAAGTAAACAGAAAAGCACTCCCCCACACTGGTAGCTCTGGGGACTGAGCTTTTCCCGTGCAGTGATTTATTCAACACGAGTAAAGTCAGAAATCTACCCATATTATACTGCATATTCATAGCCTCGTCTTCCTGGATCGAGTTTGACAGCTTTCTTCTACTTTAGGGGTACTCTGATTTGTCTGTTTAGCCAAAGACAAACTTCCTTGTATCAAAAATTTTCAGTGCTACCAGCTAAACTCCAAAGAATTCAGCTGCAAATTAAGTCTGTGGTTCGAGCCCACCAGCAGCCACTCCTTGGGAGAAAAGATGCAACAGTGTGCTTTACGCTCTGGTGGACTACAGGAAAGGAATTATGCTACTGACGCACAGGTACACTGTTTGAATCCACCCTCTGCTCCTCACGAGAAAGATGGGTCATCAGCTCTTCTGTGATTTATTGCTTCTGAAAACCCACTGGAAGGTCAGTTATTGGGTCAGTTCTGGCTCAATGGTACAAAACAACAACAATTTCCTTCGAGATTTACAGCCTTGAAAATGTTCTATGGACAATTCCACTTTCAACAAGGTAGATTGACACAGTGACCGTAACAACATGCCCGAGCATGCCAGAGATCATGAGGGTGGCGCAAGAAAGGGCGAGGTTTCCATCTGTTGTTGCTGTGTTCTGTATGTTGGGTTGATATGAGTCACAGTCAAGTTGATGACAGAAATTGATGCCTTTGAGTTGTGTTGGAGAAGAGTACTGGCTATCCTATGGTCTGGCAACAGAACAAACATGTCTATGTTGGAGAAAGTCCAACTATTGTGATCTATGGAAGCAAGGATGGAAAAGCTTCATCTCACAGACTTTGGGCATGCTGTTAGGAGGGCCAGTGCTTGGAAAAAACATCACATAAAGGATGAAGGTCTATCCTCAACAAGATAGATTGACACAGCAACTGTAACAATGGGCTAGAGTGTGTCGGAGACATGAGGATGGCAGAAGATAGGGCAAGGTTCAGATACACTGTTCCTAGGGTTGCTGTGAGTCATAGTTGACTCATCGGCACCTGACAACACCTCTGTCCTTCAGGGCGGGTGTGAGTTAGGACTGGCTCGACAGCAGTCATTCAGTCTTGGTAAGTGGACTTCCGTATCTTGTCCTAAGCTGCTTGCTTTCTGCTTCCTCAGTCAAGCATGTGTTATCTGACATGTCACAGTTGCAGCCTTTCCTGGTCTTTCGTCAACTCATCATCCTCGTGGGTGCCAAGAATCGAGAGCACCAACTGGAAAACTCATTGGGATGGAGCCCTCAGCAAGTTTCCAAATGATGGACTTTCTTCTTGATGAAGCGATTTACCTACCACAGTTCATCGACCCCTCCCTCAATGGATGTCCTGGATGTCTGTTGCACATGATATCCTGAGGAAGCCTAGGCAATACTCAGAAGCACACAGACCTGCTCGAGCTCCCAGGGAAGACAAGCTGAGTATGAGCATAACTGACGTGCATATGAAAGTGCTTGGTGCAAAGCGGGAGCTGAGCGGGCACATTCCTTCACTTCTTCAGCAATCAGTCCCCAAGCACCAGTCCTAGAGAAGGAGCTGTGCCAGGCTCTCTCCCGTGATGTGTCTGTCATGGCTATTGAGTTGGCTCTGGCACATGGAGACCCGATGTCCCACACAGTGAAAGCTCACCTTGGCCCTGCACCATTCTCACCATCACTGGAATGCCCTGCATGGGCTCACCTTCCAGCCCCACACTGGACAGTATTCTGTTGGGATCCAGCAGGGTTTTGTTGGCTAATTCTCAGAGTACATGACCAGGCTTTTCCTCCTAGTCTGCCTTAGTCTAGAAGCAGAAACCTTTCCAATATGGACGACTCTGCTATTGGTACACAGTGCCCAGAGTTAAAGCAGTATACAAGCTACTACAGTACAACATTAGGGAGCTCTGGTGGCCTCGTGGTAAGAAACTGCTGCAATCTCAAAGGCATGTGCTTTGATTCCACCAGCTACTCCATAGGGAAAAGATGGGCAATCTCCTGCCATGCGAATTACTGTCTCTGAAAACCTGCTGGAGGGTCAGCTATGAGTTGGTTCCCACTTGATGGCACACAACCACAACAACAGTATAATAAAAGGACATGTGGATGGGCTCTTACACATAAGCTACCTGGTTTTATCTTCATGATGTAGAGAGGTTCATTCTCTCCACTTAGCACAAGAAAAAGCCTAGGGTCTTCTCAATTCTGTCCAGTTAGAGGTACTTTATGGACGAAATTGTTCTTCTTGTTGAGGGATTCTCTTCTTCTTTGTTAGAGAAGCTCTGGTGACTTGGTAGGTAAAGAGCTCACTGCCAACCCAAAGGCAGATGGTTCGAATCCACCAGCTGCTCCTCAGAAGGATCTGATGGGCAGTCTCCTCCTGTGTGATTCACAGACTTTCAAAACCACTGGAGGTAGAACAGAGGCACAGAGACTTGTACACCAGGGTTCATAACAGCGTTATTCACCATCACAAGAACATGCAAACAGCCCAGATGTCCAACTATAATTGAATAGATTGAGAAACTATGGTACATTCACGCAGTGGAATACTATGCAGCACACAGGAGCAATGATTTTGTAAATCACTACCTAACATGAGAGGGACTGGAGAGCATTATGCTAAGTGAACCAACTCAGTCCCACAAGGACAAACACTGTATAAGACCATTGTTGTACAAATAGAAAGCTAACTAGGAAATCATGTATAAGGGTCCAATAGGGGGATGGTATGAGCAGAGGGAAGAGGACGAGTAGGGGGTAATCAAACGGTCACACAATTTCATGGGTAAAGGGAGGGGCGGGTAATGGAGATAGGAAAAATCCATGTGGAAAACAATATATATGAACTTTGTAAGTAAATCAGTCTAAAATTTAAAAATTATTAAAAAAACAACACTGGAAGATCAGCTATGAATTGGCTCTGACTTTAAGGCAATGATTCCATGAGTTTGTTACTAATAAAGCTCGAGTTTTTTATAATATTTTCACATTTTAATGGAAGAATATTATTTTGTTTTTCAAAATGCTAAGCACACTTTTTAAAAAATTTGTGGTGGCATATGTTGTTGTTGTTGATTGCTGTTGAGTTGAGCACAACTCATAGCAACCCTATGAACCAAAGGCCTGAAGCCTTTCTGTAACTATTGTCATTTCTCCAGGTTCATAGTTTCCAAAGGCATGTGGTTTAGGAAGTGGAACACTCCTGCTTCCAAACCTTTAAACTGGGAGCTCCAACAAACACTGTCCACCATGGGGAATCATTATGACATTTGACCCCCAATGGCTTCACAGCAATATATATTTATAAAGTTGTCATTTAAAGGGAGCTCTAGTGGCCTAGAGAGAGCTACGTTGGCCTAGTGGAAAGGAAGTTATGCTACCAAGCTAAAGGTGGGTGATTTTCATCTGCGGCCCTCAGCCAGGTTCAAATTGTTTTCCTGTCAAACATTCGTGGTATGACACTGGTCTGTGCGTTGCTGTACAGAGGTAACTCGTGGTTGCTGTGATGCTGAAGACTGTGACAGTGATGTGCCAATCGTGGTAATGGGTACCCATGGTGGACAGTGTTGGCTGGAGTTCCCGACTAAATCAAGCCTGGAAGCAGGAGCGACGTCCACTTCCAAAATTGCTTGCCTCCGGAAACTCTATGTACGAACAGTGCTCAGGCTGTTCATTCATAGGGTCGCTATGAGTCGTCTACGACTTGACGGCACCAAACAACAACAACAAAAACTGGTGGGCTAGTGGCAAGAAGTTGAACTGCAATACCACAGGTGCATGGTTTGAATCCACCAGATTCTCTGCTGGAGAAGGAGGGACAATCTCCTCCTGTACCAGTCAGATCTGATTTGACGGTACACACACAAAAAATAATAAAATAAAAATAATTTGGAAGGAAAGATATTAAAAAAATTGTCATTTAAGCATTTACTATGATTGAAGCTCAATGTCAAGAAGACAAAGATTCTCACCACTGGACCAATTGGCAGCATCAGGATGGATGGTGAAGAGATTGAGATTGTTCACAGCTTTAGTTTGCTTGGCTCCACAGTCAACACTCTTGGCACCAGTAGCCAGGAAGTTAAAAGGCACATTGCCGTGGGAAAGTCTGCTGTTAGGGACCTCTCCAAAGTGCTGAAGAGCAATGGTGTCTCTCTGGAGACTAAGGAGCATCTGGTACAGGCCATGGTCTTCACAATCACTTGTTATGCATCAGAGAGTTGGACAATGACCAAGGAGAATAGGAGAATTGATGCCTTTGAGCCATGGTGCTGGAGAAGAGTATTGAGAATACCATGGACTGTTAGGAAAACAAACAGATTTGTCCTGGAAAGGGTTAAACCGGGTGGCTTCTTGGAGGCAAGGATTCTGAGGCTCCGTCTAACATTGGACATGTTGTGAGGAGAGACCAGTCCTTGGAGAAAGACATCATGCTTGGGAGGGTTGAGGGACAGCGCAAGAGGGGAAGACCCTCTATGAGGTGGATTGACTCAGTGACTGGGTAATCGGGATGGGTGTGTCAGAGACAGTGTGATTGGCACAGGACAGAGCAGAGTTTAGGGCTGTTGTACATAGGGTCACTATGAGTCACAAGTGACTCGAAGGCACATAACAACAACAAACAATGTATACCCTACAATGACATTAATTTCTGAGTTTTCCATCACTCTTAACAACTTCCTTGTGCCCTCCCTTCTACCTCACTAACAAACCTTGTCCTCTATACATATGACTGAGGTGTTCTAGAAGGGGATTTAGCATGAAGCTCATCAAGCTCCGTTTCAGGCTCCCTATCTTATATGAGTTCCTCTCCAGGTCCCGGAAGGACCCTCAGCAATGTGTTTTGTTAAAAAGGTGCTTTGTTAAATCTGCCAAACTCATACACTTTGGCATTCTTTTTTCCGATAGTTGTTGTGTGCCATCAAGTCAGAACCAATTCACAACTAACCCTGCAGCAGGTTTTCATGGGCTGTATAAATTCCAGAGGAGGAGATTGCCCACCTTTCTCTCAGATTGGCCACCAAGAGGCTGAGTAAATTTTGCACACTTCAGGTTCCACAGAACTTTATTATATCTCTGCATTTAGAGATGAGATAAAGGACAAGAAGATATAAAAGTGCAAACGCAGTGAAGGAGAGAAAGGTGGGAAGTGAGAACTATTTGCACAGGAGAAATAGAAGACAAGCGTAAAGGGGCAGAATGCTGACTTCCTCAGTTCCAGACCTAAACGCAGCTAACCACATCACCCCCTGTGCTCCTCTCAGCCTCCAGGGCCTGTCTTCTCAGCAGGTCAAGATCCTCAAAACCTCCACCCTACATCTTTATCCACCAGCTTCCCTCCTTCCCCCATATCTTCTCACCCTCCTGCTCTGCTGATCTATCCTAGTTAACGTGTGTTCTCCATTCCCTGTAGAAAAAGAAAGAGAGGGAGGAGCGGGGTAACAGGGAATGAAAGAGAGAAAGAAAATAACTTTCAGAGTTTTCTTAAAAACCAGTCTTTTCTCTTCCTCTCCCATTTTTAACCTAAGCTATATGCAGATTGTCCTCATGTACCTTCTGGATTTACTCATCTCTGATCACTTCTCATGGTGCTCACCACCTCCTCCTCCACCGAACCTGCCCCTGCCCAGCAACCTTCTTGTTCTGGACACCCAACATCCTCATTTTCTTTCTGCAAGCCCCCTTCCCATGACCCACCCTTAGGGACCAGCCCTCCTCAGAGTTGAGCAATAGACTCTGCTTTTGAGGAAGTAAGGAGTTGTGCTGCCAACCCAATGTTCAAATCTACCAGCTGCTCCACAAGAGAAAAATGGGCAATCTTGTCAGCCTGAGAAATTCACTGGCGGGGCAACTATGTGTTGGTTCTGAATCAATGACAATAAGAAAGAGAGAAAAGTTAGCTGTTTTCTGTGTTATGTCTCACTGCTTTCTGAATGCCCGAGCCTCAGTTCACCTTCTCTCTTCCCCAAGCCTGCTCCTTCTGAGTTCTTGTCCCAGGGAATGCTCATGACAGAAACCTGCGACATCAGCATGTTGCCTTCCTCTCCCATCCTGAACACTAAAACAGTTGCCAAGATCTGTCCACTCAAAATCTTAAGTGTTTCACGCGTCTGTCCACGTTTCACTACCCTCAACATCACAATCATCTCTCTTGCCTGGGCTGCTGAAAACGCTTTTAACCCTTGCCACTCTTCGTCCTTGTTAACCATTTTTCTGAGCTGCAGACAGAGTAGTCTTTCTAAAATGCAGATCTGTTCATAATACCTTTCTGCTTAAATCTCTTAACAGGCTCTAATTTGCAAAAATTAAAGAAATTCTCAATGAGATGAATTGACACAAGCCACCACAATGAAATAAAATGTGTTAACATAGAGATGGTACAGAACCAGCAAGGCTTCTTTCTGTGATACCGAAGGTCACCACGTTTCTGTTTCATTTGGTAGGTACCATTGTCTATTATGGCTCATGGCAGCCAGGTAAAGAACGAGGTGGTACCTAGTTCTATGCTGCATCACCCTCATGCTGTTGGCCAAGCTCAAGCCATTTTTACAGTAACTGTGTCAATCCATCTCCTTGAGGGTCTTCCTGTCCGTCACTGACCTCTCCACCTTTTCCAACGTGATGGCTTTTCCCAAGGAGTGGCCCTGATTGACATCACATCTAAAGCAAGTGAAATGAAGTCTCACCATCCTTGCCTCGAAGGAGCATTCTGGTTGTACTTTCTCTAAGACAGATGTGTTTGTTCTTTAGGCAGTCCATGGGATAGTCAATTCTCTTCACAATTCAGAGACATCAATTTTTCATTGATCTTTAACCATTCAGTGTTGCTCAATGGCAACTAACAATGGCTCTTAGTATTAAGATCAGGTCTGAATTAAAGATTAGGGTTAAGTCTCAATGCCCAGGCAGGTTATCTAAGCCTGTATAATCTGGACCCACTCACTCTGGTTGCTGCCTCGCCTCCCATAGGTGACAAGTGCATATGACCATACTGTCTTCCCTCTGGGCCCTTTCACAAGCTTGGGCCTTCTCCTTTCTCTGTCCACTGCACTTTTATCTGGATCCTGTTAGGTGACTTTTGACAAGTCACATATTCCAGGAAGACTTCCTTGATGTCCTAAGACTAGGTAAGAGGCTCCAGGGACACACCTTCATAACATCTGGCTGTGCTCCTCACCAAACTCAAAGATCCTAGAGAGAAAGGGTCAAGATTTGGCTTCTCACCATTATATCCACAGTGATCCCAACACCTCGTACAAAGAGAAAATAAGTGAGTACATATTGAATATTACTTGGAAAGTGAGATAAATCTAATCACCATGTGCATTGAATGGCAGACAGGAATTTGTGTTTTTCCTGCAGAATTGAGAGTAAGGGAGGGGCTTGGCTTGACCTGAGTTCACTTAGGTGGAAGTAGCCTTTCATAACTTGGACAAACAAGAATCAGCTGCTGTCAGTCAATCCTGAGTCATGGTGATCTCATGAGTAACTGAGGAAAGCTACTGTATGGGGTTTTCAAAAGCTGAGCTTTCTGAAACAGATCACCAGACCCTTCTCCCAGCATGCCTTTGGGCAGACCCCAACCTCCAATCTTGACTGTGCATTAATGGGACTACCCAAGGATTCTGGTAAAAAGGGGTGAGTTCTAAAGCAAGAAACGAAGTTAAGAAGCTCTTTTCAAAATCCAGGCAGGAAGCAATGAGATCTTCCACAGTGAGACCTCAGCGGGGGACCCCAGAGGAAGGAGGACCACTGCAGAAATCACACTGGATAGGTCGCCTCAATTGACTAAAGTGGAGTTAGGAGGAATGAGGATTTGGGTCCAGAAGACAATCAAATGAGGGAGTTGACATCCAGTTGATTCCAACATGGTAACTCATGTGTTGCAGGGTCAAATTGTGTGCTGAAAAGTTGGCACAGCTGCGACCTTAGTAAACAGATTGTCAAGTGCTTCTGTGTGGATCCATACTGCCAACCTTTCAATTAGTGGCTGAGCACATAGCTGCTTATACCCCTCAGGGATGTGGGTATAGGAGATGATGGCTCTGGACTTTACACCTGGACTAACCAGGGGCTCATGATACCAGGAACTGAGGAAAGACTAGTCCTACATAAATACCCACAGCTTCCGAGGAACCCTCAGCTTCTCTTGGAGCTTTCTGATGTTAGTTCTTTGTCTTCTGAAACTCCAGAATCAGATGTTTCATAATTCTTCCCAAAACCCTCATATAGAAGTATATATTTATATAAAATTCATATATAATTCTTGTTTTGCTTATAATTTATCCCAGTAGAACTTAAATGCAAAGCAGAAAATGATTTGCACTATTTTTATTCACACACACAGAACATAACCACATCAGCCCCTTAAAATATGGCTGAATATTGTGGGTTGAGTTTTATGAGGAAATAAAGTTTTGCTTCTCTAACATCCAAATGTGAGCATCAATTCAAACCAGTGTAATTTATTATACCCATTTGATATCACTTAAGGAAAATCAATGTTCCATTAAGGGACATGATTTCCTCCCACATGTCTTTTGTCAGTCAGAAAGCTCATAGAGGGTTTGGGGCTTCAGTCTGAGGTATGTTGATATCACCACGTGGATCTTGAGATATCACCACGTGGGTCTTCATGGTAGGACTAACCCCTATTTGAGTCACTATGCTGGTATAACATGTCAGAGAGCCCTCATTGTAAAAGGCACTTCCATTACTAGGGAAATCCCAAAGTTCTAGAGATTACTTCTCAGGAACCAGGAACAATGATTAAACTCTTTGGGTAAAGTAAGTTAACCCCACAGGCTGGTGTGTTTTTTTTTTGCACTCAACTTTTAGAACTCTCATTGCATCTCTTCCAGCCTGCTCATCAGAGTTTTCTTGTTTGCCTTTCCTGGCAGGCCAGTGGCAAATCACAGTGTGCACCATTAAGCCACGGCAGGCCAGGGCCAGAGACCAGACCACAGTCAAGAGACCTTGAGTGCCTGTCAGACTCTCCACTGGATAGAAAAGGTGAGGAACTCACTTCTGCTCAACTACTTTCCACCAACTGCAAGTAGAATTCAAGGTTAATTGAAACATGATTTGTCATCATCAGAATTCCCGATATCAGCCGTTTCTCCTACTTTGATATTTCTGCAGCATTTATCCCCATTGGACAAGGACAAGCTATTACTTCTGAAGCAGGAAAGGGGTGTTATTACTAAGTTAAAGCAGACCATCCTAGCCCTTCCAGGGAATAGAGTAGGTAGAACACAGCGATCTATCATGGCCACAGCTGAGAGTGCAAACCTAGCTTTCTCAGCTTCCTGGCATGTGACTGCTCATTGCTGTCAAGTCAGAGCTGGAAGGTCTGCTATGGGTTGGTTCTAACTTGACAGCACACAACAAAAAACATTTTATAAGTGAAGAACACAAAAATATCTCATGCACACATGCAAGAAAGAAATGCTCACAATTACAGTTCTTATTCCTGCACCTGGTCACATGGTTATCACTGATGTTTAGAATTACTTGCTTCTGTCATCCATTTGGGATTTCCTTTGCTCTCAACAAGCACCTCAGTTGATCATGGTTCTTTCCTGGATAGAATGACCCAAATCTTCATTCCTGGACTATCGGTAGTAATGTCAGAACCTGGTTGCTATAGTTTTCCATTTATTCTAATCACAAGGCTTGGTAGTACCAAGAAGTCACCTAAAGAATCTCCTGTATTCTAAACATGCTGTTCTTTATCTCCATTATGTAACATCAATCTGTTGTCCCCTGATCATTAGGATCAATCTCTTAAGAAAATGCAAAAGCTCACGTCTTTGCCTATTGACCTAGAAACATGAGCAACTCAAAGCAGCTGAGTAACATTTATAATCTCGAGTTCCATGGAATCAATATGGTGTCTTCAGGTGGCAATATCTCTCCTTTTGCGACGAAGACTTCCAGATCCACAAAGACAAGGTTGTTGCTACTGAGTACCATCGAGTTGGAACCAACCCCCAGCTGACTCTTCAGCAGGTTTTCAGAGGCAGTTAATCACATGAGAAGAGATTGTCCATCCTTCTCCCACGGAGAAGATGGTGAATTCGAACCACATGCCTTTGGAATTGAAGTGCAGTTTCTTGCCACTAAAATTCTGTGAGATGGTCTCTATAGGTATTAATGAGTTGTACCACTCACATCTCCAATCCTTGATTCCTGGACCCATGAATCCTAATCATTGAAGAAAAAGTTCCATATATTGGATGATGATTTTGAGTATAACCAGCCTCCTGGAGGACATTGTCCCAACTCCACAAAGTACTGCCACTTAACTGTGTCTTTTGAAGGTCGTTACATCAATCAAGCAAATCAGCTACTTCAGGATGATCGGGGACATGGTAAGACCAGTAAATGTTATGAGTATGAATCCATTGCCACACTTCATTTGTTGTGAAGTGACTCCTTCGTTTTAAGGCAATGCTGTGGTATTTCATGAAGATAGACGAAGCATTCAATAAATCTATGTATGGTAGTCTTAGCAGAATCTTTGTATGAAGGGAAGACAATTTCATATCCAGAGTAAATGCCTATTCTAGTAAAAACAAAACCCTGCCTTTCCCATGCTGGAAAAAAAAACCAGTGTAATTGACCTGACACAAAGTTTCTGGATCTTAAGGAATGATTCTGTGTCAGGGACCCAGGATTGGTCTTTGCTGTTGGCAGACTGGGCACTCAGCAGTCACTATAACCAAGTTGGCCTTGGTGAATAGAAGTCTATGTTGCTAAGCCTGTACGTAACCTCCATTCCTGCCACTATGGTTACTTTGTTCATGAGCATATTAGACAATGACAGGAGTGGCTGGAGAAAGAGGCTGACTAGTTTCCACAGAATGTGTCATCCCATTCACATAAACCTCCTCTGCAGAAGTCACTTTTTGTGAATATTCACATGAAGCATGAGTATCTCCACTTTTTTGACCTGTTCAGAGTGGTGTATCTTCAGAAGGTGTCTGGATTGATGTTGTTGGGTTAATTCCCACTCTCCAGCATGAAAATGTATTATTACCAGTAAGCCTAGAATCGCTGGTATTACTTCCTTACTAGATCCAACCAGCATAATGTCAGCAGTACAATGGACCATTGTGGCTTCTTATGTAAGGAAAAGGGATCAAGGTCCCTGAGCACTAAATTATGAAATATTGCTGGATCATCGCTATCTCTCTGAGATAGGGTTGTGACAGTATATTCCTAGCCTTGTCAATCTAAGGCAAATTCTTCTGATGATCCTTAAAATTTGAATGGAGGCGGGAAAAACATTGGCCACATTATTACCAGATATCAAAAGGTGTATTAATTTGCTCAGACAATGAAACCACATCTGGAAAAGCAGCTACAATTAGAGTCACAAACTATTTAAGGTTACAGTAATCAACTATCATGCTCCTTTCTTTCTTTCCTCCCCCCATCCCAAGCCAAAGAAGCGAGTTAACTGAGGAGGTGCTGTAAAAGGAGGAGATGCAAGGTGAAGGTGACCAAGTATGACATATACCCACTTCATAAAGGGGAAGTGTCCCCATCAATAATAGCAGCAAACAGATAGCTGTTTGGCCAGACATGCCACCCTACAAGCTCCTGCACCTATTTCTACCAATCACTTGGACATTTTGACTCACAGACTTTACTCATAGTTGTGGAGTTTATTAGGGAAACAGGTTGAGGATAAGGGGAGGCAAAGAATATCACATAAAGCAAGTCCAGGTGTAGTCTTGCAATCCCAAACCAGATTAACAAGGTACAGTTCTTTAATTAGTGACAGTCAAAGTTCAGTCCAGCAGCACAAATGCAAGAAGCCTCTGATTTCCCCAATCATTTAGTGAGCATTGTCTCAGAGCTGTTACAAATCAGCTTTTCCTCCGGTTATGTCTTGCCACAGTCCCTTTATAATCTTCACCAATTATTATTATTAGGGTACCTCACAGTGTGGAAAGCTCTATTATATTGGTTCCACAGCTGTTGATGATGTGCAAGGCCATGTATCCACAGTTAAGGTAGCTGGAAACCATGCCCCCCCACTGAAAACTAATGTTCTGACTATTGTTGTTGTGTACCACTGAGTTGGAACTGACCCATACCTAACCCTTTGGTGGGTTTTTAGAGGGAGTTAATAACATAGAAGGAGATTGCCCATCCTTCTTCCACTGAGCAACTAGTGGATTCAAACTGCTTGTCTTCAGGACTGCAGCACAGCTTCTTGCCAGTAGGACACCAGTACTCCCTATGTACTAGCTAGAAAGGCCAATTTTTAGGATTTCTAACACCATAGACTATGCAAAGGCTTTTGACTGTGTGGATTACAAAAAGCTGTGGTTGACTCTGAGAAGAATGGGAATCCCAAAACATTTAATTGTGCTAATATGAAACCTATACTTGAACCAAGAGGCAGTAGTCAAAACAGAGCAAGGAGACACTGAATAGTTCAAAATCAAGACGAAGGTCTGTCAGGGATGTATTCTCTCTCCATACCTTTTCAATCTGTATGCAGAACAGATCATCTGAGATGCTGGGCTGTACGAAGAGGAATGTGGCTTCAGGATTAGTGGAAGAATCATTGACAACCTATGTTAGGCAGATGACACAACCCTGCTTGCTGAAACTGAGGAGGTCCTGAAGTGCTTGCTGCAGAAGGTCAAGGACTGCAGCCTCCTATATGGTGGACTGAAGCTCAACATCAAGAAAACAAAGATTCTCACCACTGGAACAACTGGCAGCATCAGTATGGATGGTGAAGAGATTGAGATAGTTAACAGTTTTCATTTACTTGGTTCCACAGTCAACACTCTTGGTAACAGCAGCCAGGAAATCAGGAAACTAATTGCATTGGGAAAGTTGGCTGTGAGGGACCTCTCAAGAGTACTGAAGAGCAACGACATCAGGCTGGAGACTAAGATGCACCTGATCCGGGCTGTAGTCTTTGCAATTACATGCTATGCATCAGAAAGTTGGACGGTGAATAGGGTTGATAGAAAGAGAATGGATGCCTTTGAGCTGTGGTGCTGGAGAAGAGTGTTGAATATACCATGGACTGCTAGGAGAACAAACAGGGTTGTACTGCAGAAGGTGAAGCCTGAATGCTCCTTGGAGTCAAGGATTCTGAAGCTTCATCTGACATACTTTGGGCATGTTGCAAGGAGGGACTGGTCCTTGGAGAGGGACATCATGTTTGGCAGAGTGGAGGGGCAACTAAGGAGAGGAAGACCTTCGATGGGATGGATCGATTCTGTGACTGGAGTGGTGGGAATAAGTGTGTTTGAGATGGCTAGGTTGGCACAGGATAGAACAGCGTTTAGAGCTATGAGTCACAAATGACTCGATGGCACATAACAACAACAACAACACCATAGATGGGTGCATCTTTCAATTCTTTGATGATGGTACTAATCTCAGCAATACCTCCAGGAATGCAATATTGCTTTCATCTTACTATTTTCCTGAGTTGAGGTAGTTTCAATGGTTTCCAGTGTACTTTTTTCTAGCATAATAGCCGGTATTCCACATGTCAGGGATCTAGTGTAGAGGTTCTACCAGTTGTTGAGTGTGTCTACTCCAACTAAGTATTCTAGAACCAGGGAAATCACTATAGGTTGGGGATTCACTGAGACCATTGTTAGATGGGGCCAACCTAAGACACTAATAATAAACTGACTTCTTTGGCATATTGGGTCTCTTGGAATTAGTGTCACTCCAAAGCAAATGTCCAGTAATATTTAAAAATTCTGAATATTTCTTTTTCCATGATGAATAATCCTTTTTGTTCATTAAAAGCTGTACATCACTTTGTGGAAGGCTGAGAGAAAGATAACAGGATAAACTGTTGGTAATATAATGAAGTCCTTCCACAAAGGTACCCAGTGTGATTTAAGAGGTTGTGGGTCTGTAAACTGACTCAAGTCTGGGGATTAATTAAGTGGTGGTGACTATGCTAGTGGTTTAAGTCAGACAATCACCTGAACTAGAATTCTTCCATTTGCACAAGGCTGTTTATACAATTCTTCCACTGATTACTGTTTTGCATCTGCTATTGGACATGTTGCTAGGAGATGCTATTCCTTGGAAAAGGGTATAATGCTTGGAAGAGTCGGTCAGCAAAAGAGAAGAAGGCCCCCATTAAGATGGATTGACACAGTGACCAAAGCAATGGGCTCAAGTGTATCAGAAACAATAAGGTTGGCACAGGATAGGACGGGATTCAAGTCTGCTGTTCATAGGTCACTATGAGTCATATTCAACCCTACAGCACCTAACAACAACAATCCATTATGATAATTTTGCCCACTTTGTCTTTATTGATTAAGCAGGCCATGTGGCATCTACTACCATAGCATACAATCAGATCCACAGTGTCAGGTGTTTTAATTTGACAGGTGTAGTTCCCACTGTGAAGTTTGGCTTACATAAAAGAGGGGATGAGGAGACTTCCTTCAAAAATTTGTTCCTTACCATTATTGTAAAAGATGTACCCACAGGTAACTCCAAGTGTGAATCTATGTAAACCAACGAAATAAACTCTATTCCTAACTTCTCAAGCTGAAACCTTGAATGAGAAACCAATGCTTAGTGAGCCAAATCAATAAACTCAGAATACCTATTTTTATGTTCCTTATACCATGGTTGACACCCTTAGTAAGTGTTCCCACACACAGTCTCCGGGTGGAGCTCTGGTGGCCAAGTGGTAGAAAGCTGAGCTACAATCCTTGAGAGCATGTAGTTCAAATCTACCAGGTGCTCCGTGGGATAAAGATGGGCAATCCCTCCTGTGCAATTACACTGCCTCTGAAAACCCACAGGAGGTCAGCTATGAGTTAATTCTGACTCAACAGTACACAACAACACACATTCTCCAGGTTTAATTTTGTACATATTAGAAAAAACAGGCTGATCTTTTAGAATGTAGGGTACCTCTTCCTGTCTCACAAATCAGACTTCACTTGTATCTCAAAAGGTGAAATTTAAATCTAGTTTTGTTAAGGAATCTACCTCAGGCAATAGCTCAGAAAATTCGCTAGCTCTGTCCCAGATAAAAACTCATGCAAAGACCCTTTAATTGTTGTTACATGCCATTGAATCAACTATGATTCTCAGCATTCCCATGAACAACAGATCTTTACATTACCCTATCCTGTGCGATCTTCACCATTTCTGATATGCCCAAGCTCATTGTTACAGCACTGTATCAATCCATCTTGTTGAGGGTTTTCCTCTATTTTTCTGACTCTCCACCTTTCCCAGCATGATGTCTCTTCCTCCTGTCAACATAAAGTGTGTGAAATGAGTTTCACCATCCTCTAAGGAACACTTTATTTGCACTTTCTCCAAGAATGACTTGTTTTGTAATTTTGACAGTCTATGCTTTATGCAGATGACAAAAAAACCCTGCTTTCTGAAACTGAGGACCTGAAGCGCTTGCTACAGAAGGTCAAGGACTGCAGCCTTCAATATGGATTGAAGCTCAATATCAAGAAAACAAAGATTCTCACCACTGAGCCAATTGGCAGCATCATGGTAGATGGTGAAGAGATTAAGACTGTTAACAGCTTTAGTTTACTTGACTCCACAACCAACATTCTTGGTACCAGCAGCCAGGAAATTAAAAGGCGAATTGCATTGGCAAAGTCTGCTGTCAAAGACCTCTCCAAAGTACTAACGAGCAACGATGTCTATCTAAAGACTAAGGTGTGTCTGTTCTAGACCATGGCCTTTGCCATTACTTGCTATGCATCAGAAAGCTAGACAATGAAGAGGGATGAAAGAAGGAAAATTGATGCCTTTGAGCTGTGGTGCTGGAGAAGAGTATTGAATATATCATGGACTGCTAAGAGAACAAACAAGTTTGTCCTAGAGAGGGTGAGACTAGACTGCTCCTTCGAGGCAAGGAATCTGAAGTTTCGTCTGACATATTTTGGGCATGTTGCAAGGAGGGACCAGTCCTTGGAGAGGGACATCATGCTTGGGAGGATGGAGGGACAGCACAAGGGAGGAAGACCTCCGATGAGATGGATTGATTCAGTGACTCGGTAATGGGGGTCGGTGTATGAGAGACAATAGGAATGGCACAGGATAGAGCAGGGTTTAGGGCTGTTGTACATAGGGTCGCTATGAGTCATAGATGACTCAACAGCACATAACAACAACAACAACACGGGCTATTACATACTCTTTGGCAAGACTATAATCAAAGACATTGATTCTTCTAAAGCCCTTATTCATTAGTCAACGTTTAGATGCATAGGAAGCAATCGAATATATCATGGCTTTGTTCTTAATACAACTGAGTTAATATCATCAGAGGCAGAAAGAAGAGCTGATTCTGTTGGCAAGACTGGTTCAAAGGAATTTGGAGACTCATTGTCCCTAGCTTCCTGATTATCTGCTCAAATAACACCATCTCTAATTGTGAATACTCTTCTCGCTAATCAAGGCCCTCCCTTTAACTTCAGAGGTGGGGATTTCAGTTGGTGTTGTAATTCAACCACTCCCACAATAAAATTTGGGGCTTAGATTTCAGCAACATCAGTATTTTACTACAAGACACAAAGCTTCCTTTTAAGGTACAATTGGAAAATTTGAGGTAATTTATGTGATGTGATGCACAAACTGTGACTTAGAAGCCCTGAACCAACTCTTCCACCATTTGTCCATCATGTTGTTGTTGTGGTGGTGGTGGTGGTGGTGTACTATCAAGTTGGAACCAATTCATAGCTCACCCTGTAGCTGGTTTTCAGAGGCAGTCAATTCCACAGGAGGATACTGTCCATCTCTCTCCCTTAGAGCTACTGGCAGATTCAAACTGGATGCCTTCAGGATTGCAGCACAGTTTCTTACCACTAGGTCACCAGAGCTCTACTTGTCTATTATAAGCAGGACAAACCAAACAACTTCTGGAAAATTTGCATCCTGACAAGATTATGAAAAAAAAAATTTCTAAAAAAATGAACATACAAATCCCCAGAACCTTACTTACAACTAATACTTGATCTGTTTTGAGTGTTAGTGTTGCCATCTCACATAATTCATTAGCAGAGCCCTCTTTACTAAACTAACAGAAGCAGAGCCATGAACATTACTAAGACTAAGCATGTTAAGAATCAGTTTAGAAAACTCTTATCTTAGGGGAGCTCCATGTCCTCCGGCCTTCTCACTCTGTCAAGGAGCTTCCCCCAGAAGGGGCTTGGGACCAAAATGACGCACTCCACTCCTGGTAATTCTTTTTTGGTGGTTGTAAAAAGAATGGAAGTAGAGGTTGGGGGACAGTGGCATCTGACCTCTGCTAATTCCACAAAAGAGGAGACTGTCCCTAATAAAAATATCCATTATACAAAACCAATTCCCATGAAGTTATACATGATCTCCAATATTCCACATGTACTACTACTCATTTTAGCACCAACCATCCCTCCTAGGACTCTATTGCTGGATCAGAAATCCATTTCAAAGGCCCCACAGATCTCACAAAACCATACTCCTGATTATGGAGTTTATTAGGGAAGTTAACAGACCACAACACAGGTTGGCAATAGAATATAACCCCTCAATCAGGATGGCTGTCCATGTGTGTTCACAGGCCCACTGGCCTTTTGCCTCAGTGCTTAGGTCAGTGTTACAAATTTCTCTTGTGGTGTTGTTATAGGCCATCAAGTCAGAACTGACTCACAGCTGACCCTCCAGTGGGATTTTAGAGGTTGTGAATATCACAAGAGGAAATCACCCATTTTTCTCCCAAAGAGCAGCTGGTAGATTCAAACCTTTGAACCTTTGAGTCTTGGGTTTTCCGCACAACTCCTTACCACTAGACCACTAGACTCTTGCTGTTATTCTTTCTCCCTTCAGTCCTCTAGCAAGCTTGGGCGAAGGCCCCCACTCTGGCTCTGTGGGGCAGCAGTCCCAAACCAGCTCTGTCTCATGCCAGTCTCCAGTTCTCTGCTGTGGCTGCTGGTGCTCTCCTGTCTGACTGCTGTGGAAATCCCTGGCCCTAAAAGACACTCACTACATTCTCTGCTTCTTCCTCCTTGCTGTTAGTCTCCCAGTCTCTGCTGCTGAACCAAATCAATTGAAACTTTGAGGAATGGCAAAGTTGGCCAATCCCTTATTAGACTGATGATATAATCTGGTTGCCTGTTCTTACCCCTCTGTGTGGTCAAAGTCAAAGGCAATGGCTGAGAAAACCCACCTTGAACAATAAACCCATGACATCATAGTGATACTCAGGTACCCTATTCTCTGATAACTTTGCTCCCTTGTAACTCTTGTGAGATAAACGGTGTTAGAGGTCACACCCTAGGTAATCTCTCCTTACATATGATTAGGACTGTGATGGGATGGAGGGGTGTTGTATTCCACCCTTAACCTTTTTCCAACTATTTTGTTTCTCAGCTCAGAGAGAACTCACATCATAGTGTTATATACGTGTATTTGGGGGAACACAATTCAATATGATATAAATTACTTGTATGTTTTAGGAATGTAACCAGTATTTCAAAGACTGGCAGGGACACTCATGGTGGACAGGCTTCAGTGACTTCCAGACTAAGACAAACTAAGAAGCAGGACAGGACTGATCATTTACTTATGAAATAACTTATTGTTATCATTGTGACCTTTGAGTGGGAACCAACTCATAGCTGACCCTCCAGCAGGTTTTCAGAGGCAGTTAATCACAAGGAAAGAGATTGCTTGTCTTTCTTCTCTGGAGCAACTGGTGGGTTTGAACCACATGCCTTTAGGTTGACAGTACAGCTTCTTAACACTAAGCCATCAGAGTTCTCTTATGAAATAATAGGCCTCCTAAAACCCAATGAATAGCAGAGATTCATCATGGGATACAGTGCCAGAAGATGAGCCCCTAAGACAAAAGTCACTCAGAAAACTAGGAGAAACATCCATTAATGACTAAACCATGGGCTGTATGAAATATTAAAAATTGATCAAACACACAATCAAGATGCACAGGGGAATGGTGGGCATAGTCCAGTGATGATTGATTTTATAAAACACTATATATGGGAATGATTATATAAATCATAATGTCAACAAAGGAAAGTGTGAAACACACACAAAAAAACTCCACTATATACATGAATGAAACACAATGTAGATGAATAATTATATGCATATCAATAAATATATGGAGGTATAAGACATTTTTTAAATATGGCTAAAGCTAAAGAAATCATTTTTTTAAAAAGCCGTAATAATTGGTAATTTGAATGCAAAGTGGGAAACAAAAATGGAATGGTTGTGACAAAAATGGCCTTGATGACAGACATGAGACTTCAGATCACATGACAGAATTTTGTACAATCAGTGACTTACTACTCATTGCAAATACCTTTGTTTTAAAACATGAACTATATACATGGACCTCCCCTGATTGACTATGCAGGAATCAGGTTGACTACATCTGTGGAAGGAGGTGATGGAGAATCTCAACATGGGCAGTCAGAACGAGGCCAAGAGCTGACTGTGGAAAAGACCACTAATCATCCATGCGCAAGTGCAGATTGTTGCTGGACAAAAATAAACAAGTATATTAGAACCACAATATAACCTTGAGTCTATTCCAACTGAATTGAATAGCCATCAACAACACATTTGATGAATTTAACACTAATAACAGAAGATCACATGGATTCTGTGATGGCATCAAGGACATAACCCATGCAGAAAAAGCCGAACTGGATGGCAGGGGGACTCTGAAATGATAAAGTAAGAAGAGAGCTGAAGAGAAGATTTCAAGAGCAGCGTGAGAAAATAAAGCAAGATATCCCAGAACACATAATTGTGCTTATGCAAAACCTACAGCTAGACCAAGACAGTAATGTTTGAGCAGCACAAGGGAACACTGCATGGTTTAAAATCAATAAAGATGTGCATCAGGATTGTATCCTTTCTCCATATCAATTCAATCTGTATGCTGAGCAAAGCATTCAAGACACTGGACTATATGGAGAAAAATGTGGTATCTGCTTTATACAGATGACACAACCTTGCTTGCAGAAAATGAAGAGGATTTGAAGCATTCACTGAAAAAGACCAAAGCCTTCAGTATGGATTATATTGCAACATCAAGAAAATAAAAACCCTTACCACTGGGCCATGGATAACAACATCATGATAGATGGAGAAGAAAATGGAAGTTGCCATTTTAAAGAGAGAGATGTTAATGTCAAGGACATGACAGTGGGATTTCAGCAGCTACAAGTATGAATAAGTCCCAGAAGAAGGCACTGGGGAGAAAAGCCACCTGAGTTATAAACAATTAGTGGTGGTGACACACAGGCGGAGGGAAAGAGCCTTTGTAAGGTTGTGTCTCTCGAAAATTATACTGAAGTTCTAACCTCTGTGTCTGATACAACCCCACTTGGAAAAAGGTTTTGTTTTTCTATGTTAATGAGACCCTGCAGGCCAAAGAGTATGAATTGCTACCACTAATTCCTTCAAGATTATGTCTCTTACCATGCATGCAGGAAGATCTGGGGGCTTAGTGGTATGAAGTTGTGCTTCCAACCCAAAGATACGTGGTTTGAATCTGCATTATACAGATGACACAACCTTGCTTGCAGAAAATGAAGAGGACTTGAAGCATTCACTGAAAAACATCAAAGACTATATATTTCTCCCATAGTCTATTTCTCCCATAGAGCACTATGAGAGAAATAGGGACAATCACCTCCCATGAGATTTTCTGCCTCTAAAGAACTGCTGGAAGGTCAATTTCCAGTTGATGATACATAACAACAGGGCATGCAGAGAGACATACCCTGGGGAGGAGATGCCATGTGTGGATCCTTCTATAAGTCTAGGCGTAACAAGAAACACTGAAGCTGCCAGAGGGAGAGAGATGACCAAGGTCTTCTATAGTAGATGCAGCGTATACTGTCCCCTGACCCCTTACATTAGAATTCCTGACCTCAGAACTGTGAGGCAGTGCACCTGTTCTCTAAACCGCACACCTTTGGCCTCTATTAAGGTAGCACTGATTCAGTTGGGATTTTCAGTCAGAGGTGGGAGGAAGGACATCCCAGTCTGGAGAGAGTCTTGAGCAGTGCTGGGCCCACAGGCGGCCTCACCCTCACTCACTGTCACACCTGGTGGTGGCCTCTGTTCTACCATCTCACTTACTTTTCTCCAGGCACTAAGTTCACAGAAAAGCAACCAGCGATGGTGCAGACAAGGGAGTTGTTGTTAGATGCCATAAAGTCAAGGATGTCTCTCAATGACCCTGTGAGTAACAGATCTGAACCCTGCCCTGTCCTACACCATCCTCATCATCTCCGACACACTTGAGCCCATTATTATAACCACTGTGTCTGCCTATTTTTTTTCAAGGATCTTCTTCCCTTGCACTGACCCCCCCACTGTGGAGAAGGGCATCATGTTTGGAAAGGTGAGGGATCTATAAGAGAATAATGATGGAAAGGTGGCATGATGCCCTCCTAACAACATGCCCAAGGTATGGGAGCACTTTAACTTTGTCCAAGACATATGTGCTTGTTCTCTTGGCAGTCCATGTTTAGTACACTTCTCCAACACCATGACTCAAAGATATTAATTCTTCTTCAGTCATTCTTAACCATTATTCAACTTTCAGACACATAGCAACTGAGGAGACCATGGCTTAGATCAGGTACACCTTAGTCTTTAAGCTGACATTATATTGCTCTTTAGTACTCAGAAGAAATCCCTGAGGCAGATTCCCCACCCCCCTCAATTTGACACATCTTTTGGTTTCCTAACTGCTAGTACCAAGAGTGTTGATTATGGAACCAAGCAAGATTAAATCGTTGGTGACTTCAATCTCTTCTCCATCTATCAGGGTGTTGTCTGTTGGCCTGGTGGAGAGGTCTTTTGTTTTCTAGATACTGAGAGGCAACTCATATTGAAGGCCACAGACCTTGATCTTCTGCAGCAGATGCTTCAGGTCCTCTTCACTCTCAGCAAACAAAGTTGTGTCATCTGTATAATGTAGATTTCTCTTCAGAAGAAGCAGGAAGTGATGGTGATAGTAATAGCAACAGTACTGGCTGGTGTTTGCTGAGGCCTTGCTGGGCACCAGGCACGGAGCCAGGCACTCCCCACGCCCTTTCTCACCGAATCCTCAACTCTGGGGGGCAGGGTGGGGAAACCTATGCTGTGACTGGAGGAGGCCTGTAAAGCGGGAGGCCTGCCTGATCTCGACAGGATTGGGGTCTCCCAACCACACCTCCATGGAGTCTGGAGAACTAGACACTTTGGAGAAAGGAACAACAAAGAACACACACACCCACACACAGAGATTTTTAAGTTCAATTCAGAAAGATGACAGAAAGTAATAGTCCAATTTCTCTCAGGGTATGGAAAACCTACTGCATGAAACTACTGGCTTTTTCAGAAAGTCAGGGTGAAGCCACCTCATTTCAGACATGCTAAACTTCCATTCTGCGTAAATGGATCCCTTCATGTGGGAGGCTCAGGCTGCTCCTTGGGTTGAGTCTATTTGATGCTGGGAACCTCAATCCCCACAGATGGAATGGGGGGTCCCTGTGAGAGTGAGCAGTTATTGCACTGTGGTTTGATCCAGCTGGTCCAGGTAACTGACAATTCCACGAGCCACATGTAACTTGCCGTCCAGCCATGACAACACCAAAAAGAATCAGACAACAGAAACAGCCCTGACCAAAGCTCGCACTGGCCCACCACTAACCAGCTGTGTGACCTTCAAGAAGTCACTTCACCTCTCTGGTCTCAACTTCTGTACCTGCAGAATGAGACAACAAAAGAGACTGGGAGAACAAAAATTCCCTTCAGGCTCTAAAAGTACTCTTCAAACTTGCTCACCTCAAGCTTGGAACAGGCACATGAATGAAAAGAGAGACAAAACTGTGGATATGTGCTTTGGAAAGCATCTCAACAACTGTTGTTGTGTTGTTACGTGCCGTGGAGTCATAGACGACTCATAGCGACACTATGAACAAAAGACCTGAGCACTGTTCATAGAGTTTCCAGAGGCAAGCCATTTCGGAAGTGGATGCCACTCCTGCTTCCAAGCTTGTTTTAATCGGAATACTCCAGCAAACACTGTCCACCATGGGTAACCATTATTATATTTGGCACATGAGTGTCACAGTGTTTAGTATCACAGCAACCACGAGTTGCCTCTGTACAGCAATGCACAGACCAGTGCTATATCACCTTGAAGATTATTTCACCAAAAAACCAATTTGAACCAGGCCCAAGGGCCGCAGGGATTTAAGCCACCACCTGCCTTCAAACCTAGGCCCAGCCTCCAGAGCCTCGCTCCTGGGGGAAAGAGCAGTACCGTACCTCAAACATAAGCCCCAAAAAAGCACACAACCCCAAAAACTTGTGACTACTTGTGTACACAGACCAACATACACGGCCAGCAAGGAGCCAGAGAGACCCTGGGTGTAGTCATCCAGGAACAACCTTGCCACCTTCTCTTCCCCTCTCCCTTTGAGGATTTAAACCACCACCTGCCTTCAACCCTAGGCCCAGCCTAGAAAACAGAAATTTTCATTGCTAGGTCAAAAGGCAACATCATTATAGATGCAGAAAAGATTGTTGTCAACAATTCCATCTTATTTGGGTCCACAATCAAGATCCTGGATACCAGCAGTCAAGAAATTGAAAGATGAGTTCCATTGGGAAAATCTGCTGTCAGGAACCTCTCCAGAGGATTAAAGAGCTATGATGTCATATCTGATCCAAGACATGAAGTTGTTGTTCTGCCATTGAGTTGGAACTAACCCATACCTGGCCAGGTTTTCAGAGGCACAGAAGGAGATTCACATCCTTCCCCCATAGAGCATCTGATAGATTCAAACTGCATGCCTTTGGGATTGCAGTGAAACTTTTATATAGGCTACCAGAGCTCCCTAATCCAAGCCACGAATGTTTCAATTACTCACCAGGCATTTGAAAGTTGAGTAACTAAGGGTGACAGAGGAAGAATCAGTGCTGTTGAGTTGTGGTTGAGAAGAGTACCAAAAAAACAAACAGGTCATTCCTTGAGAAAGTAAAGCCAGGCTGCTCCTTGGAGGCAGAGATGGCAAAAAACTCTTTCTCACATATTTTGGACATGTTGTTAGGAATGGTGAGCCCTTGGAGAAAGGTCAGCAAAAGGGAGAAAGACTCTCAACAAGCTGGACTGACACAGAGACTGTAAAAATGGGCTCAAGTGTGTCAGAGATGATGAGGAAGGCACAGCATAGGGTCCGTATGACTTGACAGGACCTAACAACAATAACAATGAATGACCACCAAACAACTTAATGAGCAAAGCTACTGGGGTATTCCTGAAGTCTTATTACAGAAAACGTTAATGGAAAGTTCTAGAAGTACTCATTACTTAAAGGCATGAAGAACTGTATCCTTTTGTAAGAAGAGTACTTGCATTTTACCCAAGTCTCTTTTGGGCCTTCTGGAATCAAAACTGTCTTAGAGAGGGTGAAACCAAGTCTCTCCTTGGAGGCTTGGATTTTGAAGCTCTATCTCACATACTTTGGGCACATGGCCAGGAGAGACCGGTTCTTGGAAGAAGAACATAAAGCTCGGAAGAGTAGAGGGACAGCGCTGGAGAGGAAGACCTCCAAAGAGATGGACTGATACAGTGACTGGGGCAATGTGGGTTTGTGTGTTGGAGTTAATGAGACTGGCTCAGGACAGGGAAGGGTTTAGAGCTGCTGTACATAGGGCCACTATGGGACAGAGGTGAGTCGACAGCACATAACAACAACAGAATAAAAACAATTTCTTACTCTTGGTAAACTCCACAGTGCCTGGCACAAACAATTACAAATGGATTAATCAATTAATTTTTTGCCCTGTTCCTCCCTCAGGTTCTGCCTTCCCAGAGCTCACATCACTTTACAATCCCTCATCACTCCCTTCCCTTGAAGGTGATAGGCTTAAATATTTCCTGAAACTTTCATTGTCTATCTTAGGTGCTGTTATCTAGTGCTGCTTTAAGAGATACCACAAGGGGGTGACTTTAACAAACAGAAATTTAGTCTCTTACAGTTAGGAGATTGTTGTTGTTCTGTACGGTCAAGTTGGAACTGACCCATATCTGACCCTTCAGTAGGTTTTGAGAGACAGTGAATGGCACAGGAGGAGAGTGTCCACCTGTCTCCCATGGAGGAGCTGGTGGATTCGAACCACATGCTTTGGGGTTGCAGTGCAATTTTTTACCACTAGGTCACCAGAGGTCCCTGTAGGAGATTAGATGTCTAAGTGTAGGGCCCTTTACTTTATGAAGCTCTGGCTCCAGTTCTGACTCCACGGCACACACAACAACAACATGGCTGTTGCATTGGCGCCGACTCACAGCTGACCCTCTAGTGGGTTTCTGAGGCTGTACACCTCATGGGAGGAGATTGTTCAGCTTTCTTCTGTGGAGCAGCCATTGGATTGCAACTACAAGAGAGGCATCAACTTCCTAGACCATCAGAGCTCACTTATGGTTATAAGTAAACGCAAATTTAGTCCTCTCCCCACTCCCGCACCAAAGCTCACTGGAATAAGAGCAGGAGGCATGGATGGGAGAGAGGTGGTGAGGTGCAGGTGGACAAGAAAGAGGTCATCAACACATTTCCTAGTGACCTCCCACTTTCAGATTATAGAATATCACTCATGCTTCTCTCACTTCCTTCCTCACCAATTCTGGGGAGTCTTCAAAACTATTTGAACCAGAATCTACTCAGAGCTGAGCCTTCAGCAGGTTTTCAGAGTCAGTAAATCACCCAGGAGGAGATCTCCCATCTTTCTCTGAGGGTGGCTAGTGGATTTGAACCACCTGGCTTCAGGTTGACAGTGAAACTCCTTACCCACAAGGCTACCCAGTAGGGAGGTCATTGGATGAAGGTATCAGAGAGATGTCTGCACAGTTGGATTGGTGGACCCCTCGAGGCAGGAAGCCCAGGTGCATTCAGCTCTGGCGCACAGTAAACACAGGGAGGGGGCCTGCAGCCTTCACAAAAGTCCAGAGTGCTAAGACAACCCATTTCACAGTTCATTGTTTCACAGCTTGTGCTTCGTGTGAATAACAATTGAGAGGAAACTTTGTGAAAGCCCTGGACCTGGAGCTGGCTGTTCCCAGGAGAGAAGGGCTGTGGGTGGGGTGGAGCCATCTGCCCAGGATGCGGAAAGGGAGAAGGTGGCTGCAGCTGTGCCTGGAGGGGAACAGAATCTACGGGCTCCCCACATGGTGCTGGCTCTGAGCCAGGAGCCTCACATCTGCCACCAGTTATTTCCTCAAGAGCCCTGTCTCAGGGATCTAGCGCTGCTGTAACAGAATCACCGCAAGGGGGTGGCTCTACAGACACAAATTCATTTTCTTGAAGTTTAGAAGGCAGAGTGGCTGCTTCCAGCAGAAGGCATTCTTCTCCCTGTGCACTCTGGAAGAGTGTCTGCTCTTGGCTGAAGAGCTTCTGTTCTTCGTGCATCTTGGCAGGTCTCTTTCTCCTCTGCTCGCACCCTGGTTGTATCTTTCGTGTATCTATCTCCAAAGAGATTGATTTTAAATGCACACTATACCTATCCTGTCCTATATAGAATGAAAACCGGTCCCTACAAGGGATCCTAGCCACTGGCATCAACAATTCATCCCATTGCTATTGAGTCAGCACCTATTCATAGCTGACCCTCCAGCAGGTTTCCCTGGCCTGTAAATAATACTTTGGGCATGTTGCTGGGAGAGGCTATTGCCTGGGACATCATGCTTGGAAAGGTGGAGGGATGGTGAAAGAGAGGAAGACGTTGGACCAGGTGGATGGACACACTGACGACAGCAGTGGGCTCAAATGTGTCAGAGATTGTGAGGATGGCACAGGCTAGTGCAGGGTTCAGATCTGTTCACTGGGTCTGTGAGGATGGCACAGGCTAGCGCAGGGTTCAGATCTGTTCACTGGGTCGCTATGAGTCATACTCCTACAGGCACCTAACAACAACAGCAAATCACATGGGAGGAAATGGCCCATCTTTCTCCTGTGGAGCCACTGATTCTAACTGCCAGAGTCACCCCCTTTGTGTTAGCAGATTAACTCCCTACTGACTACACCACCAGAACAGGCCACCACTTTGTGGGAGTTTTGGGGATTTCTTTTTTTCCTCTTGCTTCTCTTTTATTAGGACTGAAAGCCTCAAATTTACAATACAAATTACAAGATGATAGCAACTCTCTAGAGAGTATCAATGGAAAAAAAGACTACAAATTATCCACTCTGATGTAAAAACTCAGTAGCCCACTTCAATTTCCACTAAGTATATGTGATTGTGAGTGTTTTCTACAGGTCTTCAGTATTTTTTTCTTTTTTTTAAATTTTCTACTAGTTTATTTTCAAATTTCAAATACACTGTTTTCAAGAACAAATTCTTTCAATGTCTCTCACCCCTCCACCCATCAAATTGTACAATCCAATGATTAATCCCCCTCTCCTCCTGCACATCCTCATTCCTCTGCTTCCAACCTCTCCCACCCCTCCTTAGATCCTTATACTCATTCTACAATAATGGTTTTATACAATATTTATCCTTGTGAGACTGAGTTAGTTCACTCAGCATAATGCTCTCCAGTCTCTCCCAAGTAAGGTAATAGTTTACAAAACCATTGCTCCTGCATGCTGCATAGTAGTCCATTGTGTGAATGTACCATAATTTCTCAATCTATTCGTTTGGAGCCCACCACTTTCTTTGCTCAGTACTTCCATAATCCAAACACTGCTTTCTCTACCCCTGTGTTGCTCACTTAGCCCAGCTCCCATCGGTTCTCACCTGGGTCCTTAAGATAGCCTCTGGGCTGACCCACCTTCTTCAATCGCTCCACCTACCACAGCTTAGTTCTATTAAGGGACCACAGAGTTCTGGAATGCAGGCTTAGCTACTATAGCCGTCTGAGGCCAGACTCTTTCTCCCACGTCTCCTCCTGCACACAGCGCCCCAGCATGTGAGATCGACTGAGAAAGAACTGACCAGTAGCTTCCTCGGAGCTGCCTGATTCTCCTTCAGAGCCTGCCCGTGTGCTCATCCTTCTGCCTAGAGCTTTCTCCTAACCCTTCACTACATGGCTGACTCCCATTCAGAATGCCTACGTGCTGAGCCAAATTAGCTCCAGGACACCAGGAAGAAAGGCCTGGGGACCTATTGGGCCTACCCTGACACATGTGGGGTTCCCATGAGTCTGACTAGGAACTCTGATTTGTCCTGATACTAGTTCTGAAGACTTCTTGATCCAGGAGCCAGACTGAACCCCACTTATAGTGAGCTCTCATTTGATATATGCATGTTATTAGAACATTCAGGATACTTTATTACAATTTTTTTTTTATATCTCCTATAAGGTGATGGCGCAGGCAATGAGTATGCTCTGCTGATACTCAAGAGGTTGGAGGTTCAGATCTACCCAAAAAGAGTTTAGGAGAAGGACTAGTGCCTACCTCCATAAAATCAGCCACCAACACCCTAATGGAGCATGGACTTGGAAATGGCTCAACAGCAACCAGTTTTAAACTCCGTGAGGACAAGGATTGCTGTATCCTCAAGGCCAAGTGCACTGTCATCACAAGATAACTATGTGCCACATTGCTTTTCTCCTCCCCTCCCCACTTAGTTCTCTGTGAGGATGTGCCATCCAGTTGGACCTGATTCACACCTGACCCTTCAGTGGTTTTTCAGAGGCTGCAAATTGTGTGGGAGGAGACTGCCCATTTTTCTCCTATGGAACAGATGGTGGATTTGAACTGTGTGCCTTAAACTTGGCAGTAGAATTTTTTACCACTAAGCTCCCAGAACTGCTTCTTAGTTCTCTAGTGTTTCTATAACAGAGATACCACAAGTGGATGACATTAATGAGTGGAAAGGCATTCTCTTATGGTTTCAGAGCCTGGAAGTCCCCATCCAGGATGCCAGCCCTCCCTCTATCAGTTCTGGAGGGACGCCCTTATTCCCTTCAGCCTCTCTAGGCTAGGTATTCCATGGATAACTCATGGCTTTTCCTTAGCACAGGGACCTGAGTTCAAAAGGAGACACTTCACTCCTGGTGGTACTTTCTTGGCGGTGCTGAAGTCTCCCCTCTCAGCTGGCTTTCTTCCAGGCCATGCCCTAGGGAACTCCCCTCCATCAGATCAGAGCTGTGATGGGATGAAGTCGCATTGCATTCCACCCTTCATCCTTTCACAATTATTTCGTTTCTTAGCTCATTGAGAGTCATTATATAGCTCCCACATTATAACACTGTTGTTGTTGTTGTTAGTTGCTGTCAAGTATGACTTTATGAATAACGGATCTGAACCCTGTCCTATCCTGTGCCATCCTCACAATCTCTGACAATCTCTGACATAGACATACTTGAACCCATTGCTACAGTCACTGTGTCAATCCATCTGATTGAGGATCTTCTCCTTCTTCAACCTTCCACCTTTCCAAGCGTCATGTCTCTCTCTCCAAGGAATAGCCTCTTCTTGCAATATACCCAAAGTATGTGAGGTAAGAAGGCATTCTGTCTGCACCCTCTCCAAGACATGCTTGTTTGTCCTTTCAGCCGTCCGTGGTATATTCAGCATTTTAAAAAAAATTTTATTTTATTAATTTTAATGAACATTTACAGAGATTTGGGATTTCCATTCATTCATTCTTTCACTTTTCTCCCTGCCCAGCCCTTCCTCTCCCCCCTGCCCCCGCCCCAGTTCTCTCCTCTCTTTGAAAAGTAAAAGAAAAATTCTTTCTTCCACTATGCAACCTTAATTCTGGACTCTTGCGATAACCATAATACCCTATCACATATCACTTTTAAATTATTCTCTCCCTCATCTGTTTCAATATATCCAGTTTTTCTCAGTCTTACCCCAACCCTGAGGTCAGTCCCATTCTACAACAGTGACACTATGCAGTATTTGTCTTTTTGTGACTGAGATATTTCACTCAGCATAATGTTCTCCAGGGTCACCCATTTTGAATAAAATTGCATGAGTTCCTTGTTTTTCAATGCACCAGAAGTATTCTATTGTTTCTCTATCCATTTGTTTGTTGATGGGCACCTGGGTTGTTTCTAACTCCTTGCTATTGTGAACAAAGCCACAATAAACATGGGTGTGGATATTCAGCATTCTTCTCCAGCACCACAGTTGAAAGATGTCAATTCTCCCATCATCCTTATTCATTGTCCAGCTCTCAGATGCACAGTAAGTAATTGAAAAGACCATGGCCTGAGTCAGGCACACCATAGTCCTCAAACTGATGTCATTTATGTACATGTATTTTGGGAGAGGAGACACAATTCAGTGCCAGTGCATGACAAACACTGAAATAGAATTAACTTTTCCTTGACAGACGCCAAGGAGCCTTAGTGGTGCAGTGGTTAGAGTGATGAGATGCTTACTAAGAGATTGCTGATTACAATCCACCAGCTGCTCTGAGGAAGATGATGGTGAAGGCTTTCGGAGGCATGTGCACAGTTCTGCTCTGTCCAACAGGGTCACTAAGAGTCTGAATCCACTAGATGGCAACAGGCTTTTCAGTGAAATGGAAATTTGCGAATAGAAAACTACCCTGTATAAACTATCTTGAGGAGATCTCTGTGTTTTGATTCCTCAAAACTTTCTCCATTTCTGCTTCCCCCGGTGGCCTAGAAGGAGCTACGCTGCCGATCCAAAGGCATGTGGTAGAATCCATCCGCTGCTTCTCCACAGGAGGGTCAACTGTGAGCTGGTCCTGACTTGACAGCACTTAATAACAAGGTAGAATCACTGCAGGGAATTCTGGAAGTGTGGAGGGTAGAAAACTGTGCTACTGATCCCAAGCGGATGCCCTCTCTAGCAGTTCAAATACACTAGTAACTCCTTGAAAGAAAGATGGGCAACCCAAAGTCTGGAGGAATCCACCAGCTGCTTCCCAGGGGAAAGATGGGAAGTCTTCCCTCATACGATTACAGCTTCAGAAAACCCACTGCAGGGTCAGCTATGAGTTGGTTCTTACTGACTGACTTTTTTGACCTTGACTTCTGTTCACTTGTTGGGTTTATTATTATTAATTTTAATGAAAATTTACAGAGACTTTGGATTTCCACTCATTCATTGTTGCACTTGTCTCCCTGCCCACCTGTCCTCCCAATTCACTCTTCTCTTTGAAAAGTAAAAGAAAAATTCTTTCACTGTTATTGTTGATGCTGTTGTTAGGTGCCGTCAAGTAGTCTTTGACTCATAGCAACCCTATATACAACAGCTCTGAACCTTGCTCTGTCCTGAGTCAATCTTGCTGTCTCTGACACACCTACTCCCATTACTCTGTTAATCCATCTTATCTGGGGTCTTCCACTCTTGCGCTCTCCCTTCATGCTTCCAAGCATGATGTCTTCTCCAAGGACTGGACTCTCTCAGGCACATGACCAAAGTGTTCAAGATGGAGCTTCAAAATCTTTGCCTCCAAGGAGCAGCAGGATTTCACCCTCTCTAGGATAAACCTGTTTATTCTCTTGGTAGTCCATGTCCTTCTTCTCCAGCACCACAACTCAAAGCCATCAGTTCTTCTTCTGTCAGCCCTAGTCACCATCCAGTTCTCTGATGCATAGCAAGTCACCAGGAAGACCAGGGCCTGAATCAGGTGCACCTTAGTCTCGAGACTGACATCATTGCTCTTCAGCACTTTGGAGAGGTCCCTGCAAAATATACATTCACTATAAGGAATACTGCATTGACCCTGAGCTGACCCAAGTGCAGAGGTCCCTGTGGTTGATCTGGGTCATCACTTTGTCAGGTCAACGTTCTTCCCTTGGGATTGAAAGACAAGTGTTTGGGGGCTGTCATCCTCTTCTTCTGGGGTTGCCAGCAAGGTGATACCAACCTGGCATCATCTTTGGCCTGACCCTTATTGCCCTGTCACGTGGAAAAATCGCATTTTCACCTAAAAATATGGCAATAACCCTGAGGAAATGGGTGGGGAGATGAAGGAGAATGAAAGAGCTTGTGTCCATCTGGTCCCCAGCACACAGCCACCACCTCTGGGCTTCCAGGTGATATGAGTTCATAAACGCCCCTCTGTTTGCTAAGTAGCTGGAGTAAAGTTCCTCTCACATCCCCCTGAAAGAGTGAACCTCACAGTGGAGCTATGAGGGAGCTAGATTATCTGTCTGTTTTTTGTGAGGAAACTGCCCTCTTGCTACTGCCCTAGCTCTTCCAACCATTAGACATTGGATGGAGTGTTAGGCCAGTGCTCCTTGGCCTCCTCAAAACATTCTAAGCCATTTGTGCTGCCTTCCCGGACCGCCCTCTGCCCAGCACATGTCTGTATCTGACGGCTGAAAGGTTAATCAGTCATTTCGTTTCATACTGTCTCAGCAGAATGAGCCAGGCAAGGGTTTCCTCAGAATTTCTACAAGCAAGCCCAGAAATGACAAGATGGCGGGCATCTTGAGGGAGATGGTAGGTGTTGACTGTCTTCCAGTCTCTTCTCGGGGGAACTGTCTCCCCATCTTCTAGGCCTGCACTCCTGTCTCACCGCGCCCCCCCCCGGCCCACCTCCATGCACTCCCAGGTGCTCCCGTGCACCTGGCTAGCACAAAGGCCTGGGATGTCGGTTCCAGGTGGTTCTGGTCCTGGCATAGTCCATCAGCCCAGAGGTGAGTGTCTGCTCCCCACAGGCCAATCTGAGTCCTCCCCCAGGATCTGGGAGCTGCAACTGACAAAGCAGTCAGTCTCTGTCTGGGTGTCTGAAGATGAAGACATGCAAATGCAGAAGCAGTTGGCAGCCCTGCTCCACCATGTGGACTGAGGAACAGAAAATGCCAATCAACAGGAAGAGACACAGAGGCGGGGAAGGGGAGCGAAGCCTGACAGCCTCCAAGCTCCTGGTTCGAGCTGCTCACAAGGCCCATCCATATTCCTCTCCCGGATTTCCACTGAATCCAAGTGGCCTTATCATGAAACTCTTTTTTGGCTCAAACTACGTCTAAGTTGGATTTCTCTTCCTTGCAACCAAAAGAGTTGCAACTAATATAAGAATGTAGTCCTATTTCTGTCTCGCTTACACGCTCATCTTGAATTCCCCCACCATTTCACTCTGAGACTTCAGGATGAAAGTGAAAAAGTTTGAGTGAAACTCTTGTATAAATTTGCCAGCATTCATCCTCCTGGGCTTGCCTCATAACCCAAGCTCTGGCCAGGTTTCCCTTCGTGCCACATGGATCAGGTGTCTGCTTGGAGGCTGGACATGGCCAGGTGAGAGGTTTTACTGCACCAGGTACTTCCAGGTGGAAGCTGGAGTTGTTACAGCAGCCAGAAGACTCTGTTCTCTCCTGGTTTTAGATACCATTTGCAAGTGTGCTGTGTTCTCTTTCGATGACATACTTGACTCTGTGATCTCTGACCACACTCCTCTTGAACATGCTAAATGCTAGGAATCATGTCACTTTCCGTGGTCTCTGGGGCAGACACCCCTTCCTGCTGAAGCTGCCTGCTCCCAGAATTGGGGTCGTAGCTATAAGGGGAGATTTTTTTGATGGAAGTGCCATCAAGGTGTACTGGAGAGGCAAGGACGGTGAAACTTCACCTCACATACTTTGGGCATGTTCTAAGGCGGGCCCAGTCCTTGGAAAAGGACATCATGCTTGAAAGATAAAGAAAAGAGGAAGGCCCTCAACAAGATGGATTGACGCAGTGTCTGTAACAATGGTTGAAGCACCTCAGAGATGGTGAGGATGGTACAGAATAGGGCGAGATCCAGATCTGTCATTCATAAAGTTGCTATGAGTCCCCGTTGACTCGATGGCACCTAAAAATTACATGGGGAGTCTGAGGTTTGATCCTGATGCACAGCCCCATCCATCAGTCAGTGGAGGCTTTCATATTTCTATGAAGCTATGGAGCTCTGGTGGCCTAGTGGTACGGAGTTGTGCTGTCAACCCAAAGGCATGCAGTTCAAATCCATCCGTCACTCCAAAGTAGAAAGATGGGCAAGCTCCACCCACATGATTTACTGCCTCTGAAAACCCACCAGAAAGACAGTAATGAGTCGGTTCCAACTCAGAAGTACACAACAGTGATGCTGAATAGACTTAGACATGTTGATTGCCTTCGAGTCAAACATGACTCATAGCGACCCCAGAACAAAAGGCCTAAAGCCCCTCTACAACCATCGACATTTACCAAAGTTCATAGTTTCCTGAGGCATGCTGTTTAGGAAGTGGATGATCTACTTGTGAAAACCAGCCAGTGTGAACCCTACAATTCACAAGAGTTCAATGCACAGCTGCACTCTGGGATGGAGCAGGACGGGCAGCATTTTATTCTGCGGGAGCCCGGGGTCACCTTGAATCAGTGGCAGCTTAAGAAGAGCCACCACTTTCCCAAATCAGCCTTTTCCCAGGCAAGTCCCTCCTCTGAGGCTGCGGGGAGCTGTCCAGCGGGGCTCCACAGTAGCAGCAGAAAAGCAGAAAGCCGCTTCCCAGAACCACTGGGAATGACATCTTTAGCAAGGGACGGGCTCCCCTTTCACTTACTTGTTAAAATAACAGATAATTGCAGCCATAAAAGTGATACGGTTCCTGTTTACTTTCTCAAAACTAGAGCGTTTATCATGCCACACACACTTACAAACAAACATACAGAATCAGATCATCTCGGGCTTTCTCAGACTCTCCTATTAAAAAGTGAGAATTAACCCAAAACTCACTGGACTTGACCAAAGAAGGAAATGTGATCTCCTGTGTGCAGAAGTGTGCGTGCATGTTGTGTGTGTGTAAACAGTGACATCGCCAGGGCCATAGAAACAACCCACCCTCTCCACAACAGCATCCTCTCGTCTGCATGCGTGGCTTTGCAATGAGCCTCCGGGGTCTGAGTAGTGCATTTGGCTCCATTTCCTCCTTTGATGTTAAAATAATCTCTTGGTTTCAGCTTCAGCTCAATCAACATCTCCTTTTAAACAGATTTAAACATATTTAACAATAACAATAACAACATAAAAATTTAAAGCCAGGAAGAACCGCAAAGCCATTTGACCCAAAGGGATCTTTGGAAGGCTGAAGAGGCCCAGAGAGGTTGCGTGATTTGCTCCTGATTGCACAGCTCCTAGGGGAGGCCAAGACACACGTCACCTTGCTCCCAGCTGCAGGATCCTTGGAGCTGGGCCTTTTCTCCCAGGCCCTCAAGCTGCCCTAGCGCTGCTCCTGCAGAAGGAATCTGCGCATGTGAAGGCTGTCAATGGCCAAAAAACCAAGGGCACTGGCACTTCTGAATTCTCCAAGGAGCTCGTCCCAGCTCCCTGGGGGACAGTGCGGCAGGACTTTCAAAGGACTGCAGTGGGACTCTGTCCAGGTGTCCTCATGTCCCCTCTGAGTGCTCAATGCTTGCACCGCTGCAGTCTGCCCCACACAGCAGCAGAGCCCCCAGGCAGCACACACCTGGGAGCTGCGCCTGCCTTCCTGTCTGCTGCAGGGCTGCAGGGCAGATGCATAAAGCCACCTTCCTCCCTGGTCACTGGCCAGGACAGGGGAGAATGTGACAAGGAGAGAGCAGGGCTAACAGGAGTAAAACAGACACCACTGTGCCCGGAAGCGAAGGCCCATTGCTGAGCAGCTTGAGTGAGAATGTGAGAAAACCGTGGGGTGTTCACAGAGCAGGTGGGGTTCAGCACAAACAATCCAGAGTGCCTGAAGACTCATTAGAGATGGCAGTTCTGCACCATTCCAAGAAGTGCAACTTCAGGGACTCCCCCCACCCCTTGAAAAGGAGACTGTACAGATGATATCATTTGTTTAAGCTCAGGATGTGGAACAAATGGGTGCTATGCCTCTTCGGCTCTCCGGGTTAGGGATGCAGTGCAGTTCGGCATCACCCTGAGCTAAGCAGGATGATGAACTGTGGCTTGCTCATCTCCAGAAATGAGCCTGGCCATGGCACAGGACAGGAATTCTTCTAAACTCACCCAACACAAACAAACATTTGTCCTTCTCTGGCCAATGATGCGGTAGTGAAAAACAGATATGCCCAGGAAGGGCTCTGAACTCCACGGAGAAAAGCGTGGAAGATTTCTCCTCTGTTATTGCGCTGTCTGTGTATTGCTTAGGTTTTTGCTGCTACCTGAACAGAGGTAGCAAGCAATTCCATAGGCTGGCTAGAGAAAGAAAAACTGTTCTCACTCAGATTCTATAAATTACCCGCATTCTCACTTTAATATCAAGTACGATATGTATTAGAGTGCATGGTTTGGGCTGGAATCAATTTGGAAGGCTGTCAAATAAAAAACAAAATAGGAAAATAAATCCAAAGAGAAATTGATGACACGACTTCACTCCCATTACATTCCACTTAACAAATGCATATGTTTTACAATATCTTTAATAATAATTATTAAACATAGTAAAATACTTCCAAACTTGGCTCCTTGTAGAATTGTACTTCAAGTGGAAAAAATTTTTTTTATCTGAAGCCTTGTCAATATGCCACTTCCTCCCCCCACCAGCTTTTAACAGAAGCAGCCTCCAGTGGAATAATCCAAGCTGTGTTCAAGAAATTGGCAAGTAGGTCCAATTAAATGTGGTTTTACTGTATTCTGGCGTTTGCATATCTAGTTTGCCAAGAAGTAATCTTTCACAAAAAAAAAAAAAAAGAAGAAGAAGAAAAAACTATACTGGCCCAGACACAGCCTGGATGGTGCAATGCATCAGATAAGTTTACCCTATGACTAAGATCATCTTTTTTCTTAAATAGCGATGGGAAAAGCATTATACATGCATCCCATTTCTATAGGAACCACAATGCTCCTCCATCCTCTGTGGAGTTCATTCCATTTATCCATGATAAGCTGAAATTCATCTTAATAGTTCTGTTGATTTTAATTATTAAACTCAAAAAGGGGTGAGGTTTTTAGCCACCTGAGCTGGATGTATTTATTCAGGCGTCCTCAAGTCGGATTATCTGAATGAGGCTATAAATAAATGATCCTCTTGTCTATTAAAACACAGAATTGTCAAATCGCTGTTCATACATATTCACAAAACTAAGTACCTGGGATCAGAGAGGGTGAAATGTTTTTGAGCTTTCCCGATACAACCCCGGTCAGTTCTGTGCAGATGTTTCCCACACGTCAGGCTCCTGATACAGGTGGCACAGTGGTTAAGCACTGGGCTGGAAACTGAAAAGTCAGTGGTTCAAACCTACCAGCTGCTCTGTGGACAAAAAGCCGTGGTGGTGCTTCTGTAAAGACTGCGGTCTTGGAAAGTTCAGGAGCGGCTGTGTGCTGTCCCACAGGGCTGCTGAGTGAGCTGGAATCAGCACAGATAGAGGTGCTGGCCCCTTTCGGCTAACAGTGCCCTCGGTGAAGGATCAAGTCCAGATGCAGAACTGTCAACAGTGGGCCTCCTTCTGCGCGATGCATTCCCGGTGTGAAGACAGCCTCTGGACTGCCTCAGGGGACCCAGCAATGAGGCCCAAGTGCAGGGCCCACAGCAACACCCACAGCCCGGCCCTGGTGCTGGCCCATCACCAGTTCATTAAAAACGCATGCAGAAATGGTTAAACAAAATCCTCCAGACCCCTTACAAAATTGCTAGTCTATTAGGAGGACCAAGCGCCCAACTAACCCTCCTCTCCAATGTGTGCAATGGAGCAGTTAATGTCCTTTGGACTCTGTCTATGGCACCAAGCAGGGGGGAGGGGGCGTGGGGTTTGTTTGTTTTTGGTTGCTGTTGGTTTTAAATTTTGGTGTGTTTTTTTTTAACCAAACTGCTAAACGATGGACCCAAAGGGTGATCTCACCCATGGTCTGTTCTTTGCCATTGCCATTTTAAAGACAAGCAATAACAAAACTATGAAAACTGTTAAGGGGAGGGAGGATATTTGTGTCATTATATCAAGGAGAGAAAGAAGCAAAAGAAAAGGCAATGGCTGTGGCTTGCATGCCTTTGGGAAGCGGCACTGTCTCAAAGAGAAGTGCGCGAGCTGAATAGAGCTTCTGAAGCGATCCGAAACTTGGCCCTGTCGTGTGAAAGAGTTGAAGCTGACACTGCATCAAGCGTTTATTTGCTCAGTGTCCTTTATGCAGAGCACAGCAGCACCCACGCACCGCACCGGGTAGTGCGGCCCTGCAGCCGGCCGCTCTGCACTCACCGGCGTGCAGGGTACACTGCCACTACATGCAGCACCAGTTGTGCAGGTAACTCGCTGTGCGCTGCCCGACAACATGGTTCTGACCACACATCAGATGATGACAGATCAAGATCGAGATATTCTGTGCTCTCAGCTGGCATGTGCTCCCTCACTCCTGGGGGAGAGGCGTTTATATCTCTGAGTAAAGCTGTGTGCTCCCCTGGGAGCCCCCCCTGCTCATGACCGCGCTCAATATTAATCATACCGGCTCTGTACATTCCCCAGGCAAGAGCAGGTGTCAGCTCAAACTTTCTGTCTTGGCTTTTCCGGCTTTAAGAGAAACTGTATCTGCAACTCAAGGCTGTAGGACTTGAGTAATCAGATTGCAAAGGGCTTTGAGCAGTGTGTACACAAGGGTAGCATGGAGGCCACCTGAGGTCGGCACAGCTAAGCATGGGAACACCTACAAACACATCTGAGGACATGGACCATTACTAAGACATTCATATTCATATTTGATGTAGAAATAATGTTGAGTCTATTGGGGCTTCATGAAAATAAATTCTAAAAATCCACTTTGAGGGGGAGGGATCTACATTGATAAGATGACTTTATCAAAAGTAGAAGCTTCCCCTCAAAAATCACTCTCTTCAAATGTCACAAACACCTTTTCTGAGGGCCATAATGTGTGCAATTTCATTGATCCTTTCCCCCTTGCCCCTTGGAAAGTGACTCACACACATTCACTCTCACCTTACATACCAAGTACTGAGTGCTGGGTGATATAGGCCTTCCCCAACTTTCTCTTGAACATTCTTTCCAGCAGATGACACTGAGAGAAGGCAGCGAGAAAGAGGCCAGGAAACCAATGTCAGTTTTCAGACTAAGTGGAATATTCAGCTGTCCCACTGCAGCAGCAGATACGTTCTGAGGTCCCCATTTGGCTGCCACCCTCTGAAGAACATCTCTTTCTTTTCTCCCTCTCTGGGGTCCAGCAATAGCCATCTCCGCCCTACAGACAGCAGTATCTCATCGTGGCTGAATAAATACCATGTTTGGGTAACCACAGCCACGCTTTCACAGCTGGGTTCAGAGAGAAGAGTGTGACAGCTGAAACCAGTCAGGGTTTTAGGTGGGCCTGAGGCATCACCTGCCTGGTCCATTCTGACTCATGATACCTTTATGTGCTTCAACAGTCAAATGTTGTCGTTTCTTGATACCAGCTAAGAATGTCCCGTTATCATTCCTATACGCTCTTTGTAAACAGCTGACAGATTCAAAACTTGGAAAAGAAAAAGTATATTGCCACCAGCTCCAACTTGCAGTATTAGCCTAAGAACAGATTAACTAGTTACTAGGTAACTAAGAGCAGACCATACTGGTAACACAATCGCGGTAAACGCACATCCACCTGACATACTCCTATCATGTGGGCGTAACCAGAGGGGCCATTTTAGATCCAGATGTAACAGAAGGTGTACCCTGAGGGAGGAATTCACCTCCATGCACCCCAAAAGAGAGGAAAACCCTGTCACTACAATGATACAGCTCGCTCTACAGGTTAGGGAGCAAGTGGACAACCCACAGCCGGTCCACTCAATTCATGATTTAGATTAACGGCTTCACCCTATTAGTGACTTGGGATGAAGCAACTAGAAGTCACTTTTGCCCTTCCCAGCTCTACATGTTTGTCATTTCAGATCATTCCCTAAAATGTGGAGTAACACAGGATCAAGCAATCTATGAGGAGACAATTTCAAACATACACCAGAGGTCTTCAAATACGGGGAAGGAAATAGGGCCAACCTGACCATCAGATTTTTTTTTCAATTTGAATAACAGAATTAGCTCCTTATTTCAAAAGCAGTTAGTCTGGAATGCAAAAAAAAATTAATAATCAGGATACAGATGTAAGCATGGCATTGTTTTGTTGTTCATAAGGCTGGGAAGTATGTTATTATAAGAGGGAGGAAAACTATGTGTGCATTACTAAATAAGAAGGCAAATAAGAGGATTGTCTCTGTCCTTGAGGGCATTATTTGACTGACTTTTAAACAAAAACACTTCAGTCATTTAAAACCCTTCCACGCTGGTCAACCACACAAACTGCTTGTTGTATTTTGAAATATTCTTTTTGCTACAAGATAAGGACCTTTAGTAGGCAAGATGAATAAAAGATGTGAAGGCCCTCCTCCCACTTCCCTCCCCTTTTTGCACAGAAGTAATTCTGGGGATGCTTTGAGTAAAAGAATTTATAGTTCCAACATAAGAAATTTTCTCATTTTTCTGAATGTCACACTTACGATAGAAGGTAGTTTTCACCAGCAAAGCCCTGGCTTTCCCCCCTGATAACCTAAGGTGTCACCAGGTTTAGGCTGTTGGTCATCTGAGCGCTCAGAAAAGGCAGCTCTTAACTCGGCAATCTTCCTCCCTCCACAGGGACACAGCATTTGTAGAAACAGAGTGAAGCCAATCTCAAAAAGGCAGCTCTCCTTTCAAATTTGTTTTAATTTTTCAAATGGAAGAAAAGTCAGACACAAAAGCAACTTGACTTGAAAATTCAGTTGTTTAGTAGTGCCAAAGTCACTCAATGCAGAAAATGTTATCTTCCTGTAGTAAATGGATGGGGAATGGGAAAACCAAGCAGCTGATTGCAAAGGCTGGATGTTACCCTGTGTCTCAACATCACTAGGAACCTGAAGGAATATTCTATCTGTAAGACTTCCATTTCCTTCAGTCCATTGGCCCAGTTGCAAAACCTCAGGGTTTCAGAAGTGATCTTTCAAAAACTGCATGCCAAAGGTGCATGTACTTTGATCAGAAGGCAGCACCATTCTCCTCCTCACATGCTTAATTTACAGACCCCTTTTCTCAAAACCAGGTAGTGGTGTGGATGCTTTATGAATAAGATTGAAGAGGAGGCATTTATAGTTCTACACTTAAATTTCCTGGACTTGAAGAGTTTAAGTGACAGAAACAGTTGTAAATGAGAAGAAATAGATTTTTCTTAATTTTTTAACACAAACCCAAGTTAAGTGGCACTAACTTCTATGGTAGCTGTGGTGTACAGGCAATAAATACTTCTCTTAAAGGTTATGATGATTTCTCATTACAGCACCATGCCTTCCCAAACACTGTCCAAATAAACATCCTCAGGAAGCATTATTGCTATGAGGTACATACACAATTAAGCACTGAAACATTACGAACCAGCTGATACTGTACCAGAGAAATATTCCATGGGAAAGATGTGGGTATTTACACAGATACACAGATAGGTAGAGATGCAGAGTCTACATAAAAGAAACTTAAGAGATTCAGATACAAACATTAAATGCTTACTCTGAACAAAGATAATTTTGGAGCAGTGTTTTGTTGTTGTTGTCGTGTGCCGTTGGATTGGAAATGACCGTTCACCATGCAAAAGACATTGGTTCTTTAATAATTCTGCCAAACGTAAAAGTTGAGCATGTCCTTATTGAGTTTTAAATCAGTATTTTCCAATCATATATGGTGAAGATAGATTTTTTTTAAAACTCTGCTACATAAGCAAATGTTAGTTGTGGCTTGGCATTCACGGCACATAGATAAGGTTATTATGCTAGTCTTTCAAGTTCAGTATCACTGTACACGTATGGCGTAATGAAACAAGAGATTTCAGCCATCCTAGACATGGTTACTAACATTCAAATACATTTTTCATGTATATCATTTTCTATTAACTATAAATAAACTTTTTACAAACTTGAATATTTGGGCCAATGACTTAGAAATTCCTATAATCATGCATATCGGCATTTAATAAGAACGACTTGGTTTAATGATTAACTACAGAGATTATAACGAATTGTAAAGAAGTAATTTCCGCCAGTGGACTCTCTATGGGTTCCACACGGCCTCTCAAAGCCACTCTAAATATCCTCCCTGAAACTGTTACTGACTAATGTGCTACGTTTTAAAGCCAAATTGGGCTTTCGCACCTCTCCTGCCAAAGAGAGAAAATGCCTCTTAGAGTGGAATGCAAGCTCTTCTGGAAAGCCACTCCTCCCGAAGAGCAGAAAGGAAGACACCTGATTTGGGCACAAGGACTCAAAAATTCAAGGGAAAAAAATTCAAGTCACATTTTGAAAGCAATTTTCAACCAAAAAAGCACCATGATTACATAGAAATTATTTTCAAGAGTTAGCCAAACAAAATTTAGATTTTATTTTCTACATGCTGAAATTTTTTAGGGGAAAGCCAGTCCATAAGTCTGAAATGCATGGACAATCAGCTTAGCAGTCTTATAAGATACAGCATAGAGTATTTGGGTTTTGAAAATTCTTTTAAGAGCACTGTTGAATCAGGTCCTAGACATGATTAATAAATGCACTGCCATGAGCTCGTCTTTCCTGGTTGCAAGGTTTTAAACATGGAATTCAACGACATCTTCATGTTGAGATTCTTTCCCAGGAAATGTCAAAAGTCAATTATGAAGATTTTTTCTTTTTAAGGAGTTGGTTTGCAAAAATACTAAAAGGTCTCTGAAAATGAATTAATGTTTTCAAACCCTTCTGGGGTTATTCTAGCTCCCTTTATATGATATTAAGAAAATACAAGTTGATGTAGAAGAGAGGAGTAGAAGCATGAAATTTCCTTTCATGTAACTGATTTGACTTGCTGACAAAGATGAGTGGTGGTTATACATGCACACAGGTATTTTGCTGTGTTTCTGTAGGCAAAAGGTAGAATAATTTTAAAATGAGAGACAAAATCCTGTCGGTGTAATAAACTTGGATTATAGCCAAAATCAAACTCTTAAAAAAGATGAAAAACTGTTTTCTAAAGATGGCTTTATCTCTAGCATAATGTCAAATGACATAAAAGGCTTTAATTTTTCTGCCCCAAGTTCATTTTATTTACTGTGCCTTATCAACAATTAAAAAAAAAAAAACCAAACAAATCAAAACCAAAAAAACAACCACCACCACACAACAACAAAACTGCAACAATTTGGGAAAAAAACTTCAATTATTATCTGCAAGTTAAAATTAGCCAAGTTTACTATCATCCACAGGCTTGTAAAAGTTTCCAACAATTCTTATACTGTAAATTATGTAAAAGACATGTTTAGTTTTATAGCAATGCAATGCAAGAAATATTGAGATCTTAAAACATTAAATTTTTTGATACAATTGTTTTTTAAAAAATAGCTTTGTATCAATAAAACGTGGAAAATCACAGTTCTATAGATCATTAGGTAAAAAACTCTTGGCTAGTCGTTTGAAACAAGATTTACATTGAAAATTAGTATTCCTGTCCTTTTAATGTGTAAGATAGACAGATAAGAGATTTGACTTCTTCTAACCTTTCCAATAACTTGCTTTGTAAATGTTAATGTTAGAGGAAAAATCTACTTAATCTAACTATTAATTGGATAGTAAATTATATAGGAAATCCATGCCCACCATCCCTAACATTTTACACTTCTGGATATGCCACAGTGTGTACCTTCCACCCAATGCTGGGACCGCATTGATTTGGAGCATGATTGATGATCTAAAAGAAACATCTTATCCCAAGTCAGTGAGACCACATACTTAAAATAAGACTTATGTATCCGTTTTATGTCTAAGGGATCAATTTGAATGACTTCCAACAGGACTACATGACAAATTAGACAGTTTCAATGTAGTGAGTAAATTCCTTCCTTCATTCAACTTATCAAATATGGCAATTTATAAAATTAGTATCCTGAGTTTGGGGGGGGAACCCCACAAAACCCTAGCCCCAAAACCTGTTTTAAGAAAACTATTTCCAATTACATGCCAAAATATTTTTGCTATTCTATGCAGTTGAGCTTAATGTCCCGCATTAAAATTAGAGATACTAGTCAGTGAATTGTTATGCAATGAACTCAGGAAGTTTTGAGATATTTTGACCAGTTATACTCAAACTGAAAACAGAAATGATAAAGCCTCCTCCCCCTTTGTAAAACTTTGTAACTACTTGAGAAATTATTTGTGGAGATTAAGTGTATATACATTCTTTCTTTTTGGTTGTGAAACAATGTTCAGTTGGTTATAAGCTAAGATGCTTTCAACAGAGCTAAATTAAATTAAAATAACCTAGGATTCTGAATTGTAAATTATTGGCTGTTTTAGGATAAAATCGTTTTTGGATTCCCATCCAAAACCATTAGTGGGTTTGAACAGTGTGCTTTCAAGCTTTGGATCTTCTATTCTACTTCTACTGAAGTATTAACCTTCCCAAAGGTCATTTGCTATAAATGGGGATTTTGGACACCAGTAATGTAAAACTATTTTTGTCTTTGAGGTTGGAAATTATGGATAATTCTGGTTCTCAGGGTTGAGAAGCTCCCAGGCCCACACTTGGCTTACTGTATGTGCCAATTCTATAGAACCCTCCAGCAAGTGTGGTTTGTTCTGGTCAATTTCCTAGGTCAATAAAGAAGTGTTTCACGCTCAACAAGAGAAACCTAACATTGGGACTATCACAAAAATTAGAGAGTAGATGTGAGGCTGCTGTGCTTATTAATTTTTGAATCAAAACCTGGAACCTTCTGCATTTTCCCAGCAGCAATAAGGATGCATGAAACTAATCTCCAACAATCTGAATGCCTGTTAATTCAATTGCCTAGAATTCCAGTCATTACCCAAGCAGCCTTCCCAATTAAGACATCCGGTCTCCTTCAATTTTCCACTTAAGCCAGAACACAGAATAGATTCGACCAATCAACTGGGGGTAAAATGACACATGAAAAGTGACTTAAGGTGTATAGATTAGCAGATGCACAGCCTATGCCACACTTGAAGTTTTGTAGATTCCAGTTTCTAGGGAATAACCTCAATATTCTTGATCTAGCATCTAGAAAATGGGTCACATTTTCAAAAGGTGCTCTTTGTATCATAAATGACTTGATGAAAAAAAATGTTTGCACATTTCCATTAGAGCCACCCCAAGGCATTCTAACACTTGCATACAATGTGAACAGAACTGATTCTTCAACACAGAAGCTACGTGCAAAACTTATAGATTCTATGCAGACATACTCATAATTCAAAGAACACACACACACATCAGTCTCAGTTCATATAATTTATTGCAGTTAGCACACAGTTTAAAAATTCACCAACACACCAATAGTACAAAACTAAACAGCATTGTAAGTTATTCCCCCCTCAGGAAAATAAAACATACTATGATTGTCAAAGCTAGATGTCAGTCTAAGTTTTTAGAACAAAGGAAGAATGTGAAACTAATAAAGAGGAAAAAGCAATCACTCACAATGACATGAAAAAAAATCCAAAAGAAAGTCCATTTTCTCACATTGATTGTCTTCTCTAAATTAATAAAAATTATCTTAACATAAACTGTATTTTTTTAAAAAAACAAAACTAGAAACTCTTCAAGTAACTAAAGATGATAATGCTCCAAGGCCATTTTCACAGCTTTTTTTTGTTTGTTTGTTTGCTTTAAATGCCATTACAGCCAAATTAACACACATTTGACCAAATATTTCCAAAACAGTCCAGCAACACACAATGGAGTTTTCCATTCAGTATCTTAAGCACAAAAATAGGCTATGTTTACAGTAGTTAAGGCGATCAAATTTTAAACAAAAGCAATTTAAAAAAAAAAAAAAGAGAAAAACAGCAAACGTTTTCCATGCTACTCCCATAGACCTTATTTGTAAGTGCAAGACGGAAAACAAACACTGTGCAAAATGCTCTTGCCCTGTGTGCTGGTCATTAAACCGCACGCAGGGGTGCAGCTCCGGCTGCAGTGAGACACAAAGTCTACTAAACCCCCTTCCCCACGTCAATCAAGGCAGCCCAGCCCTTTCAGCTTGGGGCTTTTTCAGTCCACAGAATCTTTTCTAGAGTTTGGGGGGGGGGGGTTGAGGGGAAAAGGGAGGGAAAGGGAGAAAAAGAAAAGGGACACAACAAGAAAAAGAATGACCTATTGTCAATTTGTGCAGTAGTTATTCTAAAAATGCTCAACTGGGTAAATAATGTGTACACCTAGACTCTGAGCTGGTATGGGTTCTGTGCAATTAGGAGTTTGTTATAAATGCACACTGCACATGCAAATCTTTAAGCTTGTTTGTAAACATTTATATTTTCCTTGTTATGTAGCGGTTATCAATTTGCAGCGTTAAGTTGTTTTTTGTTTTTTACTCAGCTTAACAGTTTCAACTTAAGAGACAGTGGGAAAAGTCAATTTAAATTATATAAAATAAAAAATAACAGTGCATTTGTGTTCTTCATAACACCAGTTTCCAAATGGTGCTATTTCTCTAAGGAAATTAAATAATTTTAAAATCACTCGTTAAAGTTATACAATGCAAACAAAGACAAAAATATATTGAAACTCATGCATTTCTGTAGCGTTAATATTTACTTTTCAAGACTCAACTAAGAGCATCAACACAACCTGTCAAGTTCTTTGACACCCCACCCCAGCCCATGTAATCAGTTACAGTATACAATAACAGTAATTCACATTTTTAAACACGCAGTTCAACACTGCTGAAGCTGCAATATCCTTTTCATCCCAAGCAAACCTTCACAAAGACAGGGTCCCCAGTGACCCCAGTGTACTTGTCAGAATTTTGCTCACTGGGAACCGTCAGAAAACCAGAAGTTGCCACAGAAAGTTTTTAAGTCAACTGCTTGTTTAAAAATAGATAATCCAGCATTTCAGAAATTTTCCATTTGGGTCTAAAAGCATTCAGGTTTCCAACAGCCAGAAAAGATTCATGCAATTTGAGACATAGAAAGAGGCTAGTAAAACTAGTGGGAACTTCTACTTAAAAAAACAAAACAAAAAACAAAAAAAAAAAAACACCCCAAACAAAAAAAACCCAAAAATTGTAAGAGGGAGAAAAAATAAGGAAAAGAATACCACCTGCAAAAGACAAGGTGGTGGCGGCAATATGAAGCCGTATGGAAGCATCTTATGATGTGACAGTTTCACAAGGTTCGTATTGGTTTTTCTGCCCCTGGCCCCCACCAAAGAAAAACACCTCTCTATTTTCTGACTTGTGCTAAAGTTTCTCTTACCAGAATGCTAAATTAGTGAGCTCATCATGCTATTCTAAAGTGCAAAAAACAAGTTAATATCCCGACTTTTTTTTTTTCTTCTTTTCTCTTTTTTAGTTCCAGGAAACGAGACTGCTTTTAGACCGTACCACGACTAGATAGAGATCTATTTATATATGTGTGTGTGTATATATATTATTTATATTAGCATCGATATAAAATTATTTCCAGAGTTCTTGAGAGCTATCCTCTAAGGTCCAGTCTCTGACAGCAGGCAAGCTGAGGGCTTCACTCTTAACCGACAAGGAGTTCACCAGCTCACAGTGGAACTTGCGGATGTGTCTGTACAGGTCCCCGGACTGTGTGAACCTGCGCTCGCACCACTTGCACGCGTGCGGCTTCTCGCGTGTGTGCACCACGGCGTGGCGGCTCAGGTTGTGCGAGTACTGGAAGCTCTTGCCGCACTGCGTGCAGGTGTAGGGCTTCTCCCCCGAGTGAGTCCTCTCGTGGCGCTTCAGGGTGTACATGCAGGAGAAAGTCTTACCGCACAAGGAGCAGGTGGGCACATTGACGTCAGCGGCTGGTTTGCTGCGGATGCCATCCTGCTCGCGGAAGTGCGTGCTCAGGTGGATCTGCAGGATGTGCGGGCTGGGGAAGACCTTGTTGCACAGCGGGCACATGAAGATCTGGCCGGCGGGGCTCAGGATGTTGGAGACGTAGGGCAGCAGGCTGCCGTCCATGCTCCCTTCCACCTGGACGCGCTCACTCTCCGGGGTCATCATCTCGTCGTCGCTCGCTTTGTCCTCCCGGTCCAGCTCCCTCAGGACCGAGTCCTCCCTCATCGGAGCCAGATGGGCCGGCTCATACTGTACCCTGTGATTAGTGCTCACACTTTCTTTCACAGTGCTATGTTCCATGTCATAGTCATTAGTGCCAACATCACTCTCATCACAGGAGGCCTCTTTCTCCACCTTCACCTGCACCAGGTTGCTTCTCAGCACGTCCTGTGAAGAGAAATAAGAGCTGTTCAGATTCTCAACTCCTGAAAGGCTGGACTTGACAGACAGGTCCAGCACACAGTCAACATCTGCCGAATCCCTCACGGAGGTGACAGACCTCTGGGACAAAGACTCTGAGGAGCTGCAGGGGCTGGCGACTGTTTTCCCAGCTGCTGTGGCGTGTGGCTCGGGGTCCCCCGGCGCGGGGGGCAGGCCTGCAGGGTCTGAGGGCAGCCGCATCCACACGTTGCCGGGCTCGCCCGCCAGCTCCCTTTTGCTGGGCAGGATGGTCAGTTTCTCCTCCTCGCCTTCATCCTCATCGCTGGGCAGGTCGCCTGCCATGTGGCTGCTGCCGTCGGAGAGGCTCTCGACTTTGTCTGAGCAACTTGAGGCGTCTTCTTCCTTCTTTGTGCTGTCCGCCTCCGTGGTGGCTTTCTCTTTCAGCTTCTTTTTGCAGACTTTGACGATGTCGTACATGTGGAGGTAACTGGCAGCTGCGAGCACGTCTTCAATGGGCAAGTCTTTGAACTGGAGTTTCCCTTCATACATGAATTCAAGCAGGAGAGCGAAGGCTGGGGCTGTAACAATGTCGCTGTTCAGATGAACAATGTCCCTTTTGTCCAGCTGGTCTTTGTAAAAGAGGTGGAAATACATGCTGCACGAAGCCAGGACAGCGCGGTGTGCGCGGAACTGGGCATCTCCCACCAGGACGGTGCAGTCACAAAGAAAGCCCTGGTGTCTCTGCTCGCTCAGACACTGCAGCAAATGTCGACTGTGGTCTGGGAACTCCATGCTGTCTTCATAACCTGGGGAGAGAGACACTTCTCGTGAGCGCGTGGTGGTCCACAGCAACTTGGGAAAACGCAAGAGCCCCGATAAGAAAAAGAATTATGCACTGGCCACTGGGGAGACACGTCCCTGAATTTTAATCAGGCTTCTGACCCAAGAGCTACCCAAACCACACACACAAAATCCAAGTGCAGGAAGGCGAATTTATACTTTCCAAACTTCCTGACCCCAGGCAGACGGTTTCAGATGCAGCTTCCTTGAACTTTTTAAGTTGCATTTTATAAGCCTCAGTGTTTTTGCTGAGAGTAAGAATTTCGATCTCTGGCAGGACAAATTAAAATCCTTCTATTGAGCAAATGGTGCTCTGTAAGATCTACAGAATAGATGCTGCCTCAGAGGACAAACTCGGGAAATGAACAAAGTCCCTGAACACATGGCAAAGATGCAGAAAACTTACTCAGCCACTCCTTTATTATTTCTAATACTCAACTGAACTTCGAAAGCACGCTTTAAACACACACAGACACATTTGGCTGAACCAAGGAAAAAAATGAACTTGCATAATTAGTCCAGAAATTAGCAAACAACTTACTTTTAAAGTCAGAGTGTTACAACAACAAAAGCCCTGTGTATAAAAACAGATGTTGGTGCCTTAAGATTTGCAGGTAGAGCACACACATACGAGATCAGAAGAACTACACCAACAGATGGAAAAGATCATTTTTACTGTGCACAAATCCAAAGCTTTCTGAAAATGAATTAGGGGGAGGAAATGATTCTATGGCTTTGTAGACTCTGTAGTGCTAGAATGCCAACAACCACAGAAGCTTTACTTAGCTGCAAATTTGCATCTCAACTTTGAGCCGATACAAATCAAGACAAATTCCCTATTAAAATTAATTTCCACTTTTCAATACATTCATACCATCCTTTGGAACAAAATGCAAAACCTTTACAGGTTCCAAAGCATCTCTTCCACCTTCAAAAGAAAAAGCCTTTTAGAAAAAGAGAAACTTTTCTTTTCTGAAACTGCTTTAACTCAGCCAACAGAAAATACTTTGTTTCAGTAGAACTTGATATAGTTTGTTTTCCTGCTTTCTATTCTTTCAAATATGCATTGTTGTCCTGGTTTTCTGGTGAGGGAGGGTGAGGGGAGATGACAAAGGGTCAAAACTCAACTGCAATGGGTGACCTCGTGAAAATATCACAAAAACCAACTTCCCTTTTCTGTGGCCAAAAGCAAAGTCCCACGCCATCCCACCTCACAAAGTACACTCTGGGAAGGAACACAGATTCACTCAACGTTCAGAATTTACTTCCTTTCCTCTTCTACACACTACCCAAGGAAGACAAAACTTTCCTTTTAACCCAAATACAACCTGCAAGATGCCACTGCTACAGCAACCCAAGATCTACAATACAATCACTTTAAGTGCCCCACAGCTAACATCAATCCTAATCCTTGAGAGGGCTAAAAATAAAGATTGGAGGGCAGCTCACAAGGTAGCCGTGATCAAATTAGGAGGCTGAGAGGACAGAGAGAGACGAAGAAGGAAGCTTATAAACATCTGATCCAGCTGACTGTGGCCATATGGCAGCTGCTGCCCAGATAAAGAGATTAAGAATAGAGGAGTGCGATTACAGCTGTCTGGCCAATTCAGGCAGCTCAAATCTACAAGTTCTAAATTAGTCGCTCAGACAAAAACTCCTGCAAATAATTATTGTTATGCTGAAATAAAAGATCTCTTAAATATATATTTGAAGGAGAAATGAGGAAACCAGTTAAACTATTCTCCTGGGGACAAAAGTTGGGTTTTTTTGTTTATTTGTTTGTTTCCTTTTTTTTTAAAAAAAAAAAAACACACACACCCCACTCATACACAAAACCCTCAGTTTCAAAAGCACTACAGCTGTATATTTCGGCAGAGCCATCGAATGTTTTGAAGACTAAAAGTTTCACACTAGAATTAATTACACAACAACCTAGCTCCTTAACTAGAATAATCTTCTCATGTAAATTTGAATGCTTGATTCCAGGTTACCATTTCTTTCCCAAAAAGCAAAAAGGATCTAAATAGCTGTGGGATTGGGGGCCGGGGTAGGGGGAAAAGAAAGGGCATTTTAATCCAAAGTGATCTCAAAAAGAAGCATTTCAAAGCCTTTCTTAACATTTCAAAACTTGACATATTTCTGTGTATTAAAGTTATTTACTCACTCGAGAAAAAGGGATAAAAAATTACCACTCAAAAAGCCCAACCCTTTCAACTCAAGTAGGATGTTCACTTAATACTCAATTTCATAGATTATTCCCAAACTAGGTTAGAAAAGGAATGTGATTAAAAAAATGAATAAATAAAAATTGAATAAACAAAACACCCAAACAGAAATATGCTTCATCTAATCTATTGCTCCTCTCCTACCTTGAGGACACATAAACCTGATTAAGTCCTTTCCTCTGAGTCTTGCTGGCTCCAGGTCTGTTACCTCGGTGGAAAAAAAGCAGACGAAGAGAGACAGATGCAAAGTGGAGATGATGTTAGAGAGGAATGAGATACCTTCTCCACCACAGATCTGCACACACTAACTCCCTGTCTGTGTGTTAGAATAAAAGGCTGAGGGGTGGCAGGCTGTCAGCTGCTCTGACATCATGTTCAGATGGAAATGCTACCTCCAGCTGTGCTCCTTTTAATGCCATATGCTACTCCTCTACACTCCTGCCACCAGCTTTTTCTTAGGAGAACTTTTCTCTTGTTAGTATAAACAAAATACTTCAAAGTCTCCCTTTTTTTCCCTAGCCCCCCCCAAACTTTCTAACAGAAGAAATTGGAAAAACTCTGCATATGGAGTTCTACTGTATTTATGGAATAGCAACACTTCTGTCTTAAGTTGGTGGACTGCCTTCCCTACACGCTGACAAGCACACTCAAGGCACCCTGCTATTCAGGAAATCCAAACTCACTTTTCTTCAGCAGCAACCTTTTGTTTTTTTTTTAAAAAAGACAGTTTAGAAATATTTTAAACCACCGCCCCCCAACATCTTCAACCCCATTTCAACATTACTGCTCTTCCATTTCTTCCCCACCCCACCCCTCCTGATAAGAGGATACACGTTTCAGAAATCCTGAAGACTTCACTGAAAATATTACTTAAACTCAATTCACACCACCTCACTCTCATGGAACTACTAACCTGCCTACTACTACCTTTCTCAGGAAAACTGTTTACACTGAGGTTATAATGTAAATTTCAATATTCAGCACCAACAAACTGGGACCGTACTTTCTGAAATTCTGGAAAGTGTGTCAGTTCCATGAGACAAATTAATAAATTGATACAAGCTGCCAGGGTCATTTCAAATGAATGCTGCACCTGCTTATCTGATCTATCGGCTCTGAAAGAGCAGAACCGTGCCTTCCCCCTTGATCTGTGTGCCATAACAATCTATTTTTCCCCCCCTCCCCTCCTGGTCACTCTGTAATGTTCCTGATCACAAGGAAACCTTTGGGGGTGGGGTAGGAGTTAGAGAAGCCAGATCTAGTAAAGTCTAGGAAACTTTCGCTCAACTTTGTGGGCTTTTTTCGAATGGCTGATGAAATCGTACAGCAAACTGGGGCAGAAGCCCCGGCAGGAGCAACGGGTGTCCTGCCAGGTGCTGCCACACCTGTGAATGTCATATCTATCTCCACTCTTGGAAAGGTGAGGAGAGGGCCTGGGGCACCCCAAGTATTCCAGCCTCGCTTACAAGCACCTTGTTCTCGCTAGAAAACGGTGGCAAAGAGTTACAGAGCAACTGAACCAACCACTCCCGTCTGCCCTTCGCAATGCCCCAAAGTCACACAACAAGATCTAACTTTCTCTAACTTCGCGGTGAATGACATAATTCTGAACGCCTGCTTCAAGAAGGTATTCTTGGGAGAGAATAAATTCTTCCTCGGCCACAGAGCCCATTCTCCACAAATGCCCTCGCTCCATTCCAATATATCAGGCATTAATCACCCCATTTACCCAGCGGAGTGGGGGCTGAGTGACAGTTTAATGAGTCCCAAGCACCGCAATGGGCCAGCGACTCCCACTCCACAAATCAAGCCCTCTGCGTCTCGCCACCGCGGCCCACAGAGGTTTTTTTGTGAGGTTGGGTTTTGTTTCTCGGATAAGTGGAGGCGAGGGTGCCCAGCGAGGAGGAGGGTGCCATGCAAATCTCTACCTAGTGTTCCGTGTGCCTAAAACGCGCAGGAGGAAGAGGAAGGAGAAACCAAAGGCGGGGAGGCGGCGGGCGCAGAGCCGGTGCAGCCGACACCTTAGATCGGCAAGGAGAAAACAAGAGCCGGGTCACGGCAACAACAAAAGAAAAGTGGCAAGAAGAAGCCAGCGGGCGGAGGGTGGCGGCCGCCGCTTCCCCGACGCC
>NW_006399969.1:1241452-1267540 GCF_000299155.1 Elephantulus edwardii
GTGCTCCCCCCTCCGGCCGCCCCTCTCCTCCCCGGCCTCCTCCCGCCCTCCCGGAGTTGTGCTTCAGCGATTGACTTTCCGTCAATGCCCGCCCGCCCCACTCGGCAGGCTCCTCCAATAGGGGCGCGGCCTTTCGGGACGGTGGAGGGGGGTGGTGGACCCTGGTCGGACTGACAAGCAGATCCTGCCAATGGGAGAGGCGCACTGGAGCTACGGCTTCCAGGTGCCAATCAAAGGCAGAGTCCTCCAGGGTGGGCGGGGCCCGGGCCGGGCGGGGCCGCTAGCGAAGTGGCGCGGGGCGGAGTCCGGAGGTGGCTGTGGCGGCTGCGGCGGCAGAGGCGCCCCTCTGGGTGACTTGGCCGTGAGAAAGTGAAAGGAGCCCGCAGGCGGCGGCGACAGCTGCGCAGGGAGGGGCTTGTTTCCAGGCTGGGCGGCCTGGCGCGCTCCGCGGGTCAGGCTAGCCGGTGCGCACCGTGACAACCGTAAATGTACTTGGAAGCGAAGTTGGTCCCGGCTGCTTCCGAGTTACGCAGGTATCCTGGGAGGCCGAGGACGCCGCCGGCTAGAGTCCGCTCCTCCCTGCGGTCGGTGACGACGACGGCCGGGTGCAGGGCAGGGCTCTGGCTCCCGAGTCGCGAGTGCGCTGGGGTCCAGCTGCGCCCGGGGCCGCAAGCGCTGGAGACGCGGGGCGGCTGAGGCCGGGAGACGCCCGCACCTCCCCGACACTGCTCCCTCCTGCGCGTTGAGTGTCGCAGAGCCTTCCCAAGTGGCCATCCTGCAGGATCGCAGGAGCACGGACACTTGGGGACGCCCGGCTCCTTGGCAGTTCTGAAGTCACAACTTTAAGCTACAGCTTGTATCGCCTTTCTTCCCTTCCTGCAAACTTTTTCTCAGTTCTTGCTCAGGGCCACCAGCTGTGTTTAGACGCGCCCATAGAAAAAAGGATATTTCTACTCTCAGTAAACTGGAAATCTGAGGAGGCAAGAATTACTAGCACACCCACCCCCACAAAAATTGAATAGCAAGTGTAATTGGGTGGGGGTGGGGGGAATCAAGAAAATAGAAACGTGCATGGTGAAAGAATCAATGCTATATTAACTGTAAAACAAAATATGTTTATTCGTCGCCAACTGACCCAGGACTTGCAAGCTTGTTGCTAAACAACCTGCCAGGAGACCGCTCTGCGGAGCAAAATGTGCTTTTCGCTTTGTTCCAGGTCAGAAGGGTAGAGTAAGTTGAAAGCATTGTTTGGGCCAGCCAGACATGTTGAATTGCTAATAAAGTCAAATCAGGCGCGCACGGAATTCCTGCAATTCAAATGCCATTGGCATAGCCCTTTGAGACCACATGGAGTGATGGTCTCCATGCCTCTCCCAAACTTCTGTGACCTGGGTGCTGCATGCCAGCCTGAGGGTCCCCGGAGGACTATTGGAGTCCCTAACTCAGCCAGCTCTGTTGTCTCTGCACTTGTGATGAACTCTGGGTTGATAAGAAGGCCCAGTGCCTGAGAATTAAAGGGAGGAAAGTTGATCGACTCTCTTGGGGGATGCTACACACTTTTAAAAAGAAGGAAGATGTAACTAGGAGTACTATGTTTTACTAACAAGTTCAGGAAGAGACAGGAAATGTTTACCTCCTCTAAGTTGTTTCTCATCCACTGAAAAAAAGATAAATCAGGAATCCATAGATGGCTAGATGAACCGAATTGGATCGTGCTCCAACATGGAACAGTATATTTCAGGGAAAAATGAAAACATTCTGATTGTACACCAGAAAGCTTAGAAATTAGGCTCTGTGTAATAGAGTGCAGGAACTCGGCCTTCCAGAGTTTCTGAAGTTGGCCTAAAAGTAAAGTAACAGCTTCATTCAAAGTTGTGCAAAGGGTGATACTGAGTCCATAAAGAGTTAGATGTGCTCCCCACTTACTCCCCCCCCCCCAGTCATTACTAGATTTCATTTTGAAGACTGAGTAATGCAGGTGGAAAATGCAAGCTCAGTTGATAGTTAAGGAAGCAACTATGTACCTCCCCCAAATATGAGAGACAAAGACATTGTTGAAAGTGCATATGGTGTCAGAAATCAGTAACAATGTTCTGGGCATTGATTGTCTGCTAAGGGACATCAGAAAATGTAAAGCAAGGCCACTCCTTCCTGAGGTTTGAAGTTAGGAAAGAAATGGCACAAATATATTAAAAAGTTGAACAACAGAAATACTAAATTAAAATATAATAGGAGATGAATCTCAGAGCTAACGTAAATGTTTTTACAATCACATCCCCAGATCCTGGCAGAATTGGGTTGGTTTTTTTTTACATTTTTAAGATAATTTTTACAATGAACAAAGGGAAAAAATGGTTTTACTTTTAACTTTTATTATAAATGCGCTGTATGCATATAAATCCACTTTGGAAAGCTTTCCCTACACAATTATTTAAAGTTTGATATCAGACATGTTTACAATAGAGAATTACCACTATTTTTCTTCAGCATCCACGGAAATTGTGGAATAGCAAGTTCAACTCCAAATCCCCCCTCAAATAAGCTCCTTAAAGTAGAGTCTGTTTACCTCTATACAATAGGCTTAACAAATTCCCATGATACAAAGCTACTTGGTGGCTCTTTTTTAAGAGCCAATAATCTTACTTTTTTTTTTCCTTCCTCCTCCAGTGAAAAATTTAAAAATTACAGAAACTACAGTCTTAAGCTACTGGAATAATAGACAAATTACTTTCCCTTTGGAGAAACTACAGTTTTGTAGAAAATGAACTCAATCCATGCTTTTCTGGGAGTCCTGAAATTAAAAACTATACAGGTGACATTACATTAATGATTGAATTTCTTGCCAGAGAACAGGTTTTATGCTTTAATAGCACACACATTTTGACCAGTTAACAATTTAGCACTATAAAGTGTGGACGGACCAAGCAAAATTTAATTTGATGCTCCATGAAATACATGCCTGATTTTTAAAGACATGAATGGTTTTGTTGCTTGGTGTAATTGGCCACATTGGAAAAGTTACCTATGAAATGAACTTTTATATATTAGCTCTTACGATGCCATTTACTTAATGTATAATTGGGATATCTTTTTTTACAAAATATGGGGATAAACAATAAAAGCTCAAAGACTAGATTTTCCAAGGTGTGCTTTTAAAATATAGTCATTATTAATATGTGACAGAAATTGGCTAGGAGGTTAATCAGATTTTGAACCTAGAGAGGGAGAAAAAACACTAAGATGAAAAATTTGCACACGCTTCTGTTAAACCCACTCCTTTTCAGCATCATAGGATTTGGCTTACTTGTTGAGCTCCCATCCTCTCTCCCTCGAGCTTCTTGATTAAAGAAACGAACAGGTTGCTGTGCCCTAAAGGGAGAAGAAGATACAGCTCAGAAAAGGACAAAAAAAGTAAATGGGCAAACTAGAACACACTCCGCAGAAGGGAAATGAGCCGGGAGTACACTTCCCAAAATATTTGCAAAGCCACTATATCCTAAATCCCATGTGTAGATAGACATTCTGTGATATATGAGCCTATTTATTAAATTCCAGCACTATGAGAAACCAAAATCCAACCTGATTCTCAGCCCTACTGAAAAGCGATAAATACTGTTAGGTGCCACCGAGTCAAGGACTCATGAACAGACCTGATCCCTGTCCTATCCTGTGCCATCCTCATAATTTCTGACACACTTGAGCCCAATGCTGTAGTCATTGTGTCAATCCATCTGGCTGGGGGCTCTTCCTCTCCTTCAATGACCTTCCAGCTTTCCAAACATGATGTCCTTCTCCAAGGAATAGCCTCTCCTAGCAACATGCCCAGAGTGTGATAAAGTTTTGCTATCAACCCTTGAGGATTGAGGTCCTCAGTGAATTGACAGATTTGGAGTGATATTCCTGTACTGAGAGCAGAACGAACCTGCAGCAGTAACACACCTGTCTGAGCATGAAGTGCAAAGAACAGCAGGAAATAAGTCTTCCAGAACTCTTTTTCCTGGGTAACCACTGTAATCAGTGTGTCTACATAGCCATCATAAATCTACAAATGGCATAAACAGCTCAAGTAGGCTGATAGTCCAGGTTTGGTTGGAACCAAGACTGACTGCCAACTTTGAAGAATTTAGGAACCGGGTGTTTCATTAGCTACCAAACTCATATCTCTTTTTCTGTCTCTTATAATGGATTGTGCCTTATGGCATATGGAAGGGAAAAAATGCACAGACATACACACATATAAATGATGCTTTTTATAGTCTACTTCATGCTGCAAATACATTGATTATTTGCTTTGTGCATAATCCCAGGCAACTTTCTAAAAGCTGAGGCCAGCTCTTTTCCTTGCTGCATAGAAGGCCCTTGCCATTCACCAATGTGAAAAACTATTTAAATTCTACCTGGATAAACATATGTCTGGGTAAGTCTACAATCCTTGAAAAGCTACACATTATCTTCCAAAGAAACCCCAAAGATTAGAATTTATCTCTTTTATGGTGATTGTATTTCTTCTGATTAAAAAGAGTATATTTTTCATCTGTGGATTTTTTTATATTTATTTTTTAAATAGGACTTTTAAAGATGAGTAGTTTCTATTATGAAAGGTTTATTATTAACCCATGATATTAATGGTGTGTCATGTAAATCATTAAGAGTCATAATTGTCAAAAATTCTGGAAAAAAAATATATACATACACACACACACACAGAGAAGTAGTTTATGTCCAGAATGAAAGTTCCAAATATTTGAATGCTAATAAATACATTCATTCTCTTAAATTGGGGTTTGTGGAAATTTTGGGTACAAGTAAATTTAGAAAAGGAGAAGTTAAGAGAGTGAGCCAGATTACCAGGCATTTGGACACTATGTATTCAGTGTTATGTGTCACCAAAAAGATAGACACCATCCATTTGCCTCCCATACAATTCTCCTTGTCTTTTATGCTTTCCCGCTCTTATTTGCACTTTCTCAGACTTAAACGGGTAGAAAATAAAACAATAACATCTAAAAAATTACCCACTGAGAATTGAGAATGCAGCAATCTCTAGATTCTTACTGTAAAATTCCAACCATGTGCTAGATCATACTTGTATTTATGACTTACTTATATAATGACATTTCTATTTATTTAAATACCCTTCTGTTTATGACATATATCAGTGTCAGTGTGAATCAACTGGACAAGTAGAACATCTCATGTTTATCTCAATGGCTAATATATTGTTGGTGTCTAGTAAATGCATACCAATTCTACCTGAGGTAATAATAGTAAAATACAACGTTATAAACTAATTTTAAAATAATACAGAACATATAATTATCTTAACAAAAATCCTCTATTGTAAAGAAATTCTGTAAATTTACCACACGAATCTTGACACGGAACCAATTCCCACTATCCCTAGTAAAACGAACAGAAGGAAGGTTAAGATAGAAGTCCCCTTCTCCTTGGTGAGAGCATGCAACTCAGGAAGTTGTTTCCCTTACAAAGAACCAGCATTTATGCTTAAGACCAAAGTGATTATTTTTAAAGTACCCATTTTACAATGCAAATGCGCATCTAAATTAAACTCAGTAAAAATAAGCATTTTAAATGAAAGCTGCAGTAAAGGCTTTATGCAAGACAATGGGAAAATGGTTCCTGAATATGAACTCAGAGAAAACTATTTCTAATCCCTTCCTGGATGGTTTGCTTGCTTCCGATCTCATCTCTGCGTGTTACTTAATGTATTGACACGTTTACCTGAAAACCCATTGCTTTGTAATTGCTTTGGAAAACTGAGGCTGTTTAGCAAGGTCATGGAGGGGAAACTGAGTTGAGTAAAAACAAATAAGCTGTCTCATGCCAAACTCCATCATACTTTAGCACTTGGAATATGGGACCAGTGCAGACACACAGATCCACTAAATCAGAACAACAACCAAAACCACATGACCAGGACACATGTACAGTAGGAAGAGTTAGACAAAAAATAGCTGAGGAGTGGAATAAAGGACAACCGCTTTTCAGTCAGGACAAGGAGAAGCTTTACAGAACAGAGAGGAAGGTGATGGTATAAAAGGACAATGGAGAAAGGAAAGAGTAAAACAAACAGGAAGTGGTCAGAGGAAGAGTCTGTGGTCTGGGTGGTGCTGGTGAAGATGACAGCATGGTAGATCCAGCAGAGATGGCAATGTGTCTTTCTGTGCCACTCTCTTCTTTTTCATGTCTTTTCAAATCATATCTTGCTTATTGTCTTGAGATCAATGCTTTATGAAATAGCTAGCGCAGTGGTAAGAAGCTGCCCTGCAATCCCAAAGGTACACGGTTTGAATCCACAGCTGTTTCATGGGGAGAAGGATGGGCAGTCTCCTTCCATACTATTTACTGCCTCTGAAAACCCACTGGAGGATCAGGTCTGAGTCTGTTCCAATTCAACGGCACAGAACAACAAGCCTGACCATAAAGAAAGGGCTAGAATAAATGATGTTTAACTCTTCCCATTCATTAAACTGCTATGATCCAGATGCTCATGTGCATAGTTAAGTAATTGGTTCAGCAGCTTTTAATAATAAGACCTGCTTAATAATATAAACTAAATTTTCTAAGCATTGATCTGGCACAGTCATTAACTTTCTTTTTGTAAATTTTTATTTTCTCTAATTTCTTCTTTTATCATTATATAACTTTAGATTGACCTTATAAGGAACTTGTGAGGAAGTATTGACATGCCATTGATGAATGTGAGACGTTACTCAACCTACCACATCTGAAGGGCTCCTTTCATGCACTCCACAGTCCTCAGAACCCGACATGGCCACAGCGCACTGCCAGGCCCATTAGTCTCTGGACAAAATGTCTGGCCTGGGCCATGACCAGATGCATGAGTCAATACTGGAAGAGATAGAATTGGACTACCTCAAATGAACAGGGTTTAGATCTTTTGTTCTTAGGGTTCCTGTGAGTCCTACTTCACTGAAGGGCACTTAACAACAACAAACAAACCAGAAAAATTCACAATTCTCACTCAGTCTGATAGAAGCTCCTGAACAGGAGACTTTTTTTGGCAACATTCTAGCTGTCATCCTAAACACTCAGAATGGTCACAAAAGAAAAGTTCACAAAAGACACATGTAGAAAGAACGAGGAAAGAAGGTGGTATAGGGAGGAGAAGAGAAGTAGGCGGGAGGGATGCAGAGGAGTTTTCTAACTCAGGATCAAGTGGGCAATACAGTTTGTTTGGTGGGCAACCAGATAATCAAGTATTGACCTTCCATGAGGTGCCCTAACCCAGAAGACAGATGACCCAGATAAACACAGTAGTGAGCACCTGGCAGGATGGCACATATAAGGATTAGAGGCATTTTGCAAAGAAGTTATTCTTTGAACATCTCTTACCAGTACAAACCTGTTGTTTTTACATAGCAAAGGATGGTACCACAGATCAGTGAAGTGACTTGTCCAAGGTACTCAGTAAAGACTGGTGAATTGCCAAATTAAGTTGTTGTTCTTAAAATAATGGAGCAACTCTGAATATAGGAGAAAAAAAAGAAAAGGCAACTTGCCTTTTATTTTTTTTTTTTTTAAAAAAAACCCAAATTTGTATTTGCTATGCTTTGAAAGTCTATAATCTATTTTGTCTTTATCCTTAAAAGGGATGGGGGGAGAATCCATGATCTCAATTTAACTATATAAGCAAGCTAACAATATAATGAAAGGAATTATTCCTGTCTTTTCAAGTATAGCTTCAACTAAAGACATAATGCCATTGGTGAATATAAATGAAGAAGCTTCAAAGCAAGAAATGTTTCCCTTTTCTGTAGATCCTATTAGGACAAGGGGATCCTAATGGCAGTAAATCTGCTAGGAAAGAGTCTAGAGAGTTCTATCACTGGGTGCATCCGGTGACGCTGGACAAGAAAAGATTCTATTTTGATTTGCATGGATTGCTGGGTTTTATTTGGCAGGTCCAATAACACAGGCTACGCAGAGCCCGTAAAACAAAGCGAGAACAGCAGCTCATTTGGTGGCAGAATGTAATGGTTATGGCTAAAGGGCTGACATAATTCATCTCAAACTCTTGTGCCTCTATTTATTGTGGTTTAAATAAAAATTAAACTCTCAGGGCCATAGGAAGTCTTCTAGGCTCTGACTAGAATTTTGACTGAGATCTTTTCTTCTTAACATGATCGGTCTCATCACTTAAAAACAGTTCTAGAAACAGCCAAGTATGAACACGTCTTTCTTAAACATATTAGTACTTCATTTCACCAATCCTGCTGCTGTAAACAACTCTAAAACTCCGTGGACTGTACCAGTCAGATCTGATTTGACGGTACATGTAAAAATAATACAATAAAAATAATAATAATAAAAAAACTCCGTGGAAATGAGTGTGAATGGAGATAGACCCCTTTTCATTATTTCTCCCTTAGAATTCCTAGTTAAATTCAAAGCAGACACGGACCAATTGTGAGCCATGGTTAGGAGACAATGTTTAGCATTCAGATAATACTGAGTGCCAGATAGTACTTGAAGAAACAGTTGGGGAGGGCAGTCCTGCTAGGAAGGCTAAGATATGTGAGGTTGGTCAAAACCACTTCTTCATGCTGGGGTCTTTAACATAACTGAAAGTACTTCTATTTATCATTTCTCTAAAAGTGTTTAAATTCATGATTTTCATCATTTTATTCATGATAGATTCCAACAGTGAAAACTTTGTTTTTCCATTGTGTTTATGAGGGTTGTTGTTGTTATGTGCCGTCGAGTCGTTTGCAACTCATAGTGACCCTATGTACAACAGCCCTAAACCCTGCTCTATCCTGTGCCAGTCTCATTGCCTCTGACACACCCATCCTGGTTACCCCAGTCACTGAATCAATCCACCTCATAGAGGGTCTTTCCCTCCTGCGCTGTCCCTCCACTCTGCCCAGCATGATGTCCCTCTCCAAAGACCTGTCTCTCCTTACAATATGTCCAAAGTATGTCAGGCGAAGCCCCAGAATCCTTGCCTCCAAGGAGCAGCCTGGTTTAACCCTCTCTAGGATGAATCTGTTTGTTTTCTTGGCAGTCCATGTTTATGAGGGTAGATTTTATTATTTTAGGGTAGCATTTATTAATTATTTTTAAGGGTCAACACTAAAATATAGTTTATTAAAGGGAAATATTATTAAACACACATCTGGATAAAAATATCAACATTGCCATATTATCGTAGCAATTTCACAAAAATGGAACTTAAAACAGATTTGGAAAGTAACGTTATATTTTTATTCTCTGCAAATCTCATGGGAATAGTATGCATACTATCAGTAAAAAAATCTAATGATTTTAATGGAAAAATCAATTAAATACAGTGGACATTTCTAGAAGTGTTTGTAGTATTCCTAATTAAGTAGTCTTGAAAAGAAAAACAATAATTATTTCTGATAATTCTTAAACAGTCAGCATATTTTCTCTACACAAAGTAAATAGCTATGAGAATAAACAAACACATCTGATCTAAATTTTACACACCCAAAGTGGCTGGCTTAGCTCTTCCTTTGAATTTTGACATTTTCCATTGGTTTGGGTAAATAAATAAATAAAAGTATGAAAGTGAGTCACTTGAACTTTCTAAATGTTGGGAAAATTTGTCATTTAAATTGCTATTATATATGTTCATGAGCTAATTTGTAGGAAAATATCAAATAGGCCAAAGATTTGCTTTAAACCATTGTTATATACAATTTCTTTGTCTTCTGAATCATAAAATAACTTATACACTTTTTTATTCCCTTGATAGCTAGACCAAGAAATCTGTGTTTATGAAAGCATATTCCTCAAGTTTAGTTGTTGTGATGGATGTGCTGCTGAGTTGGAACTAATTCGTAGCTGACCCTCCAGTAGATTTTCAGAGGCAGTAAATACAGATATGAGAAGAGATGGCCCATCTCTCTCCCACTGAGCAGCTGGTGGATTCAAATCACCTGCCTTTGGGTTGGCAGCACAACTCTTTACCACTAACCACCAAAACTCCCTCAAGTTGAGTAGGAATCTACTATAAGTATAGGGCTCTGGTTGCCTAGTGGTAAGAAACTGTGCTGAAAGGCGCACAGTTCGAGTCCACCGAGAAGGATGGGCAGCCTACTCCTTTCTGCTTGTCTGCCTCTGAAAACAGCTGCGAGTTGGTTCCCACTTGACAGTACATGATGTGATGAAGACTATCAGTAAAAAAAAAAATCAAAGAACTTAAGAGAGCACCCAGGATTTTCATTAGAAACCAAAATTAAATTATTGTAAGCACACTATCCCCATGTATTTTCTTCTCTCAGAAAACTGCTTCATTGTCAATCCATGTTCGTCATTCAGTCAGCTGATTTCCAGGGCTTTTTTGATGGCTACAGAGAAGACCTAGCCATGTGGAAAGGAGCATTGTCACAGGTAAGTTAATAATGATTAGGAACTCTGGTGGCCTAATGGTTAAGCACTGGGCTGCTGCCTGACCCCTTGAGAGAGAAGTGCTGCTTATCTGGATCTCCTCCCATAAAGATGCTTGTTGTTAGATGACAGCCCTTCTGGGCAGGTTGGCCTTTACCCTGTCCACCCTCCCCGCCCCCATGCGCCCTCTGTGGTTGCTGGTGGTCGAATCAATTCAGTGGCACACACAATGGCAACCTTCATCTTTCAGAAAGATGTAGAAGAAAAGATTGAAAAGAAAAAATAATGGAAAAGGTCAAACAAAATTAAGCAACATTTTAGGATACAAGAATGGCACATGTTTTTGGTTAGGGGTTTTTTCCTTTTTTTTTTTTTAATGAGAAATAACCTTCCTTATGATTTAGATTAAAGCAAAGTCTCCCTTTAACTGAACTAAAAACGAGACATGGGTGCCTTCTAACTGCGAACATTGAAAAAAAACTTGACAGCAGAAGAGGGCTGTACTGTTCTTTGGGACCACCACTCGATTGTAGTGTTCAGACTTCTGAAGTAAGCGAGGACTGAGCAAAGAACTCAACTTTTTTTTTCCTTTCAAAGACATTCCAGCACAAAAATCATCACTTTCCGAAACGTCTGTTAACTTACTGAGGCGAGGAGATGTTTAATCAGAGGAGTGTTCAGAGTCTTAATCTTGATGAATGAACAGAAGGGATTATATTTATTCCTTTACCTGCAGAACTCCAAGAGCCACCAGCTCTTACCTGCATCTCAAATCTTTTTCTGTAAGCCTTTTGCTTTTGTGTTCTTGATGCAGGGCCTTATTATTATTATTTTCAGGATGCAGTCTGCGGTCGTCCTGATTTTCACTCAAAATTGCAACATGGGGGCCAATGGCCAATGCTATGCAGATGGCCAAATAGATAATAAAGACCCAGTTCATGAATACTACCGACTCGGAAAGAGGACAAAAGCAACAGGAAAAAAAGAGCTCAAATTGGACAAAATGTGCGTGCTATATTTTAAAAAAAGCCCGCAACGCCATCGTTGTCAGAGATCATTAAGGATGCCCTGTAGTTTTAATTGCATGCCAGTGACACAAATTTGATTTAACTGTTTGCTCTTATAGTCAATAAAAAAAGTCATAACTGCCATCAAATTTAAATTTAATTTATTTTCCACACACAGCCTTTTTCTGTTTTCCTTGGGTTGTATTTTTTTACCCCCTCTCTTTTATAACATTAACACTTTTTTTTCTTAAAAAATGTGTGAAAGATTAATTTGTAGAATGAGGGGATCTGTGGGTGCACTGTAGGGGACAGATGGAGTGGGTGGGACATGACAGTTTTCGTCTGTGGTATCATTTTGTTGTTGCTAGTGCAAGGGAGCACATAAAGCTACTGCTCCGGCAATTTTTTTCCTCTGTGTTACCCTCCCCCCTCAGGTGTGTCTGGAGTCCCTCATGCTGGTCTGGGACTCAGGACAAGGCAAGTACTACCTTCCAAAATCAGACGGCTATGAGCGTTGCTAGTCAGCCAAGAGTAATCTTAAAATTGCGTGTATATAGAATTCCAGCAGTCTTTTGTACAAAACTGAATGAAAGAGCATGCCCTTTCCTGGTATACCGACAATTCTGAAGGAAATTCGTGCTCCGTCCACTCTGAGATCCTGATCTGTAAGCCCCAGCATGTGAAACACTAGATGCATAAAGGGCATTTTTTATTTTAAAAAATATTTTGGTGTTATTTTGCTTTGTTCTGTAGCCTCCACCACTACCACCACTCAAAAAAGTCTATTTGCTTTTGAAGACAGTTTGCTTGTGTGTTGTTTTGGGGTTGTTGGGTTTTTTTTTTTTTAATAGTAAAAAATGATGATGTGCAAGTTTCAATTTCTGTCTTGGAACAGCCAAAATTTACACATAAGAGTGGTAGGAGTTTGCTGTTGTAAAGGTTGGTCTTGGAGAATAAAGCAATTACTGCTGGAAATCACTGTCATATGGCGCACACAGACATTCCGAGAAAAAAGTAAAACTTTGAGAAGGAGAAAAAGGGGAATTCAGGACAGCATGTGGGAGGGATGATGGGAGTTCTTTTTATGCACAAAGAAATCCATTAACAATATCTTTATCAGTTCCCTCTTCCTTGTTAAATCAATCCACTTGCAGAGCCGAGAATATGTGAACGTGACTGTAAATAAGTGAAGGGGGAGCAGGGGCGGTGGGGGCGGGGGAGCGGCAGGAGAGATCAGTGCCTCGGAGGGAGGCTAGTGGTTGATTCATAGCAAAACAAGAAGTGCCCAGGGAAAAATCCCAACCAGACCTTTGCTTCAGATGCTGTCAGTCAGAGCAAGGCCAGGTACTCCCACAAAGTCTGAAAGGGAGAATCTACTGCTCCTTCTTTTGAGTTCTCTAAAGTTACTATGATGTTTTAACCATGAGGCCAGAGTGTCCTTGTGGGTCAGTATGTGGTACTCAAGCTATTTCCAGGGTCTTGTGTTATTTTTCTGCGGAGACTGTGGATTTTGCCAAGGAGGGATTGTGTCTTTTTATCACAATGCTCAATATAGGGGTGTTGTCGTTAGGTGTTGTCGAGTATGACTCACAAGGATCCTATGAACGACAGACCTGAACCTGTCCTATTCTGTGCCATCTTTATCATCTGTCCATGACACACTCGAAGTCATCGCTGCAGTCATTTTGTCAATCTATCTTGTTGAGGATCTTCCTCTCTTTTGCTGACCCTCCATCTTTCCAAGTATGATGTCTCTTTCCAAGGAACAGCCTCTCCTAACAATATGCCCAGAGTATGTGAGCTGAAGCTTCAGTCTTGCCTCCAAAGAGAACCCTGGTGGAACGTTCTCCAAAGCATATCTATTTTATTTTTTTCAGAGTGTGGGATATTCAGTACTCTTCTCCACAACTCAAAGGTGTCATAGGGCTTCCCAAAGGTCCTCTGTTGGCATACCAGTGCTGAGCAGATCAAGTAGTGTTGTTGTCACTTTGACAACTCACAGCAATGAACACCAGATCTGAACCTTTCCCTATCCTGTGCCACCTTCATTCTCTTGACGGGCGTGAGCCCATTGATGTAGTCACTAGGAAGGGTATACGAGGGTGGCCACCACTCTGTCTCTTGTGCTATGTGTCCTGTGTGTGCTGGGAGCTGTGCTCCTGGTGTTTCAGATATCAGCAGGGTCACCCATGCTGGGCAAGTTTCACCAGAAAAAGGCCGGATGATTGACATCTGACAATTCACTAGTGAAAACCCTGTGGATTATAACAGATTGCTATCTGGTGTAGCATTGGAGGATGTGTCCCCTCCACTGGAAGGGATGACAAGCACATAGACCAACAGTCACAAAGATGCTGCAGGATGCTGTGCATGGGGCTGCCATTGGTCGGAGCCAATAACATGATGGGTCAGTGGGACAGCAAGGAAGGCAGATTGTCTGAACATAAAACATGGCCACAAGCCTTAGCTCTGACCATGATAAAAACAAATTGACTATAAAAAGTGTTACCTTCATTATAGCGCTAGGACAGGATTAAAAGATCGACTTTGTTAAGCAGGTAGATGGTACCTGGTGATGGGTTAACTTGCTCTATATTCCAAGGACTGCCCTAAGGCCTGACCTTTCTTATTCTGTACCATGAGAAGTTGTTGTTGTGTGCTCACAGTGGCTCTGTGTACAACTGCATTAAACGCCAACTGGTTGAGTGGCTGCCCTCGATTGGTTGTCGATTCACTGGCTGATTTCAGAAGTGGGCCACCCTGCTTTTCTTTCTAGTCTTGGTTTGAAAGCTCTGCTGCAACTTATTTGGTATCTTGTTGTTGTGTGCCATCAAGTTAGAACCAACTCATAGGTGACACTTCAGTGGGTTTTCAGAGGCTATCAATCAAGTGGGAGGAGATTGCCCATCTTTTTCCGATGCAGCTACTGGTCAACTTGAACCACATGCCTTTGGATTGACAGCACAAAGCCTTACCATTAGGCCATCAGAGCTCCCTCAGCATCTTAACAGCCCACAGTTTTGCTCTACTAATAGATGGGCAGTGACTGCACATGAAGTACATTGACCAGGTATTGAACCCAGGTGTTCTGGGTGGAAGAAGGCAGCATATTTATCCCTGAGTCAGCACTGTCCATAGTTTATTCATTATTGTGGGTAAACACAGAGAGTTGCAATGAATGTGGTTTGGTGACAAATGATGGATGGGATAGTAAAATTTTTAAAGCAAAATAATAATGTGACGTTCCACGGGGGAAGGTGTTAATGCCATAGGAAGTGGGAGGGGGTGGGAAGGGAATATGTTGTATATATTGCTGTTGTTAGGTGTCCTGAAATCAGTTCCAACTCAAAGTATACAACAGAAAAACACTTTGCTCAGTAGATAGAAGACACTGCCAGTCCCAAGTCATTGTTACAGCCACTCTAGCTTGTTTTATATGTGTAAAAAAACGGAAACTTTATGACAAGCTGTTTATCATGTATTGAACTTAAAGAGTTATCTATTGCATGTTTGTGATGGTTAATACTGTTTCCCCTCGACAAAGCCATGATTTTCAGTATTATATAATTATCCTCAATTCTGAATGTAAAGTGAATTTCCTTAAAGGTGTGGCTTGCATCCACCACCGATGGACATTCTGGAAAAACTTACTAGCTCTTGATCCTGCATCTGACTTGTTAACCTCTGACCTCCAGTTTTGAAAGCATGAACCAACAACCTGTCTTCTGACCTGCTGATGGTGAGTTTGGCAGCTCTGCAAACACATGGGAAGTCTGTGAGGAGGAGTCTCCAGCCTGACTTCTGACCTGTCTGACTTGAGACCTATTGAGGGGAACCAATTTCACAGCAGTGAGTTTTAATTTTGAGTTTGTAGTGAGAAAGATCAAACTCTTTACTGTTAACCAAAAGGTTAGCAGTTTGAGTCATTCTCTGGCTTTATCTTAAACTGCTCCCATAAAGATGACCATTGAGGAAAACCTGTGGGAGTGTCCTGCTCTGTTGCCTGGAGCTGCTATGTATGAGCTGGGAACCTCTTCCAGGACTCCCTGACACCCAACAAGAATATCAGAATGGCATTTCACACTTCTGATCTCACATGGGAATCCAAACCAAGTGCAGGAGACAAAGCTTAAACTAGAAAAAAAGGTTAGCTGTATTCCCAGGAAGAAGAGAAGAAACATCCATGTGAGATTTCTCTTACACAAGAAACACATGGGAAATGGTTTCCAATATCCATATTTTTAACTCTATTTGCTAAAGCAAGGAGCTCCTTTTCTTAAACAAGGAACACCTGCACGAGGATACAGCTCATTATGTGATGTCTTTTCCTTCTTCGCCTACTTTGATATTGAAACATCTGAGGCACAAACATTTCTGGTAACAGAAAGTGAACTCCCCAAAACGGCATGGCTTCAAGAACAATTTTAAGTAGTGTATCAGAACGATGGTTCTTTCGCTCCTGCTCCTTTTCCATTTGTTTCTTCCCCACCCGCTGAGATGAGCTGTGGTTTCCCAGATCCTATGAGGAGCAGCAAGAAGTGCTTCCACAGAGCTTTACGTTGCTGAGCAAACCATTTAAAAATTCATTTAAGTGGTGGCCAGGGAGTCTGCTGCTGGAGACAAGAGTGAATCATTGAGAAAGCATGCTCTTCACGTCTTCTTACAACACTATATTGTGTATTTCATAGGCTGTTGTGATTTTGAGCTATTTGATACCTGTGCAATAAAAAAAGATCATCTAAGATGTTTTAGTGAGATTATTGTTACTGTTGTAGACATTCTAAAAACATGTAGACACATTTATATGTAAAGGAGCTCTGATGTCATAGTATACACATAGAAATACATGCTTTTATGTATTTTTTTCTTTTAAAAATCCTTCATGATGGTTTTATTGAACCAATGCTTCTCCCATTCTGTAATTATTTTTTCTTTTTTTGTATTTAAAAAAATTTATTTTATTAATTTTAATGAATATTTATAGAGATTCTGGATTTCCATTCATTCATTGTTGCACTTTTCTCCCTGCCCAGCCCTCCACCCCCCCACTCAGTTCGCATCTGTCTTTGAAAAGTAAAAGAAAAATTCTTTCTTTGGTATACAATCCCCCCACACTCCTCCCACTGCCCCAAGTACACTCCACTATGTAACCTTAATTCTGGACTCTTGTGATAACCATAATACCCTATCATATATCACTTTTAAATTATTCTCTCCCTCATCTGTTTCAATGGAGTATACATAATTTATCCAGTTTTTCTCAGTCTTACCCTAACCTTGATGTCAGTCCCATCCTACAGTAGTGGCACCATGCAGTATTTGTTTGTGACAGATATTTCACTCAGCATAACGTCCTCGAGGGTCACCCATTTTGAATAATATTGCATGAGTTCCTTGTTTTTCAATGCAGCGTAGTATTCCCTTGTGTGAATATACCACAGCTTCTCTACCCATTCGTTTGTTGATGGGCACTTGAGTTGTTTCTAACTCCTTGGTATTGTGAACAAAGCTGCCATAAACATGGGTGTGCATATATCTGCTTGGGTGACAGTTTTGGTCTCTTTGAGATGTATTCCCAGTATTGGGATTGGTGGGTCAAATGGTATCTCTATTTGCAACTTTTTGAGAAAGTGTCACACCGCCTTCCATAGTGGTTTCACCATTTTACACTTCCACCAACAGTGAATAAGGGTTCCAGTTCCTCCACAACCTTGCCAGCATTTGTTGCTTGCTGTTCTGTTAAGTTTTGCTATTCTGACTGGGGTCAGACGATATCTCATAGTTGTTGGTTTGCATCTCTCTTAGAGGTAGGGATTTTGAACATTTCTTCATGTGCTTGTTGGCCATCTGAATGTCTTCTTTGGTAAAGTGCCATTCTGTGTAATTGTTAAAGACAATCCATTTGAAGGAACCTGGTTAGGAGAAAAGATACTAGATTCAAGAGGATTAAAGATTTGGTTTTAGTTTATTCATTTATAAATGTGCCATTGGAGCAGTCATTACCTGTTACAATCTGTCTTCATCTTTTTGCATTTTTAGGAATGTTTTACAATTTATGTTTTCAGGACCATACAGAAAATGTTACTGTTAACTTCTTTTGATGGTTTGATTTTGAAATGCAGTTATTTCAAACATAATATGCAACAGTTAAAATGTAGATAATTTGCCCGTTTCTTGGGTGAAACAAAGCAAGATTTTTTTTTATTGTTTTCATTCATGTACACTGTGTTTTATACAATCTTTCATTTACTTGTGTTGCATACAGTCATTCATATACACTGTATTTTATTCAAACAATCATAATTGTTTGGATATATGCCTATTATCATCCCATGTCTGTCTCTTCAAGTCTCCATGGAATCTTTCTGCCCACTAAATTCTGCTATCCTGGTAATCTCTGCCTTTCTCCTTTTTCAGCCTCATTCCTTCCATCTCCTTTCCCTTTTGGACATTTACACACACCTAAATAATTATCCTTACATTTTTTTTACTGTCATGGTTTTATGCCTCTTACTAGTCTGAGTTAAGTCACTTAGCCTAATGCTCTCTAGACTCTCCCATGTTATATAGTATTTTTATGAAATCGTTGTTGTAAAGCAAGAACAGATATTGGATGTTTTCCAACAGGGTTTGTATATTTTCACTTGCTCACTGGAAACACAAAAGTGAATTTAGAATTTATGTGTTAACTATGGAAATCTGAAGGAGCTATGTTCACAGAGTATAAAAGAAGAAACTACAGCAACTGGTTTTCATAAAATTGAGAAAAATGTTGGTTTAAAAATGGAAAACTTTCCATTACTCTGTACGTTTCAAAGAAGTCTTATTTAGAATGACTGGAGCCACATATGTAAGACACAATGAAAAGTTTTTGTGGATCATGAATGATCAATTACCAAGACCCCATGGACCTGGGAGAAGAGGAGACGTGACAGAGGAAACAAGACTTTGGGTGAGCTGCACATGAACTTCAGCAAGCAAAGAGAAGACATCGTAGAATTTTCCAGTAGGAAGCATGTTGGGACAGGTGGGGCTTCAGCGTCCCTAGCTGAGCAAGGTCTCCAATAGAGAACGGAGTGATTCTTCTGCCATAGCTGGATGGGTCACGGTTAGCCTGGCTGCCTACAGAAAGGCTGGGGTTCACATCTCTCCAGAGGCATCTTTGAAGAAGTCCTGGAAGTCCAGTTCAGAAAAACGCACCACTGAGAGAAAGCCCCATGCAGTACAGCCCTGCTCTGACCCACGGCAACTGATCCCTCATCTCCCACAAGGCTGGCTGTCTCCAAAGAGCTTGCCTGAGTGTGGTGACTTAGGGTAGACTCAGCGATTTCCCAGCCCCTGGCCATGGCTTTTAGCTACGGGAACACCATCAGGAATTCTTCACCCTTCCAGTACTTTCCAGGGTGCAGCCAGTACTGGGCTTACCCCTTCATCCCCTGAAACCTTTCTTGCATGCTTAGAGCTCTGAGCGTGGGACAGTCTTCCTCAGAATGACCCTGTGGCTCTTCCCAAGTACAGTTCCCACCTCAGACTCTGAGGATAGCACCTTGATCCTTGAGCAAAAAGTAGGGATATGGACCTGTTGAATCTGTTACTCACCGAATATCCAGTACACTGTCCTAGCTTACCTCTGGAATAATGACTCAACTCCAAATGCAGCCTTGGAAGAGTGTTGTTGTTGAATACTGTTGAATCGGAGCCAATAACCCATACCTGACCCTCCAGTGGGTTTTCCAAGATAATAAATTGCACAGGAGGAGATTGCTCCTGGTGGATTTGAACTGAATACCTTTGCTTTGGCAGTAACAGTTCCTTACCACTAAGCCACTCGAGCTCACTAATCTGATATAAGAGGACTAAATCTGTATCCTTGCTTCCCGTGATCATGTGATCCTGAGTAAAATATGTAACCTCACTACAGCCTCTGTTCTCATGCTAACAGGCAGGGAATCATCCAGGCATCTTTATATCCTATTGTATTGAATTGTATTGTATTGCCGAGAGAGGCTATTCTGTGGAGAAGGACATCATGCTTGGAAAAATATAGGGTAAGTGAAAGACAGGAAGACCTTTGAGGAGATGGATTGTGATGGCAGCAATGGGCTCGAGAGTGTCAGAGGTGGTGAGGGTGGCACAGGGTAGGACAAGGTTCAGGTCTGTTCACAGGGTCACTATGAGTCATTCTTAACTTGACTGCAGCAGTTGTACAAGCACAACAGCACTGTATTAAACAAAGAGCTCTAGGGGGTCCAGGGAGTTCTGGTGGCCTAGTCCATAGAGAGTTGACCTGCTAACTGAAAGTTGATGCCTCTCTGGAAGTTCAAAGCCACCAGCCACTCCAAAGGAGAAAGATGGGCAGTCTCCTTCCATGTGATTTGCAGTCTCCGAAGGGCTAGCATGAGTTGTTAGCCTGAGGTGGTTCCAACTCCATGGCAGTGGGTTTGAATTTTATTGGGGTGGGGCACCTAGTGATTCAGGGAAAAAGCACTTAGATGCTAAGCAGAATGCCAGTGATGTAAACCCACCAGCTGCTCCTCCAAAGAAAAATGTGATAGCCTGCTTCCGTAAAGATATATGCTGTTGTTGTGTACTACAGAGTCAGAACCGACTCATAGCTGACCCTCCAGTGGGTTTTCAGGGTCAGTTAATCACATGGGAGGACACTGCCCATCTTTCTCCTGCAGAGGACTTGGTGTCCTTGAACCATGAATCTTTGAGATTGCAGTGCAGCTTCTTGCCTCTCGGCCCCCAGAGCTCCAGAGAAGATATCTTGCTTCGTGTAAATAGAACCATGTATATAGGAAAGTAAATGGGGTAAAGTTATGAAAATGTCTTCACCATCACCAAACATCTAGGAGGAATATTCTGAGAATACGGAAATTTGGAGCCTACAATTCTAGTTTCAGGAGAACATTAACATCACTTGACGTAACATAGTCCACGAAGTCTATGTTCTACATCCTATTTTGGTAAGGAGTGACTGGGATCTTAAAAGCTTTTAGGTGTCCATAGAAGGTCCAACGCTATGGCTCTCCCTATTTAAAGCAAAGAAAAGTGAGGACAACCAAGGACTATTAGTCCAAAAGAGAGCCCTGGTGGACTAGTGGTAAGAAGCTGTGCTGCAATCTTGACTCTACCATCTGTTCCATGAGAGAAAGACGGACAATCTCCTCCTTCGCAATTTACAGCCTCAGAAAACCTACAGGCGAGCAGGTTATGGGTCAGTTCCAACTCAACTGGATATGACAACATCAGCTCAGAAGACTAGCAAACCACATGAATCTCACATCTCCACAATCCTGAGGCCAGAAGAATAAGATGGAGCCCTGTTACCACTGCAGGTGATTCAGAAAGAAATCGTAATAAAAGGTCCAGACAGAATGGGAGAAAAATGTGGGGAGAATTTGAAATAATAATACCGCTTTTATAAGATTAATGCTCTAATAGCGACTTTTGGAGCCACTAGCATGCTGGCTAAGTCACCCTTCAAGTCTGGAACGGAATGCATCGCTGGGACTCCATTTCCAGCCAAAACAACAGACAGGCTCTGAGTGGATTGGTGGCACCAGAGAGGAACACACACCTCTTAGAATAACCAGCCATGAAAGACTGAGGGGACAGAGTCTGACCAGGGATAAAGCACAGAAGGCTGGAAGGGGTAGGAGAGAAAGGCAAATAGAAACAGGAAACACAATGAGGGAAAAGGAAGAGTACTGTTAACTATGAGGATTGGAATCAAGGTCCTAAAACATAACGTGTACAAATTGCGGGCAAATGATAGAAAACCAATCTGTTCTGCAAACGCTCACTCAAATCACAATAAACTAAAGGGCGGAGGGCGGAAAGGATTTTCAGCTTGTCGTAGTTCTACTCTGTCCTTTACTTACTATTATTGTTGTGTGCTTTCTTGTCACAACCACCCCATTGCTGACCTCCTGTTGGGTTTTCAGAGGCAGCTGGTCATTCGGGAGGAGAGTGCCTATTCTTCTCCCATAGTGTGACTACTAGTGGATTCGAACCATGTGCCTTTGTGATTGCAGCACAGCTTCTTAGCACTAGGCCACTGGTCACTACCAATGGGATTGAACTTGACTGCAGCAGATTCGGATTGAGTTTATTATCTTCAACATCTACAATGAATCTAATCCCTAACTATCTGGATTAAGTTCCTGTGAACATATAAACACTGGAAAGAAAATTCAATACTTGCAGGTGGACTGTTAACAATTAAAAAAGTTTCGCTGACTACCTAGATCTTTACCATAACACCATTAAAATAGTTAGCATGTTTATTAGTAAATAAGAATCTAGAGTTAAAATTTACACTCATTGCTACTGGGTCAGATCTGACTCAAAGCTGACCCCCTCAGTGGGTTTCTGAAGCTGTAAATCACGCTGGAGGAAATTATCCATTTTTCTCCCTTAGAGATTCAAACTGGTGGATTTGAACTGCCAGAGAGTTTGAGTTAACAGCACAATTCACAAGGACTACATCAGAACAGAGCTCTGGTGGCTTAGTGGCAAGGAGCTGTACTGCCATCTCAAAGGTACAGGGTTCAAATCTACCAGCCATTCCATGGAAGCAATCTCCTCCTGTATGATATACTGCCTCTGAACACCTACTGGAGGGTCGATTCTGATTCAATGGTACGTAACAACAGCATGCCAGAGTGGAATATGATTTTCCCCCCTTCATTTAGAATAGTCCAGAAAGTAAATCATATCTCCCCTGAAGAATAGTCTGGTCTATAACCAAAGATACTTTCTGACAAACAAGAGACCAGTCAAACTCTGAATGCTGGATGGCAGTCAGGAGACTCAGGTAACTTGGAAATGGGATTGTTCCCATCATCATTACTCAGGTTTCTCTTATTATTATTACAAGTGCTTTGATAAACAGCAGACAGAAAGAAAAAGGAGACCGCGTGGGGTGAATGTTGGGTTTAGCCTGCTGTCTTTTTGAAATACCGACTTGTACCTGTTCTCTGTCTTGATATGAATCAATTAAACTTGCCCAGTCTTCTTAGCCAGCTCCCCTTATCTCAGCAACAGGTAGTTTACAGACAGCCCATCTAAAATTGCTCATTACTTTTTAATACACACTAACCTGTTATTAAAAACTAATGTTTTTCATCAGGTTTTTCCTGCATCTAAATGAAGTGTTCTCTGTACTAAAAACACACTGCAGGGAAAAATATCAGTAAATACTAAAGTGTTAACCCCAAGGGGGCAGCCTGTACACAGACGAAAATATGACCATGGGCACACACAGCTTTTGAAACGTGACAGCAGGCCTAGCTCAGAACTACAAACCCCACATGAAAACGTCACCTCAAATACAAATTCACAGGTAAACCCAGAAAAGCCTGTATCTTCCACCACAGCATGAGATAAACAGTGCACACACCTTGGCATGCTTTTGTTAAATTAACTACCATTTAATTTAAATTAACAAAATTAACTGTTAAATTAACTGTGCTTACTTAATAAAATGTATCAAAAACTTTGCTACCAGATGTGAAGGCAGGGAGAGAGGGAAAAGAAAAAGATTTTGTTTTTAGGAGTTTGGCCAAAGACCATTTCCTTGTTCATAAGAGCGTGAACTCAGAAAGCCAAAGCTAAAATATCAAGATAGGCCATCATCTAGCCAATGGCCACAGGGCGAGACCACCTCACAAAGGGAGTGCCATTGACCATACAGGGACCAAGATGAAAGACAATGTGTGGTTAACACAAGCCCATTACAATTATGAGGAAAACAACCAGGAACACGCATACTGGTGGAGATCAGGGTGCTTCATACGTAAAGAGTGGTTTAGGGATTGGTTTAGCTAGAGATCTGACCAAGAGGTTTGATTTATACAATTTATCTGAAGCCTAATTTGCTTCTTAGCAAATTAGAGAAACCAGTAAGGGACAAATATTAGCAGCAATTAGTTCTAAAATGGAAATGCCACTTGCCTGGTTCTTATTGTTTCTGTCTGTCAGTATGTCATGCAGTGGTAGTTTCAGGCTGCTGTGATGTTAAGAAGTGAGGCCACTCGTATTTTAAATGCCAGTAGGGTCAACCATGTTGGAACACTTTAGCTACTAAGCTTCTCAGCTAAGACGGGAAGGAAAGATCTATTTTGCTGAAACACTCATAGATCACAACAGAATGTGGTCCAAGTGGCTTTCCTTGGACATGTCATCAAGAGGGATCTATCACCAAAGGAGAATGTCCTATTGGAAGCAGAGAGCCAGTGGGGATGAGTTTAAGGGAGGCGGGCCAGCAAATAAAGGAATCTGAATACCCAGCTATCATGAAGACAACAACAGACATTTGTTCTGTCTCGTGTGGAAGCTAATAACAACAATAAAAAAAAGATGAATTGCATTAGGTATGCTTTCAGGGACTTCTGCAGAGTGCGGGGAGCAGCAATGTCAGTCTAGAGACTAAGGTGTGCCTGATCCAGACTATGGTCTTTGCAATTACTTGCTACATGTCAGAGAGCTGGACAATGATTAAGAATGACAGAAGAAGACTCAATGCCTTTGAGCTGTGATGTTGGCAAAGAGTATTGAATATACTGTGGACTGCCAAGAGAACAAAGAGGTCTATCCTGGAGAGGGTGAAAAGAGGCTGCTCTTTGGAGGCGAGGATTTTGAAGCTCCATCTGACATACGCTGGGCATGCTGCCAGGAGGGACCAGTCCTTGAAGAAGAACATCATGCTTGGAAGGGTGGAGGGACAACACTGGACAGGAAAATCCTGGATGAGATGGATTGACACAGTGACTGGGGTCATCAGTTGCTGAGTCACAGGCGACTCAACAGCACATAACAACAATAGCAACAAAACAGAGAGATCAGAAACACTTCCTGATTGGCCAGCTTCTGATTTTGCATACCCACTCAAAATTATGGCTTATGAAACACACATTTTCTATTTTGCAATTGTCTTCCTTTCAGCCATATTCTGTTCCTCATGGTGTTTTAGTGGCAAGGAATTGCATTGCTAATGCAAAAGTACACGGTTCTAATCCCCCCGCAGCACCATAGAGGAAATATGGGCAATCTTCGTCCATGCTATTCAACTTGACAATACACAACAACATAAAAAGAATTAGATGTTCATTAATAACTAATCTTTTATTTTTAAGTTATTTGATATGTTCAAAGGGAGCTCTGGTGGCCTAGTGGTCAGGAGCTGTGTTGTCAGCCAAAAGGTGGATGGTTTGGACCCACCAAGTGCTCGAGGGAGAAAGATGGGCAGTCTCCTCCCTTGTGATTTACTGCCTTTGGAAACCTGCTGGAGGATTAGCTATGTGTCAGTTCTAACTCAACAGCAATGAGTTGGAAGTTTTGCATTTTTATGTTCAAAGTTATATAATATTGTGAACAATGATAGTCAGGTGGCCTAGTGATAAAAAACTGCACTACAATATCAAAGGCATGCAATTAGAATCCATCAGCTGTTCCACAGAAGAAAGAAGGATGGACAATCCTCAGTGTAATTTACTGTCCCTGAAAACCTGCTGGAGGGTCAGCTATGGGTCAGTTCTGACATGGCTCAATGGTACGCACCACCACCAACATAGACTTTCCAAGGCAGCTAAAATGTAAAAGCCCTTGGTTTGTGGGTGGGAGGCTGAAGTCTACAGAGGAGCTTGGTTCCAGTTTAATTCTTTTCATAAATTCAAATCCATTTGAGTTTCTTTCTGACTATTAAAAATCAATGGAGTAGTTTGTGGGGAATTGTGCCGTTAACCCAAAGGCTAAACTTCTCTGGTGGATGAAACCCCCTGAGAGCTCTACAGGAAGAAGACAAACTCCTCCTGAGACATTACAGCCTCAGAAACACAATGGAAGGTCAGCTAAGACTCTGATCTAGCTTCATGGCAATGCGAAAGAGGGATGGCTGTGCTTAGCAAGCCTGAGGAAAGACAGTTTGCCCTGAGGAAGTCACTGAAGGTAGATTACCATTGCCAGCCTGGTGAACTCTTTCAACCCACAGAGTGTGCTCATCACATTCTCGGTCCTTTACCCACCTCTGTTGTCCTGCCCTTGACAGAGATGGACTGTAACTGCCAGCTACCACTGGGGACAATACCTTTTTGTTTTTCAGATTGTGTGAATGAAAGACAATTCCTTCAGCATCATGCTGGTAGTTTCCCTCATTCCATGTTGATTCTGCCTGTCATGCTCTTGTCCTCTTCATGTCTCATTCATAGAGTCTCTACAGAATGTGTTTGAATCTGGGATATGGTTCTTCCCACACAGAAGTACTCAGCTATACCTTTCTCCCTCACTGACCTTTGGGGTCAAGCAGGTGAGCACTGGGCTTGCCTCTCAGAGCTTGCCCTGTAAAGGGTCCAGCCTAGAGAATTCTATGGGGCAGTTCTGTTCTGTCATAAAGGTTTATGAGTCTAAGTTGACTCCACAGCACCTAATAATGCCCCCACAGTTGCCACCAAAAAGCAATGGATATGAAGCTGCTGGGAAAACGCTAATCCTACAACCTCTCAGAGATTTTGGCTCAGACGATTATGGTATACCTCTCAAATATGGTAAAAATGTGCATGAGGCTCCTAGATAAGGTGGTTGTTGCTATGCACTGTCAAGTCTGGACCAACTTACTGCTTTTAGATCTCTGCTTTTAAGAACTTTTCATTCATCCTTTTCCTTCAGCATTTCCCCCCTT
>NW_006399969.1:1271746-1275917 GCF_000299155.1 Elephantulus edwardii
CAACAACAACAACAACAACAGTTTTTAAATTCAGGTGGGATAAACATAAGGTCATATTTTGGTTCCTAAGGATTTGTTTTCATTGTCTTTAATTTCACTTTGAACTTGCATAAGAGTGGTCTGTTTCACAGCTAGCTCTGGGCCTTCTTTTGAGTTCTTGTACTTCCTTATCTGTACTATCAATTCTTTCTTCTGCCTTTTGCATTTTCTTCCATAGTTGTTCAAGTTGCTCCTCATCAATATATTTCTTCTGGACTGTTGTCTCTGGGGTATTTGCTTTCTTAACTGTTTCTTTTATTATTTGTGTCTTCTTCTGTAGCTGTTTAAATAACTCCGCATCCGCATATTTTTTCTGCTTCTCTCTATCTGGTGTATTCATTTGGGTCTGCTTTTGTAGGAGCAGGGTTATTTTGTTTTTTTCATGCTTACTGATGCAGACTGCTGCTTTCTTTACATTATCTGAGTCTTTTTCTTGGTAGATGTTAGGTTGTTGTAACTATATAGTGACCCACAGTATGGCAATGTTTTGTAAAGGACCAATATATTTGTGCTCCCTTCTTGGCCCAAGATCCGCAGGGCCCTGGGCATTGTTTTGACTATTGATATTGAGCTTCTCCATCAACTTTTTCCACAGATGTAGTCAATCCGATTACCTGATATCAGGTAAGGTCCAGGTAGATAGTCAAGAAATCAAAAGACACATTGCAGTGGGAAAATGTGCTGTCAAAAGCCTCTCGAAGTGCTAAAGAACCAGGATGCAAGTTTAAAGGTTAAAGTGCACCTAATCCAAGCCATCTGTTCAACACCAACTCGTAGTAACCCTGCACGACTGAGTACATGGCGTTTTCAAAGCTGTAAATCTACACAGGAGCAAACTGCCAGATTTTTCTCCTGTGGCAAGGATAATGGTTTCAAATGCAGACCTTTGGTTGGCTGCCAAACACTTTAATCACAGAGCTACGGGAGCTCCATTTCTGTTTAGTCTACTTCTATTTACTTCCTTAAAAGTAAATTAGATGCTTAGGATAACTATTTTTTAAAAGGTAAATTAAATATTAAATAGAAATTTGTTTTTTCTCCTGATACAGAAATTATTGTTAGGGGGCATCAAGTGGATTTCAACATGTTAAAATTTCTAACCTTTGTAATTGGAAATTGGGGTTTTTTTCTTGCTTTAAATGATTTTAAGAGAAATTACCCAAGGCAGATTGGCTTTCCAGCCTGCCATTCACAGGTGTTTTGTTTTTAACATTAATTACAATACCACAATGTGAACTAACCACTTCCCACTTGCTCCCTGTAGTTCTAGTTTCCATGACTCCTACTATCCTACCCAACATCCTTCTTTGGACAAATGCTGCCCTTTTAAACTTCTGCGGTTGGTTATTCTAAGGAGTGAGCACTTGTCTAATGTCATCATCCATCTTATTGTTGGGTTGAAAATTGTGTTTGGGGGGGAGTATTCATTTTAGGTTCAAAGTCTGACTCTGGACAGTCGTGTCATGGACCCCACTAGTCTCTATCAGACCAGTAAGCCTGCTCATTCCTACGTCTTGGCGTTGTCTTCCACATTTGGCACCATTCTATCCAGGATCTTCTTTTCTGGCCCCTTTTAGTGTGGTCAGCAGTGGTGGCTGGGCACCATCTAGTTCTTCCTGTTTCAGTGTCATGAAAATTGAAGTTCAAATGGTCCATTAGTCCTTTGAACTAATTGTTTCAATGTATCTTTGTTCTTTTCCCCTTTTCTTTTCTCTAGATGGAGAAAGATCAGTATTTTCACCTTAGATAGCTGCTCACAAGCTTTTAAAACCTCGGCTTGTTACTCATCAAAGTAGAGTGCAAAACATGGTTTCTAGGGACTATGTTATGCCAGTTGACCTTCATGTCCCCTGACACAATAGGACCAGTCATTCCCTCAGGATGTGTGACTAAGAAGTTTATATACCCTTCTGCATTCAAAAGTGATCGTGGGCTGCCTGTGCCTTGGTCATTGATAGTGCAGGGATAGGGAGCACCAAAAGCCATTTTCCTATTTTTGAGGGTCTACTTCATCCCTTCTAATCCCTGGAGCATTCACACACATCTGCTTTAAAAAAAAGAAGAAGAAAATGTTTATATACCTTTGACCCTTGTTGTCTCTGTTATTACATGTGTATATTAATAGCATATACTAATGTGAATGTAGAATTTTCATCTGAAAAACTTGTGTATGGTAATGGACATAGTCTTTTTCATTAATTCACATTTGTTTGTCTTACCTGTCTGCATTATGCAGCCATGCTTGCTAAAAGAGAGGAAGACTTGAAACACTTGGGAGAGAAGAGCAAAGACTACAGTTTTTAATATGGGTTACATCTCAGCATCAAGAAAATAATCCTCACCATTGAGCTGATAGGCAACATCAAGATGGATGGAGGAAAGATTGAAATTACCAAAGACTTCTTCTTACGTGAATCCACAATCAACCCCTCTTTACATCAGCAGCCAAGAATCCAAAAGAACATATTGCATTGGTAAAGCCTGCTGCCAGGAACCTCTTCAAAGTATTGAGGAGCAATGATGTCAGTCTGAAGACTAAGGTGAGTCTGAGTCAATTCATAGTCTGATTATTCATTTGCTATGCATCTGAGAGCTGGACAGTGAAAAAGGATGACAGAAGAAGAATTGATGCCTTTGAGTTGTGGTGCTGGAGAATTGTATTTAATATGCCATGGACTGCCAAAAGAATATACATCTTACAGAAGGTGCACCCAGGGTGCTCTTTAGTGAGAAAGATAATAAAACTTACACCCTGCTAAGTTGGTTAATTAGATCTGATAATTTTCTTGCTGAATCTTTGAGATTTTCTATATTTAAGATCATATTAACTGAAAAATAGAGATAGTTTTACTTCCTTTTTTCCAATTTGGATACTTTTTATTTTCTTATTGTTTTTGGCTTAGACTTCCAATACAATGTTGAATAGGAGTGGTGATAAACCTTACCAGGTTCCCATTCACAAAGGGAATGCCTTCAATCTCTCTCCATTGACATTAATGTTAGCCATTAATTTTACATATATGTGCTTTTAATTATGTTGGAGAATTTCCTTTCTATTTCCATTTTGTTGAATATTTTTGTCAGGAAGTGGCAACAACTTCATTTTACTTGAATGCACAATCAACATCCTTGATTCCAGCAGTCAGGAAATCAGGAAACATTGCATTGGGGAATTCTGCTTGGAGGGACATCTCCAAATTATTAAGGAGCAATGATGTCATTTGGATAACTAGGATGTGCCTGATCGACTCCATTTTCTTTTCAATCACTCGCTATGCATTTGAGAGATAAACAAAGAATTAGAATTAATTAAAAGAAGAATTAATGATTCTGACCTCTGATGTTGGAGAAGAGTACTGAATATCCATCCCATGGACTGACAAAAAACCAAACATATGTCTTGGAGAAAGTGCAACCAGAGTGCTCCTTGGAATAAGGTTGACAAAGCTTTGCATGTTGTTTGTTCGGAGAGGGTATTCCTTGGACAGGGACATCTTGCTTAGAAAGGTGAAGAGTCAGTGAAAGGGAGGAAGACCCTCAACCAGATAGATTGACACAGTAACTGCTGCGATGGGCTCGAGTGTGTCAGAAATGACGAGAATGGCACAGGATAGGCTAGTTCAGGTGTATTGTTCATAGGGTTGCTGTGACTCATACTGGTTTTAAGACTCCTAACAACAACAGCAATCTCTGTTAAGGGTTTGTGTGTGTGTGTGTGTGTGTGTGTGTGTGTGTGTGTGTGTGTTTAAAAAAGTTATCCCATCTGAATTTCAGAACTATCTCAGGAACAGATCTGAGGCCTTGAACACTAATAAGCGAAGACCAGATAAGTTGTGGGAGGATGTCAAAGGTATCATCCAGGAAGAATGCAAACAGTCATTACAAAGACAGAAGAGGAAGAGAAGACCAAAGTGGATGTCAGAAGAAACTCTGAATATTGCACTGGAACGCAGAGAAACCAAAGCACAAGAAAGAATTCAAGATACTAAAGAGCTGAACAGAAGATTCCAAAAAGCAGCACAAAGCAAAATATTACAAGGAAATTTGTGAGGAGCTAGAGTCGGAAAATCAAAAGGGCCAAACTCGTTCAGCATTTCTTAAGCTCAAGGAACTGAAGAACAAATTCAAACCT
>NW_006399969.1:1277505-1288445 GCF_000299155.1 Elephantulus edwardii
TTTAAGGCTGTTGTACGTAGGATCGCTATGAGTAGCAAGCGACTCAACTGCACATAGCAACAACAACAACAACTGGTAGATTAGAGATAAGGAATCTCACTGCCAATGTAGAGGTTTGCAGCTTGACTCTATCAGCTGCTCTGTAGGAGAAACATGGTCTGTCTCCTCCCAGGAATTGACTGCCTTCGAAAACCTGCTGAGGATCAGCTATGGCTAAGCTCCAACTCAAAGTACACGACAATAACGGCTTTTTTTACTAGGCAGTGTATATTTAAAAATTATTCGTTTCCTGTATGTTTTCAAACTTGTTGGAGTTTCATTCTTCATAGTGCAACAGATAGTAAAGCAATTTTTAAAAACACCCCAATATTGAACATTTCTTTAATATTTTAAAAAGAAGTGTCTTCTCGGTCTAAGAGGACAGTTTAGAAGAAAACCTCTTTAACAAGTTTAAATCTTTTTAGTTCACCCTCATCCTGAAATCTATAGCTGAATATCACTTCCTTCTATTAACATATTAAGATCTTCTGATCTTGTAGCAAGGACAGTCTTTTCATGCAATGAGAAGGAACATTTAAACTGCTTCACACTTTCAACTGAGTTACTGTTAGTTTTGCCCTGAATCACAGACTTTCTTATTTCTTTATCTCTTTTCTATCTTATTTTCCCTTGAGATTGTTTGGATCATGAAGGCCAGCATTCAGGTAACACAGGCACCACAAGACCCAAGAACTCTCTCTAAATAAGTTTTCTAGGCACCTCCAAGGGAGCTCTGGTGGCTGCACTGCGATCCCAAAGACACATGGTTCAAACCCATCATCTGCTCCAAAAGAAAATGATAGGCAGTCTTCTCCCATGGGATTTACTGTTTCTGAAAATCCCTTGAAGCATCAGCTACAAGTCAGTTCCAGCACAGCACAAAACAACAGGCACCTTTAGGTGTTCCCTCATTATTGTTGTTATTGTGTGCTGTCGAGTCAATTGTGACTAATAGCAATTCTATGCTCAATAATTCTGAACCCTGCCTTACCCTAAGCCAAGCTTATTGTCTCTGACACACCTACCCTCATTATCCCAGTTACTTTATTGATCCATCTCATCCAGGGTCTTCCTCTCTTGCTCTGTCCCTCCACCCTTCAAAGCATGATATCCTTCTTCAAGAAGTGATTCCTCCTGGCAACATACCCAAAATATGTCAGATGGAGCTTCAAAATCCTAGCCTCCAAGGAGCAGTTGGTTTCACCCTCACCAGGACAGACCTGTTTGTTCTTTTGACAATTCATGGTATGTTCAATGCTCTTCTCCAGCACCACAACTTGAAGGCCTTGATCCTTCTTCTGTCTTCCTTAGTCATTGTCCAGCTCTCTGATGGTTAGCAAGTAATTGTGAAGACCATGGCCTGGATCAGGCACACTTCCGTTTCTAGACTGACATCATTGATCGTTAGTATTCTGGAGAGGTCCCTGACAGGAGATTTCCCTAACTCAATTTGTCTTTTGATTTCCTGACTGCTGGTGCCAAGAGTGTTGACTGTGGATCTGAGCAAGCGTAAATTGTTAACAATCTCAATCTCTTCATTGTCTATCATGATGCTGTCAATCAGCCCAGTGGTGAGAATTTTTATTATCTTCATGTTGATCTTCAATCTACATTGAAGACTGCAGTCCTTGACCTTCTTCAGAAAATGCTTCAAGTCCTTCTTAGAAGCAACTTTTAATTCTGCTAAAAGCTTTCAGGTGTCATGCAAGTGACTTCTGTATGACCTTCCAGAAAGCAGTCATCTAAAAAAGGCATGCTCCATGATGACCAAGAGCCTAACACCCCCACACACACACACACACAAACATACACGTGTTTCTAAAATGGACAGAACTCTGCATACCCAGGACCATCTTAATCATCTTCGCATGCTCCCCGCAAGACCCAGAAAACAGTCACTTTAAAAGAATAACAACTGAGCATCTGTTTATTTATCCTAATCCCTCCCATGTGAGTCAATCCCAGATGCTTCCTTATTTCGTCCATGAATAAACGTGAGGTCTGGTTCCTTCTGATAGTTGCTATGGATTTATCTGAACCTTTGCCATATCCTGTGCCATCCTCCTCATCTCTAATATACTCAAGCCTATTGTTACAATCAATGAATTTGTGACTGTCTTCTTCTGTTTTGCTGATCCCCCACTTTTTCAAGTATGATTTTTTTCCCAAGGACTGATCCCTCCTTTGAGAAGAATAGGGATCCCAGAAGACTTAATTGTGCTTTCGTGAAACTTAAACCTAGACCAAGAAGTTGTTTTCTGAACACAGCAAATGAACACTTGAAGGCTTAAAATCAAGACTGGTGGCTGTCTTTTCTCCATACCTATTCAATCCACGTGCTGCACAAATCATTAGAGAAGCTAGACATTATGAAGAAGAATGTGGCATCAGGATCAGAGGAAGACTCTTCAACAATCTTTATTATGCAGATAGTACAACTTTGCTGAAAATGAGGATAATTCGAATCAATTGCTACAGAAAATCACAGACTATAGTCTTCAATATGGATTATATCTCAACATCAAGAAAATAAAGGTCCTTACCATTGTGTCAATAGGCAACATCATGTTAGATGGACAAAAGATTGAAGTTATCAACTATTTCACTTGCTTAGATCCACAATTAACAATGCTTTGGTTCCAGCAGCCAAGAAATAGATTGGGAAAATCTGCTGTCAATTACTTCTCAAGATGCTCAGCAGCAATAATGTCAGTTTAAAGACTAAGGTTTGCCTAATTTAAACTGGCATTTTCAATTGTTTCCTATATATCTGAAAGTTGGACATAATGAATAAGGATGGCAGAAAAAAGTCTTGATGCCTTTTAGTTGTGGTGGTGGAGTATTGAATATCCCATGAAACACCAAAAGAATAAATAAGTTTATCTTGGAGGAAGTGCAACCAGAGTGCTCCTTAGAGGCAAGGATGGTGAGACTTTGTCTCACATACCTTGGGTATGTGGTGAGGATGGGCCAATCCTTTTGATAGGTTAACTCTTAAAACTCAACCCTTTCTCAAAACAACTATGAGATATCATCTCATCCCAATAAGAATAGCAAAATTTAACAGAACAGCAAACATCAAATGCTGATGAGGTTGTGGAGAAACTAGAACCCTTATTCACTGTTGGTGGGAGTGTAAAATGGTGCAACCACTATGGAAGGCTGTATGACGCTTTCTCAAAAAGTTGCAAATAGAAATACCATTTGACTCAGCAATTCTACTACTGAGAATTTACCCTAAAGAAACCATAACTGGCACCCAAGCAGATATATGCATATCCATGTTTATTGTGGCTTTGTTCTCAATAGCAAAGTGCTAGAAACAATTCAAGTCAACAAACTAAGAGATAGAGAAGCTCTGGTATATTCACACAATGGAATACTATGCAGCACTGAAAAACAAGGAATTCATGCAATATTATTAAAAATGAGTGACGTTGAAGGACATTATGCTGAGTGGAATATCTCAGTCACAAAGGACAAATATTGCATAGGGCCACTATTGTAAAACGGGACTGACATCAGGCTTGAGGGAAGACAGAAAAGGAGGGGAGGAATGATGTATGTATATTGCATTAAAACAGATGAGGGAGAGATCTGTTTAAGAGGGATATATGAATGGGTATTCATCACAGAATTCCAGAGTGAAGGCTGCATAGTGGAGTGGACTTGAGGGGAGGGATTGCATAACAATTGAAGAGGTTTTCTTTTACTTTTCAAGGAGAAGAGTGATTTGGGAGGGAGGGAGTAGGCAGGGAGAAAAGTGCAACAATGAATGACTGGAAAACCTAAGTCCCTGTAAACTTTCATTGAAATTAATGAATAAAGTAGAAAAAAAAAAACCACACACAAAGAAACCATCAAACCCAACCCTTTCTTTGAATGAATGAACATGGGCTCTTTTCCAGAGACTTTAAAAGGATTATGTCCTCCTTTGTTACCAAGTGATAGGCCATAGTCTTTTTCAATTCCTATGAGTCTGAAAGTCGGACAATTAATAAGGATGATAGAAAAAGATTGATGTTTTTGAGTTGTGGTGTTGAAGAATAGTACTATATCCCATGGAATGCCAAAAGAACTCTTGTTTTGGAGGAAGTAGAAATAGGCTGCTTCTTAGAGGCAAGGATGGTGAAACTTTGTCTCACATAATTTGGTCATGTTATCAGGAGGTATGAGTACTTGAAAAAGGACATCAATAGGGGAAATAAGCAGGGTCAGAGAAAGTAAGGGAGACCCTCAATGTGATGGACTGACACAGTGACTGTAACAATGGATTGGAGTCTATCAGATGTGGTGTAGGACAAGGTTCAGATCTGCTGTTCATATCATTGCTTTGAGTCATAGTTGATTTGCTTGCACTTAAAATTAACAACAACAACTACATGGTCAACAGGAACCAAAATTTGACCTTAAGTCTATGCCACGTGAATTTCAAAACGATCTCAGGAACAGGTTAGGCCTTGGACATTAATGAGCAAAGACTGAATGATGTGTAGGAGGATATCAAGAATATCATCCAGGAAGAATGCAGTAGGTCATTACAAAGACAGAAGAGGAAGAAAAGACCAAGATGGATGTCAGAAGAAACTCTAAATATTGCACTGGAGCACCGAGAAGCCAAAGCAGAGGGAAGAAATCAATACATTAAGGAGCTGAACAGAAGATTACAGAGGGCAGCATGGGAAAACAGTAAAGTATTACAATGAAATGTGCAAGGAGCTGGAGTCAGAAAATCAAAAGAGCCAAACTCGCTCAATATTTCTTAAGCTGAAGAAACTGAAAAACAATTCAAACCTGAGTTGCAATACTTAAGGATGTTTTGAGTAGAATATTAAATGATCCAGGAAGCATTAAAAGAAGATGGAAAGAGTATAAAGAGTCATTGTACCACAAGGAATTGGTAGACACAGAAGAATTTCATGAAACAATATATGAACAAGAGCCTGTGGTGATGAAGGAAGAAGTTCAAGCTGCTCTGAAAGAATTGGCAAAAAACAAAGCCCCAGGAATTGATGGCATACCGATTGAAATATTTCAGCAAACACATGCTGCCCTGGATGTGCTCACCAAGCTGTATCAAAAAATCTGGAGGACAGCTACTTGGCCAACTGACTGGAGGAGATCTATATTTGTTTCCATTCCAAAGAGAGGTGAACTGACAGAGTATGGAAATTATCGAACAGTATCATTGATATCACATGCAAGTAAGATTCTGCTGAAGATGATCCAAAAAAGACTGGAACAGCACATCAACAGAGAACTGCTTAAAGTGTAGGGTGAATTTAGAAAGGCCTTGGCACTAGGGATATTATAGCTAACGTCAGACGGATCTTGGCTGAAAGTAGAGAATACCAGTGGAATATGTATCTGTGTTTCATTGATTATGCAAAGGCATTTGACTGTGTGGATCACAACAAACTGTAGCTGACTTTGAGAAGAATGGGAATCCCAGAACACTTGATTGTGCTTATGTGAAACCTATACTTGGACCAGGAGGCAGTCATCAGAACAGAACAAGGGACCACTGCATGGTTCAAAATTGGGAAGGGTGAATGCCAGGGATGTGTCCTATGTCCATATCTCTTCAATCTATATGTAGAATAGATCGTCCAGGAGACTGGGCTCTATTAGGAGAAGTGTGGCATCAGGATTGGAGCCAGATCATCAACAATCTGCATTATGCAGATGACACAATCTTGCTTACTGAAACTGAGAAGGACCTAAAATGCTTGCTGCAGAAGGTCAAGGACTGCAGCCTTCAGTCTGAATTGAAGCTTAACATCAAGAAAACAAAGAATCTCACCACTGAGCATATTGGCAGCATTGCGATACATGGTGAAGAGGTTGAGATTGTTGACAGCTTCAGTTTGCTTGGCTCTACAATCAACACTCTTGGTATCAGTAGCCAGGAAATTGAAAGACGAATTGCATTGGCATAGTTTGCTGTCCAGTAACTCTCCAAAGTACTGAAGAGCAATGACATTAGTCTGGAGGCTAAGGTGCACCTGATCTAGGCCATGGTCTTTGCAATTACTTGCTATGCATCAGAGATCTAGACAATGACTAGGGATGATAGGAGAGTTGATGCCTTTGAGCTGTGGTGCTGGAAAAGAGTACTGATTATACCATGGACTGCTAGAAGAACAAAAAAGTTTATCCTGGAGAGGGTGAAGCCAGGCTGCTCCTTGAAGGCAAGGAAGGATTCTGAAGCTTCGTCTGACATACTTTGGACGTGTTAAAAGGTAGGATCAGTCCTTAGAAAGGGACATCATGCTTGGGATGGTCAAGGGAAAGTGTAGGAGAGGAAGACCCTCGGTGAGATGGATTAATTCAGTCACTGGGGTAATGGCGATAGGTACGCCAGAGACATTAAGATTGGCAAGGGTTAGAGCAGGGTTTAGGACTATTGTACATAGAGTCACTATGAGTTGCAGGTGACTGGACAGCACATAACAACAACATTGTCAACATAAATCTGGAGACTAAGGTGTACTTAACCCAGGCCATAGTGTTTGAAATTGCCTGCTTTGTGTCAGAGAGCTGGACAATGACTAGGAATGATAGAAAGATAATTGATGCCTTTGGTCTGTGGTGCTGGAGAAGAGAGTTGAATATACCATAGACTGTCAGGAGAACAAACAGGTTTGTCCTACAGAGGGTGAAACCAGGTTGCTCCTTGGAGACAAGGATTCTGAGACTTCGTCTGACATACTTTGAGCATATTGCATGGAGGGACCAGTCCTTGGAGGAGGACATCATGCTTGGGAGGGTGGAAGGACAGAGAAAGAGAGGAAGACCATCAACGAGATGGATTGATTCAGTGACTGGAGTAATGAGAGAAGTATGTTAGAGACTGTAAAGTTGGCGTAGGATAGAGCAGGTTTCATGGCTATTGTACATGGGGTCACTATGAGTTCCAAGTGACTTGACGGCGCATAACAACTATGAAAACAACACTGTTTTAGTAGTTCTTGGAGTTGGACACCATACTGGGTAAAGTAGAAAGTCAGTGAAAAAGAGAAAGACTCTGAGGGAGGTATGTTGAAACACAATGGCTGCAACAATGGGCTTAAAGATAACAACAGTTGTGCAAAACTGAACCTTGTTTTGTTCTGCTGTGCACGGGATCATTAAGAGAAGATGATACAGCACAGAGTGAGATTCCAATCGGTTATTCTGAACAATGGGACCACTATGAGTTGTAGTCCGCATGGTGCTCCCTGACAACAACAAACAGCAACATTTGACTTAAAGGTGAATCCTAAGAGAATGCTCAAGGCTTAAGGTCAAATGTTACTTCTAAGCAATGGCTGAGGTGGCCACCCCAACTCCATGGCATCCCAACCATCAGCATTCCAGGAGAATGGAAAGTGTTACTCATTTGTAAAACAATTCTAAAGACTCTAGGAGGCAGGGATTTTAGATTTATCATTTAAATACACTGAGTTTTAAAATTAAAACCCAGTTCTACATGTTCCTTGAAGGGGGTGGTATATAGGTTGTTCATGGTTTCAAGAAACAAAAGGGTCCCCCATTTTTGCTTCTATATGTCAAGTCTGTCAAACAGAACCACAGATGTTCTCCAGTGGATGAGAGCTTGGTGATGCCACAAGAAGACCAGAGGGCCCTGGAGGATGTGGATAGAGCAGAGAAAGGTCAGCCACCCCACCCCTACTTTCTTCAACTCTAGAGTAGCCTGGAATTCTTGGTAATAGGAGCAAAAGCAAAAACCCTTTGCTGTGAGGTCAGTGGCAACTCATGGTGGTCCTGCGTGTGTCAGAGAGTGACTGTGTTCAGTGTTTTCAGTGATTTTAATCTTGCCATGTACTCCACGGGTGGCACACTTTGTACTTGACTGCAAATGGAGATGATGGTAGTTAGAACTCATTGAACATCACACTGAAGAAATGGGATTTGTGACCATAAATATTACAGAAGAAAAACAAAACAAAACCCCAAATAACAAAACTCTTATTTGTTTTTCTTACTCTCTCAACTAAGGAGCGCTGGTGGTAAGGAATTGTGCTGTCAGACCAGTGTATGTAGTTCAAATCTAAGAGCTGCTTCCCTGGAGAAAGCTGGGCAATCTCCTCCTATGAGACTTACTACCTCTGAAAACCTTCTGGAGGGTCAGCTCTGGGTCCCTTCTGACTCAATGTACACTACAACCACCACACAACTCTCTCGGATGAGTCATCCTGTGTCAGAATCCACTTGACAGCAATGGAGTGAGTGTTTAGGGGTTAAATCTGACCAGAGTTTTACTGGATGAACTTGAACCCTCTGTTCAGGATTGTGGTAGCAGAGACCTCTGGGAATGGAAACAGGCTTCCCAAAAGTGCCCTTTTCACACACTCTTCATGTTGTCCTTGTAACGTTTCATGAGTCCTTGCTTATTTACTCTCAGGAACACTCAGTCCTTCTTGGTATCTGAAATTCTCTGAGATTATGTGTCACACCCAAGCATAACCTGCATTATGCAGATGACACAACCTTGCTTGCTGAAAGTAAGAAGGACTAGAAGCATTTGTTGCAAAAGATCAAAGACAGCCTTCAATATGGATAGTATCTCAGTGTCATGAAGACAAAGATTCTTACTACTGCACTCATAGTTATCATCATGATAGGTGGAGAAGAGATTGAAACTGTCAACAACTTTATCTTACTTGGATTCACAATCAACAGCATTGGTACCAGAAGCAATCTAAAAACCAAAAGACGTCTTGCACTGCAGTTAGGGACCTTTCCAAATTATTGAGGAATAATGATGTCAGTTTGAGGACTAAGGTGAATCTGATTCAAACCATGGTCTTTCCAATTACTTGCTATGCGTCTGAGATCTGGACAGTGATTAAGGATGACAGAAGAATTGACGCCTTTGAGCTGTGGTGTTGGGAAGAATGCTAAACATCTCGTGGACTGACAAAAGAACAAAATGAGAGGGGGCAGCCAGAGTGCGCTTTGGAGGCAAGAATGATGAAGCTTCACCTCACATACTTTGAACATGTTTCTAGGAGGAGCTATTCCTTGGAGAGGAACATGATGCTTGGAAGGGAGGGGCAGTGAAGGAGAGGAAGATCATCAACCAGGTGGTTTAATGTGGTGACTGCTATAATGGGTTCTAATGTGTCAGGTGGTGTGAGAATGGCATAGAATAGGACAGAGTCCAGATCTGTTGTTCATAGGGTTGCTGTGAGTTGTACTTGACTTGATGGCACCTAATAACAATAGGCATAAGAACCCAAGCTGAGATATGTGTCTTCTGGATCATAATTAAGATTTCATCACTTATAGAAATCAAACACAGACTCTAAATGGTGAAGCAGAGGTGTCTTAGGCAACAAACAGAAGTGACTAAAAGATAATTCATTGCTGGTAAGATAAAAACCTACTCATAGCTGACCCTCCAGCAGGTTTCCAGAGGCTGTAAATGACATGGGAAGAGAACGGCCATCTTTCCCCCTTTGAGCTACTACTGGCTTATACTGCCTATGGGTTGCCTTCTTATCCTTTAGACCACCAGAGTTTCCTAATGGTTGTTAAGTAGCACTCAAAAAATCTTGAGATAAAGCCCAAGAAATCCTAATTGTGACTTCAATGCTTCCGCCCGGTGACTAAAAGTGCCTCAGTAAAGGGCCTCTGTTCGAATGCCACAGCACTAGCCTCAGCAGGAGTGTCCACGGAGTGCTGTTAGGGCCAACAGTATTTCACTGACCTTAGACATCTTTTTTTTTTATTTGCAAATACAGTTTATTTTACAGAAATTCAACATCGTAAACAGCAGGCACCTCCCATCTGCCGCCAGGCAGAGTGAGCAGTGATGCCGCGCTAGTGCTTTGGAGTGTTATTCGGCGAGATGGCAAACTGCCTGCATCATCTCCTGCCTGCCCTGCACGCGCACGTGCCTGCCCACTGCTGCAGGCCACCAGAGTCTGTCCGGGCCTAGCCCACGGCTGGACCAATTATATGGTTCCAGCCCAGGTCTCCAATTCCTTCATGTCGTGGTCTTCCTCTTTCTTCTTCTTGGTTGGTTTTGATGGTAGGGCTATAGAGGGAACATTTGGTAGAGGGACTGTTTCAGGTCCACTGATTTCCAGCAAATTCTTGTCTAGTTCCTCTAATTCTGCCATGAGCTCATCCTCATCAAACTCTTCTTCAAAACCAACAGGTTTTGAAATAGCTGTTGAGATCTCCTCTGCTAGTTCTTGCTGGTCAGCAATGTGCTGCATTAACTCATCGACTTTATCGATGTCCATATTGTCCTGAGCAGCCTTCATGGCCTTGGCGGCATAGCCCATATTCTTGAGCACCGCAGTATTGGTGCTGGCATTCTCCAAGGCCTCCCTTTGGAACTGGATGGCTGAAAGTGTGCCGTCAATCTTTGCCAACTGCTTCTCATCACTTCTTGCGCTTGAGTGCCTGGAGGGCTGCGCGCTTGTTTTTGGTGCAGTGTTTCTTGACAGTAGTCAGTTCCTGTTCGATCTTCTTCTCCAAGAACTCCTGTTTCTTGCTTAACATCTCCTCCGTGTCCTGCAGTCGCTGGATGGATGGCTCTTGCGGGGTCAGGCCGTCCTTGCCGGCCTTACCCCCTCCGGCCCGGAACAGCTTTCCGAACACCGACATGGTTGCTGCTCACAGGGCCGGCCTGCGCCGCCTGCTCTGGCTCGGCTTCCACGTCAGCTCGACCTTAAACATCTTAGACATGCCAAGATGTAAGGAAAACTCCCTAACTAAAGTTGTGTTATTTCATTGACTATGCGCAACGGTGTGTCTCTGGAGACTAAGGTGCGTCTGGTACAGGCCATGGTCTTGGCAATCACTTGTTATGCATCAGAGAGTTGGACAATGACTAGTGAGGATAGAAGGAGAATTGATGCCTTTGAGCTGTGGTGCTGGAGAAG